>NC_082674.1:49126458-49430000 GCF_025265405.1 Mesoplodon densirostris
GTGTGGCAACAGGGAGAAAGAACTTTGGGTCTGGGTTTTGGGGGGTAGTCTAGGATGGTCTTTGGGGGTGGTCTTGAGGTTTTAAGAGCAAATGAAAGCAAAGTTGACTCTAGATAGTAATCTGGGGTCAGCCAGGTATTGGAGGTGTAGGGGTGCAGGCAGCACTGTTCAAAGGGCATTACAAGGAGATGGAGCAGCCCACTTTAAGGCTCAATGTACCTCTATCGTGTGTCTAAATAGAAAGAAAACTATAATTGGGAATGGCTGCTCTTGATAATCCAGTGGAGGGAAATGTAGTAGAACACTTAGAGTGACTGGAGGTGGGGTGCAGGGAAGGGAAGAGGGTTCCTGTATTTCTTATCCACCTGGCTCTAGATGTTAAGGAAAATACTTAGAAAACCAGGGAACAGCCCAAACATTTTAAAATTAGGAAATATTAATTGCACGTTCCCCGGGGAGTCCATGACAGTCTAGAGTTTGGAGATCTTGTAACTGGGCTCTTTTTGGCCCAATTACAAGATCTCCAATGTTCAATATCAACAGTAAATCGCAGGCCTGTCCAATCCAGACAGAATCACCCAATTCCACTACCTTCAAGGACCCTCCCTTTTCAAATAATACCTTTCCCTTTTCAAATAAGGTCGAGACCTGTGCCATCCAATATAGTAACTACCAGTCACAAGTGAGTGCTTAAAATGCGGTTAGTCCAAATTGAGTTGCATGGTGAGTGTGAAATATGCACTGATTTTGAAGACTTATTACCAAAAAATTGTAATATCTCAATAATATTTTATATTGATTACATGTTGAAATGCTAATATTTTGGATACATTTGGGGTTAAAGAAAATATATTTTAAAAATAATTTCGCCTTTTAAAATGTAGCCACTAGAAAATTTAAAATTATATATGACTCACATTATATTTCTGTGGGCAGAACTGGCTAGATTATTCCAACCTGAAGATGCCAGCAAATAATTATTTTTCTCTTCCACCGTGGTAAACACACTCCCAAGTCCATCTGTGGCTCCAGATGACTTGGGAATGGTTTTACCTTTAAAGCTGTAGAGACACACCTCTTCAATGGTAGTGACAAACTGCGGTAAAGTCAAATGAGTAACAAGCAAAATTTTGCCTTTGTTGAGTATTTTTAAAATTTTCATTTTAGAATGTCTTTTAAACATCACCGCAGTTATTTTTATTTCATGGCTATGCAGGTTTATGACTTGTCCAACTCTTTCCCTCTAATGCCTGAATAAAATGCCATTGTCAAATACACCCTCTTTAAGCTGTGTTATTTGACGTACACTAGGTAGGACAGAGCTTTAGGTCCTATTTTCACTTCAGTGCAGATGTGAAAGTTCCAGTTAATGAGAGCGTTGTGTAAGTGTTTGTGTTTTAAGAAAAAAAGACTTCCTGAATCTGCCTTAAAGCTTTAGATCTTCTGTACAGGGAATAAAGTGACATGCTCAAATTAACTGTGGCCAGACAGATCCACGTGATATGAATATAAATGTTCGAGTCTTGCTCAAATTAAGGTTCTTGGTATCAGGGAAAGCTCTTTCTCACTAGGCAAGTCAAAATCCCTGTGTCTCACTCTTCTACTGGGACATATAGTACAAGATTTGTATTGAACTCAACTACGAGATTTTATTCAGTATACTTATTTTAATACATTTAAAGAAATTTCTTCAGTGGTCTAAAACTTTCAGTCCACGTTTATTTTCTCTGGCTGTTGAGAACTTCAAAAACCTTTCCATTCTTTAGCCAGTGGTTATGTAGTTAATTAGAAAGACTATGTAAAGAGGCTAGGATTTGAGTTTTGAATTCAGCAGAAAGTTTTCCATGGCTTACTCTCTGGTGGTCAGAAGCAGGTCAATTCACCAAAAAACAACTTTCTGAAGCACTCATTCCTTGAATTGTTATTTCTCCAAAAATAACCTCTCTGAAAGTCAATTCACCAAAACCCACTTCCCCTATTGAGCAATTCATGAAATGACCAATTTGCCAAATCATTGATTATCAATATTTTCCTTCTATTAAGCTTTCCTAAAGTTTATGTCAAATCCTGTTGTATAAAGTGACTGCAGCAACTCTGGGGGGATATTTTAAAGTTTTAGTTTAGTTTGGTTTGAATCCTTTTTAGTTTTCCTTTTTCCTGCAGCCATTTTATGTTAACTAGTTGATAGGCACTGACTAAAATTTAGTGTGCTCCAGGTTTCCTCAGAGTATTGATCTCTGACTTTTGGAATTATAATAACTGTATTTCAAGTCACAGTGTTGTGCTTGTCTTAAAATCAAGGACTTTTATAAATCATAAGGACAAGGTAAATTTCTGTCATTTTTAATCTGGCCCATGCTCTTTTGTATTTTTTTGACTCATAGATTTACTAACTGGATAAATCAAATGGATTACATGAAATGTATCCTAAACATTTAAAAGGTGTCCAAAATGTGAAACATACAGGAAATGACAGCTTATTTGGGCCAATGAATGTGCTGCAGAGCTGCTGGGCTTAAATGGCTAGGGCAAAATAAAATTTAAAAAAACTAAAATTAAGACTAAATATTAAACTAAAAATTTAAAACATCATTTAGGGCTGTTAAACTAGCCTATGCAACTCAATTTGCTAGACAGTTTTTAAAATGCAGAAAGGTTATGCCTTCTGTCTCTTTGTTATGTTGACTTGGTACTAGTTTGTAGGAAGATTCGAGATGAAAGGCAATACCATTATTGTAAGCAGTAGAAAAAAAGTAGGAATGCCCAGAAGGGATTTTATAACAGACCATGTGATTAGGACCTCAAATTTGACATATACTAATCACCAATACAAGGTGAATTCAAATTCCTAAAAAATGTTGCCATGACAACAAAATTAAAATAGTCAACTTTAAAAATAATCTTCAAAGCTTTAATGGCTATGGATAATATTAATTGCTGTAAAAGTAAAAGTTTAAAGAAACAAGTTCTTGGTAAATTCAGCAAATTGGCCCTTCTTCAAATTTATCATTTGGTAAATGGCCATTTGGTGAATGGGATCTGTGGCAAATTGCCCTAAAAGAATATGATTTGGGGCAAGTTAGTCACTCTTCTAAATCTCACTTGCTTTACTCTGTGAATGGGGATGATAAAGATGAGTACCTCTTAGGGATTTGCGAGGATTAAATAAGATAACATGTGTTACCTTGCACTTAGCTTAATAAATGTTACTTCCTTTCCCTTGGAATGAAGGTCTACCTATGGCTGGGCCACTAATCACCTGTGCCAAATCATGTCAATTTTCTGTCTGGGCCTTAGCTTTCTTAACTTTAAAGTGAAGGGATTTGACCAAATTATCTCTAAGATCCCCTTTCATCCTAAGAATTTTATGGTGTTAAAAAACAAACTTTGGCCTGCTGAATCAAGAGCTGTTTAGATTCCACAACTTCTGAGGCCTGGGTTCTAGGTAAGGACGGTATTCAGGGAGTAGGTAGCTGAGTCATTGGTGCTAATTTTGACGAGCCTTTCTGAGTTGTTGCTAGGCCCCTGAATATTTTGCAGTCCCAAGAATCCCAAGGTGATGTGCTCTTCAACAACCCTGAAGGAAAACAAGTTTTGTTCTATCTCAGCCCTGGATTGAGGAGGGTTGGAGGGAAGGAGCTGACTGCATGGGTATCTCTGGGTGACCCTTGGCTTCAAAGAGATATCTGAGTATCAGTTCAGCTCTAAGAGGTCCTCCTTAGGGCACCTAGGGTATGGAGGTATGATGTACCTAGGGTATGGAGGGTTTGCTAGGGGAGCCTGAAAGCTGACTGGATACCTACTGACATGTATAGTAACTGTGAGGGACCTGTTGGTTTCTGTCCCTTTCCATTCTGCTCTGGGCTTTTTGTTACTTAGTACTGTGCATTTGTTTGCTATCCTATAAATAGTCTCTTTTATCAAAATGAGATAAGCAGGCACTTGACTGTATTACAACATCTGAACATTTCTGTGCATAGCCAGTCTTTATCCTGGCTGGAACACATCATACTTGTGAATTCAAATTAGTTAGAATAATAAATAAAAACTTTTTTAGAGCAGACCAACAAGCTTCCATTGAAAATAGCTACTGCTTAATTTAAAATGCTATAGAAAAACTCGTCTTTCTCCTTGGTATTTTACAAAGTTAGAGTTTTCCCCCAAACACAGCACAAAGTTTCCAAATGTACTGATTGTGTATCCAGTCAGTGCTACAACTGCATTTCCCTACATGATTTTAAGTCTATCTTTAAGACTTTTAAACAAAGTTCAAAGCACACACTTTCTTTACATTTCCATCCATAAAATGCAGCACAAATCGCACTGTATTTACTCAGGGGAAAAAGAAAGAGACAACTCAGTGCTCTAGGAACCACTGACAGAACATATTGCAATCTTTTCATTAAGTTCACACAAAAATGAGGATTTAACGCATGGGCAAAACAGCCCATCCCTAGAGGTTCCATTGCCCATAATCCCACCTTGAAAATAGCTCCATATTAATTGTTGCAGCCAAAGTGGACACGGAGTTTTACTGCTTGGCGCTCCCACTTCACAGATAACTAACTGCAATCACGAAAACCTTTGTTTTTCATTTGCTAACACATCCTTGTTCAAGCAAATATTTCATGTTTGTTTAAACCCAGAAAATTCATATGGATCAAGCTAAACATGTATTTTCCTGTATGCCTTTACTGTATTTTGATCTTAACTGTATGACTTTTAGAATATTTGAAAGGACATAGAGTTGCAAGTATATACACGTATATAAATATATATATGCACTCTGCTTTAAAATTTAACATGTGAAAATTCATATATCCGAAACTGACAAATTGCAAATCAGCCATCCACATTAGCAAAGAACCAGCTGAAGCTTCCTTTATGTAACCATATCCCTAGTTAATTTAAAATACGATTCGATTTATAAGTATTTTATTTTCACTTCACTTCTGGGATGCATTTATTGTTTAAAGTGAGGTGTACCTGGATGAAATGAACATTTATAAATTCTGACTTACCTTTCCCATTTCTATGCCTCAGGTTGTTAACTGTTGAAGTCTTTAAAATTATGTAGTTCAGCCTTTTAATAAATCCAGAATAAGCGAGTTCCTCAAATAACCATTGGGACATATATTACACTCATTTCTTTAAGACAAAGAAAACAGAATTTCCTATACAGTAAATCCCTCACTACTCCGAACTCCACCTTACAAATAAGAAGAGCCCAGTTGTTTCAGAGGACTGGACACAGTTTGCAACTCTGGCATGGTAGAAGATCCAGGCACATAAACAGCCAGTAGGAGTAACATGCCAATTTTGAATTGTTCACTGTTTTTATTATTTTTATTTCACCGTTCTAGGTTTCAGATAAACAGGAGCCTCCTATTGCTTTTATAGCAGGATATTAAATTGCAGCCTCTGGCAGGCAGCACCTGCCCTCTTCCTGACATGCTCTCTAGTCAGTCATTGGCCATGTGATACTGTAATGTAATGTATATTTTGTGTTTTGCTCTACATGGGGATTTAAACATTGTGGAACACAATCTCTCCCTGAAGGTATGCAACCCATGGCGTCAGGTCTTGATTAAGTTCCACACAACTAAAATTTAGTGTCCATGGAAGGTCCTGTCTTCCACAGGGTGTTCTGAGTGGTGAATGAACAAAATCTTATAAGCATCTTAGACAAATGTATATACTCTCTCATTCCCTTTGGTTGGAAATTCCCTGAAAGCTCTTTCACCTTAGCAATCTAGTATATTGACCACACAGTATGATGTGTTTAACACTATTGTAGAGAGAATTAATCATGTATATGTGCGTGGATCCCTTGTCTGTACTCTATAAAGGGATCAGTTTAGTCTCCTCTAAATTTGAAATGAGGAGTATTTGAAATAATTAATAACCACTGGTTATACTATGTGCCTTTATGATTTATCTTTGAATATTCAATCAGAGATTTTAAAAAACTGGAGTAAACAAGTAGAGAAGTTTTAAAAAATTTCAGTTTCTGAATTTCAATTCAGAACAATGTTTAAGTTTGTTATTAAAATAAAAGGCACATCTTTAATGTCCTTAGTTTTGGTATCAGCAGTGTCTGAAGTTCATTTTTACGGCATCTTGCTTAAAGGTCCATCTTCCAGAGTTGCCTAGCTGAGCTTACAACTTATTACTCAGTCAAAAATGGCAATTAAATCCGTTACTATACAACTGTTGAACTATGGATGGCTTCTTGAAATGTGATATATTTAACATTTATCTCACTTATTTATTCAATTACAAAAACATAAAATCATAGGATTAGAAGAGATCTTAAAGTTCTCCAGCCTAACCACCAACTGATACTTAAATTACCTCTAAAACATTCTTGCCAAACCATTTTCGTAGGTGTACCTCAATTGTATTGAGTCATCCCAAGACTGGTCTTCTATCCCATGCACTGAACAATGCCTTCCCCACCCCTCAACCTCAGAGTACTGCTCAACACACTTAAGAGGGAGTTGAGGCATCTTCTGAACCAAGGAAGAGGTCACTACAGAGGTCACTACTGACTCTTTTTTTTTTTTACTTTTTTTTTTTTCTAATGTCTTTATTGAATTTGTTAGAATATTGTTTCTGTTCTACGTTTTGGTTTTTTGACTGTGAGGCATGTAGGATCTTAGCTCCCTGACCAGGGATCGAACCTGCACCCCCTGCATTGGAAGGTGAAGTCTCAACTCACTGGACCACCAGGGAAGTCCCACAACTGACTCTTAATTGAGGGTGTGTTACTGAATTTTAAGTTTTAAATTCCTGAGGTGCCCTTACACTTGGGCTTTTGTTTCTGACTCCTTCAGAGTTTATGGCAAATAAGATTCAGGTACCTAAGTCAATAATTGAAATTTGAAATGGCCTAAGAGGCAGTGGTGTGGTGAAATAGACTACGACCGTAAGATGTTCATAACTGAATATGAAAGAAGACAATAGGTGAAATGCATTCCAGACCCTACCTGAAAGAAATCAAATCTACTAAGAAATTTTGGCGTTTCAAAATAATTATGGTAGTGTAGATAACTGTGGAAAAATGAAATATAGAACCTTGAGCTAGAGACTATTATAAAAGCATCCTTTCTATCAAATGACTTACTCTTTTTGAGGTCAGTTCTTTAACATTTGGGGGGAAACTTGAAAATTTACTTAGGTGACTTGCAGAAAACCACTATTCTTTGCAAATGTTCTATATGATGGATAGTTTTGGATAATCTGCATAGTTTTGGATAACTGATCCATCAACTGAAAGTCTCTGAGTTGACTTGCAGAAGCATTATACAAAGTAATGATAACCATTTTTTAAAGATCTGTGATTACGTATGGATGTGATAATCTGTAAGCAGCACTATCAGATAAATAATACATATTTAAAAAATTTCTGTAATTACATGTTTACCCGATAGGCCAGAATGACTCTGTCCCAAGGAGCTGTTACAGACTGAGTAAATAATACATGTTTTAAAGTCCATAATTACGTATGTAAACGATCGACTATCGAGTAAATAATGCACATTTTAAAAAGTCCATAATTACATATTTACATGATAGTCTGTAAATTCTGTAATTACTTATTTACACAATAGACCATAACAGCTGTTACAGTCTATTATGTTAACTCTCATAGAATTATATTATGGATTTTTAAAAACACCATAAAGAACCTAAGGAATGGAATGATAGGAATGAAATAAAGTATGAACTGCGTATTTACTATAGCTCTCTCACAAGAGGACTGTTTCAAGTTTAAACTATCTCAAGGTAAAACTCATGACTGATATTTTATTGATAACAACTGATCAAAAACTTATTTGCAAAAATATAAATTAAAGAATCACAAGCAAGGAATAACTGGGTGGTGTGATATTAAGCTAAGTTTTTCACCATCTCCATGGATAAAATTTATTCTTGGTGGCATAAATAAGACATTGTATGTAACTTTTATGTTTCCTAGACTTCTCATAAAATTACAGTGAAGCAAAATCATTAGAATTGTATTTTTGTTCTTTACTTATTCTTTAAGCACAGTAGAATATTCTAAAGTTTGTACATACTAATAACATGTTTGGGTGTGTGTGCATAGGTTGTAATAATGATGACATATGCATTTGTATGTTTTTCATGAGGATTATAATTGCTTTCTTATCTTTTAAGGGTCCTCCTGGGTTAAAGACTCATACGGTGTATTTTATGTTTCAAGCTCTGGATTTATTCTAAAGTTAAATATAAGATCAATGCAACTGAATGAGACTTCTGTCCATAATTACTATTAAATAGCAAGGCTAAATCAAGCAAGTGAAAAATCTGTTATTTAGTGATGTTGGACCAATCATTCCTAGTAACAAAACACAGTATGGGAGAAACCTTTGATCCTATTTGTTAGGTATTATTCTGTAAGATATTTGACAGCTTGAAATAAGTGAATGCTTGATTTTCCAAGGGGTGTTGTACAAAAATAAATCTTCCCATTTTATAACATTTATTTTCACTTCATATTTGACCTACAAACCCCTGACATTTCTTAACACCCATGGACAAGGTATTTAAACAGTGACTCTCACATTTCTTTGAATGTGACTTTTGGTAAGAAATAATTTACATTAGGATCTAGTACATACATATTTACAAAACTTTCACAAAACCACACATGCTCTTATAAAATGTAATGCATTCTGATATAATCTACTCCATGAATTATATTTAATTTTAAATATAAAAAAATGCTGTGACTCACCAAATTGACTTCATGATCCGTAAATGGGTCACGACCTGAAATTTGAAAACATTGATTTAGACAGTGCTTTTTATTGCTGGGCATACAAGGCTTCCTTATTTTATAATAGGTTGATAAAATCTGTAGATTTGGAATGGAAGCATTCTATTGGTGGATCATACTTGTGTAGTATACGATTATTTATGAGTGTAGAAATATAAAGATATAAAGCTTTCTCATTGATGTTTCTGGTGTTAAAGGTCTTGAAATAGACAATACTAGGGTGCATTATTCAAGAATTTTGTTACTATTGAAACTGTAGAAATTATTTAATGGGAGCTGTGCAGAGTGATACATCATATTTATAACTGAGGATGTCCTGCTTGCAGAAGGGATTCATTTCATGGGCATTGTTGATGTTCCAGTGCAGATTTGGAAGCAGAAAAAAAAAAAAAGAGAAAATACGAACACAAAAATGACAAATAATCAGAGAGAGATTTTTCATCTTCTTTTTACAGTAAGAAAGTCCTTGAATAATGAAATTTCACAGTGTATTGAGCGAATTTGAATGAGTGAGTTAATTTGAAATTAGGATCCCAGATGAAAAAATCACCACTGTTAACTTGGAGGGAAAGTCAAATATTTAGAAAATTATTATTGTTTTACTCTGCTTTCCGTTATACATCAATGTTCACTAAAATATGGTATGCTAAGATTTCGTTGTGGGAGACAGAGTAGAAGAAAAGTTTTCAAGAAGAAGCCATGCTTGGTATAACCACTATGGAGAACAGTTTGCAGGTTCCTTAAGAAAACTAAAAATAGAACTAGCATATGACCCAGCAATCCCACTCCTGGGCATATACCCGGAGAAAACTGTAATTTGCAAAGATACATGCACCCCAGTGTTCATTGCAGCACTATTTACAATAGCCAGGACATGGAAGCAACCTAAGTGTCCATCAACAGAGGAATGGATAATGAAGATGTGGTACATATATACAGTGGAATATTACTCAGCCATAAAAAAGAACAATATAATGCCATTTGCAGCAACATGGATGGGCCTAGAGATTGTCATACTGAGTGAAGTAAGTCAGACACAGAAAGACAAATATCATAGGATATCGCTTATATGTAGAATCTTTAAAAAAAAGGGTGCAAATGAACTTATTTGCAAAACAGAAGTAGAGTCATGAATGTAGAAAACAAACTTATGGTTACCAGGGGATGGTGGTGGAGGGACAAATTGGGAGGTTGGGACTGACATATACACACTACTATATATAAAATAGATAACAAATAAGAACCTGCTGTATAACACAGGGAACCCTACTCAATACTCTGTAATGGCCTATATGGGAAAAGAATCTAAAAAAAAAAAAGTGGATATATGTGTATGTATAACTGATTCACTTTGCTGTACACCTGAAAATAACACAACATTATAAATCAACTATGCTCCAATAAAAATTAAAAAAATAAGAAGCCATGCTTCTGACTGCATAATAGAAGGTCCAAAATTGGTAAATATTCACCAGACACAAATATTTAAAATCTATACTGTCTGCTGGTTTCTATCTTATCAATACTTTGCATCTGGAGACCAGAGAAAAGGAAGGAAATTTGTGTAAGTATTCCTCAGTGATCTCTGTACTATTCATGACTTTGGATAAGCTCAGTGGGTAGAATATCTTCAGACCACAGATTTATATTTATAAATTCGGTCATAATCTCAAATATGTATCATGCCAGATCTTTTATTTTGATTTTTTAAAAGAATTCTCTCTGCTGTTATTTGCTTTTACTCCTGCATTCCTTACCTTGGAGCACAGCCCTCCATCCACCCAGCCTCTCACCTAGAGAGCTGACAGTTGTCCTAAGCCCCTCACTTTCCTTCATTCTCCCTAGTCCATCAGTACCACAACTTTTACGGCCTATTTCCTAAATATATTTTGAACTTGCTCCTTCTTTCCATGCTCACCGTCATTTTCTATAATCAGACCCTCATTATTTCCTAACTTTTTTCCTTTAAGGCTCTGAAATGATCCTCCCGCCTCCTGCCCGCCTCTGTCAGTCTATCTTTGGCACTGTTGTTGAGGCAATTGTTCTAAAAATCAGCTCAGGATTATGCCTGCCCTCTACTGAAAATTTGCCTTCCCTTTGCTTTCACTGGCCAGCTTTGCTTATCCTTCAAAACACGATGGTGAAGGTTCCCTAGCTCCCCTGTTTTTTTGTCAGGGTGTCCCCACCCTGGTGCCCACAGCACCTTGGGCCTAGCATTATCAGAGCACTGTCAAACTGTTTCACTGCCTGTTTGTTTCTCTTCCTCCTTTGAACTTCTCAAAGGTAGTGACTGTATATTTTGCCAGGAAATATTAAGTGCTCAATAAATATTTGTGAAATAATTATATGGAAGAACCACTGTCTCAAAGCATTAACCTTAATTCAGGATGATATTTTTCAACTAGATTTATCATAAATTGAAGTTAATCTTCTCCATGGTTCCTAAAGAAAGTGGAATTAGGGGACATATTTTAGAGAGAGATGAAGTCCTCCAGATTACAGACTCAGTTAGGAGTTGTAGCAGCCTAGAACCCACACTCTGATGTCATATTTTAAGGGAGAGATGGAAATCTGCCCCCTTCCCAGTTTTTCATATGTACATGTAGTAAATTACGTCCACATTATCTGTAGCAGCTTTTCTTGAACTCTATACCCAAATTAGATGTTGCGTTTTTCAAACCTGGATCACTTTATTTAAAAAGAAAAGTTCTTTAGCTATATTCTGTAACTATGAATGGACATCATTGTGCGTCCTTTTGTCTGAAGGAATTTCCCTCTTGCTACATTGAAGTTTCAGAAATTTGATTTAATGCCAAATGATTGCGTCGGTTGGCTATTGTAATGCCAAATATGTATGTATTGGAGAAGTTATTTATTTTACATGTATTTATTGTTTTCTTTTTTATTATTATGTATAATGGAATTTGAAGACAGAGATGGATTTCTTTCCTGCAGTGTTACCACACTAAGGGTTAGCATTATGGAATGTCATTTGACTGGCTCTTGTAATGATAAATATTTCCAAGACAAAACCTACTGTGAACCTGTATTCTCTAGAAATTTCTTTCTCCCTTGGCTACTATTTTACCTTAAGGAGAAGGCAGAGAAAATGCAGTAGCAGATTACTTCTAGAAACTTGTAAGCAATTAAGTAAAACTCACATGTATGAACACATCTTTCCCTTTATATTATTTGCCATCAGTTACACAGTGTGCAGATTTTTTTTCTGCTCTTCTTATTCAAAATTGATGCTCTTGGTGGTGCTATTGTCCATTCATAAATATGCCTTGAAATTCAGGGTGTGCCATAGAGATAGATAAGTTAGATTCTTTGTCTAGTGACCTTTCATTCGTTTAGCCATTAAACATATGACTGAGCACCCCTTGTTGGAAATGTAAGCATGAACCCAAATCCTGGTTTCAAGGAGCGTAGAGTTTAGAAGTGGTGATGAGATATGCACATATATATGACAAAAGTTTAAAAAAGCAATGCTAAAAGACTCCAACCACTTCTTATCAGCTCCACTGTCCTCACTGAGTATGAGTCAATATCATTTCTTGTTCGATAACTGCGGGGTCTGCTAATTGCTTTTGCTACTCGTATTTCGCCCCCATCCCCAATCCAGCCCAGATAATCCTCAACACAGCAGCGAGAGGGTCCTTTTGAATTCAGTGTCAGGTCATGGCACTCCTCAGTTCAGAGCTCTGTAATAGCTTCCATTTCACTGCCATAATCTGCCCTTCAAACCCTCACCCCACGAGCCTCTGCCCCATCTCCTACTGTTCTTTCCCCACCTCACATCCCTCAAGCCACTCTGGTGTCTTTGCTTTCTTTAAAAACGCCAGGTGTATTTCTTCTAGCGCTTTCCACTGGCTTCTCCTGCTGCCTGGAATGCTCTTCCTCATATATCCACGTTGCTGACTCCTTCCCCTCCTTCAAATCCTCTGTTTTTTGCTAAGATTTCACCTTCTTAGTAAGCCCTACTTTAATCACTGTATTAAAAATTGGAACCCCCTGCACCTTGTTCCTCTGCTTTACATTTCATCTTACCGCAGAATTGATCACCTTCTAAACACTAAGTGATGATTTGTTTATGATGTCTGTTGTTTGTGGTCTGTTCCTCACTAGAATCTCAGCTCTATAAGGCAGGGATCTTTTTGTTTGCTGATACGTCTGAAGCACCTAGAGGAGTGCCAGCCCATAATAAGCACTCAGTGAGTATTTGTTGGATGAATGAAAAACATGAGATTTACAGATAAAATATTATTAAAATTTACAGGTGAGAGAAGTTTATTCCAAGAGGAGGGGATTGGGAAGATCTCAATGGAGGTTTATTTCAGTTGGATCTTGATATAGGAGAAAAATTTGGATACATGCAAATACATTAAAGTGAAACTGTTTTGCTCATTGTTTCAAGTATTTTTTCCTTTAATATTGTCTTATAATTCTTATTCATAATATTCTTGTTAAAGTCAATAAGAGGTACACTGAGGAAAGGATAAAGTTCAAAAAGAAATAGGAAGGGCTTCCCTGGTGGCGCAGTGGTTGGGAGTCCGCCTGCTGATGCAGGGGACATAGGTTCGTGCCCCGGTCCAGGAGGATCCCACATGCCGCGGAGCGGTTGGGCCTGTGAGCCATGGCCGCTGGGCCTGCGCGTCCGGAGCCTGTGCTCCGCAAAGGGAGAGGCCCCCGTACCGCAAAAAAAAAAAAAAAAAAAAAAGGAAAACAGCTGTAAAATTCTTTGGGGTATGAGAGTATACTTTTCACCTGTCTGTGTAATGGTTCATTTTGTTTTGTGGTAAGAGAAGGAAAGGAAAAATAAAAGAAAAATCGCAGCAATCACATTAAGTCTATCACTTTCCTGCTACTCTTTCAAAATAATCTCAGACACCTGATGTCCTCAAAGCCTACTTCTATTTAACTAATCACTCGTTAATTCCAACATAGACTTTAAAAACTTCTGTCATTTGAATGCTTTGTAGTTCTTTAACTTCTTCTCTTAGGCAAATATAGAGAAAAAATAACTACATAAATATTAACATCAGATAATTAACATAATATAATGCTAACAACAACACAGGTTTATAGAAGAATCCTAAATTGAAGTGCCTGCATGGTTTCTGCCTTCTCGTTTTTCTTACTTAAACTGCTCAAAAGGAAGCTCGAACTGCAACATCAAACACTGAACTCAGGAGTTCAATACTAAAATGACTGGAGGCCAGGCTGAAAACTAAGCAGCTAAGAGCTGAGGAAAAACCTGAAACACAATTCCAGGCGATAACTTTGCTAATTTGGCAAGAGACTGTTGCTAAGGTGCTGGTTTTCTCTGCACACTTGCCTCTTTCTCTTTCTTGACCACACTCCGGTCAGGCTTTTATACTTGTCTCTCTACTGTAACTTTCAGTCCTCACCTTTGCCATCGCAACAGCATTTGATAACGCTTGGAACACTTTCGTGGCTAGTATTCCTGGACATCGCATCTCTGGTTTCCCTCCTACCTCACTTCTGTCTCCTGAGCTTTCTTTGCTGGAGCCTCCTCTTCCTCCTCGTTGCCACCTTGCAGTCCCGGTGTGTTCCAGGGCCCAGTCTTCCTGCGTGTCATCCTCTGGACCGGCACTCTTGAGCCCACCACACTTTACTCCCCTGGCTCAGATGCCCTTTACGTGCTGATGACCCCAAGTGTTAATCTCTAGCACCTGCCTCTTCCAAGCTCCCACTGCTTATCCTCATTTAATAGGCATCTCCATGTTAACCTGCTTAACACAAAACACTTGGTTTCATTTAGCCTCAAATCTGCAAACCTCTCCTCCCCCCAGCGTTCTTCATCTCAGTGAGTATTAGCATCACCATCATTCAGTTGCTCAGCCCAAATTTCTTGGTTCATCCCCGACTCCTCTCTGTCTTTCACACAGTACATCCAGCCCTATCAGCAACCTGTGCGGGCTCTACCTTCAAGGTGTATCCCAAAGCTGACCCTTCTTTCCAGTCCCTGACTTCCCATTTCTAGTCTTAGTCACCATTGTCTCTGGGAGGTCCTCCTGCATTAGACCCACAACTGGTTTTCCTGCTTCCACTCTTGGCCCCTTACAATGCATTCTCAACCCAGCAAACCAGTGAAGTTTCAAAAGGGTAGATCAAATAATGGCACATTTTCCAATGAGTTTCTATCACACTTAGAATAAATTCAAAGACCTATCAGGGGGCTTCCCTGGTGGCGCAGTGGTTGAGAGTCCGCCTGCCGATGCAGGGATGCGGGTTCGTGCCCCAGTCCGGGAAGGTCCCACATGACGTGGAGCGGCTGGGCGCGTGAGCCATGGCCGCTGAGCCTGCAGCAACGGGAGAGGCCACAACAGTGAGAGGCCCGCGTACTGCAAAAAAAAAAAAAAAAGACCTATCAGGGTCCGTAAAGCCCCGTATGATTTGGCCCCTGATTCTTTCTCCAGCCTCATTGCTTGTCTCACAGCCCATCAAACCCAGTGCTCCATCCCACTGGTTTCTTTGCAGCTCTTCAGACCCCCTGTGGCACAGCCTTTATTGTTGCTACTCCCTCTTCCTGGAATGCCTCCATCCCCTGCAGGTAGCCAGATACAGGACTTGCTTCCTCCCTTTATTCCCTGTACTGCTCCCAGGTCACCAGCTCAGATAGAACATCCTGGCCCACCCCACTGAAACCAGCACCCCACTCTACTCTCTTTCCCAGCCTTGCTTTTCTCCACAGCAGCTATCACTATTAATTGATTTTTATGGTATATTGTCTGTCTCAATACTATAACATGAAGGCAGGAACTTATTTACTTTCCTGTTCCCTAGCACATGGTAGGCACGCAATAATTTTTGGAGCAAATGAATAATTGTTGAATAAATATAAAGTATTTGTTAAGCCTGGTTTTATTTATTTTTTGCCTCCTTTGTTTTCTCTGTTTCTGCTTTCCTCATCAGAAACATGTCATATTTCAACCTTGAAGGTGACTTTTAAAAAAATTATATTAACCAGAAGACAGTATAGATGATACAGAGAAACTTTGAAAATATTCATTGAAAATTATAAATCTCGACCCATTCATACCCTCTGTCTGGCATATTATCATTAGCTTAAGATAATTCAGGTACTGGCTGCAGTTTCTTTTCTTTTTTTTTTAAACTTTCCTTAGAGATACAGATTCCCATCAAAAACAAATACAAAAAGACCATGAAAGAGAGAAATACAGACAGAAAGACAAAATATGAGTATTTATTTCCTTCAGTGCCTTCTGAATAATTTCCATTCAGTCCATGAAAGACTTTGTGGAAACTAGAGAAGTTATTTCATATTTTCCATGACCCAATTCAACCTAATGCCCATAGGCTGGTCAAAACTGGAGCCAGGTTTTCTGATAGATGTTAATAGGAAGTTAGCAGATAATTATGGAGATTAAAAAAAAAAGTGAGAAATGAAAGCAAGATGGTAAGCAGGGGTGAGCTGCACAAACATCTGTGCATCAATAACCACAGAAGAGAGAGGGGGGCATTTGATACCTGGGCTCCTGGCTGGTCTTCCCCATCATCCCACTTCACCTTATGGTCTGCTAACCTTCCTCCTGTGCTGGCTTCTGAGCTGATAGACAAGTAATTACAGCACACTCTTTTGGTTTCTCGCCCACTGGGGTACAAGTAAAGCTGAACAACTAGGACAGTCCTACCTTTAGGGTCAGTCTTTCCCTGATGTTTTGGTTGTTCTTTGTGTTTATTTGCTGTTAGGAAATTCTCAAAGGAGAGTTGTAAGTAATATCAAAGTGGACCTATGCAGAAAGTTCTAGAAAAACTGTTCTCCCCTGGGGGAGTCCTTTACCTCTAGCAAAGGCAAAGTGATTCTATGGTTATTGGACCTGACTGTGAGTGTATAAGTGAACAGGATTTCAAGCAGCCTACTTAGGTATTTGTTATTTGGTTAAGTAACTGTCTAGGTTTTATAAGCCAATAAACTGTGAAATTTAAAAAAATACAGTTTATTTTCACTCAATAAAACTTGCAGCTAATAAGATTTTTCAAGTAGAGATCCTCCAGATCAAAAAGACAAGAATTGGTTATTACTAGTACATTATTTATATACAAATGATGATGCCAAAGTACTAAAAAAAAGTATTGAATTAAAGGGTTAATAATATGTTCTCCCTAAAATCTTATTTTTTTGGATGGATATATGTTAATTCAAATTGTTTCTTAATTTTTATAAATTTAGAATTACAATAGGCAAAGAGAATTTTCAAACTTCACATTTGAACTGATAAGTAGGGAGAGAATATTTGAAATTAAAACTTTTTAGAAAATCTGGGCCATGCCACTGCCCTGCCAATAATAGTTGTCTTTGGTTATAGCCTGGGCCCTATTTCTTCATGTCTATAGGCCAAGAATGTGATGTAGTTCAATTATGATAAAATTTCTGATAAATATAGATGAAAGTAAGCTTGAATACAATCCATACAGTATTTGAAGATGTTTTATTCGATTGATCTTTTTATTTTGTAGAATTATATTTCACTTCATGTGTTTGAAAAATTTTTTGAAGTCTTTCTTAGGTATATCTATGGGTTTATATAATATTTATATATCAATTAGTTATATAGGTTTTTAAAAGCTATCCAATCTAGTTATTAATTTAGTTAATACTAAATTAACATGATATATTCATAATATATACTCTTAATTTTTATTCTTTTGTGTTGGAGATTCTTATGTTTTCTTTTAAATTAGTTTTTTAGCCTCCTTATATTTGTGCTCACTCTTTTTTGTTGTCTTCGTTTAAAGGGACGGGCGTATGACATTTAAAATTAATTAAGCACTCTTTTTCAGATATTTTCTTCTGTTGCCATAACTATACGATTAAATTGAAGAGTAAGATTCAGTTTGAAATGATTGTGTCCTTGGCTACAATAAGTTTTTAATTCATGTTTGAATGAGCGTATTCCATCAATATATTTATAGCTCCACACATTATTCTTTTATTGGACATATTTTAGATGACTTAGGCATAATAAGCATGTGTTAGAAACCTCCTTGAAGTTGACTCAGAGATGTTTGGGGACTTCACATCCATTTTCCAATATTTAGGTCTCATGCACTTCCTAAACTTTGGAGAATTTTGCATTGTATAAGCCATGAAGAAAATTGAATGTTAAAACAATTATTCTTTTTCTTACTTCTGTGGAAATTAAACAGCCCAAAAAACTTTAATTCAATACTGTATTATGCCTGAGGTCTTAAATACACAAAAGTCAGTAAAATAAAAGTGATGGTTCCTAGAGCAAGTATAATTCAGACATATTGCACATATATATTAAAGCATAAAAGTTAACACCATATGTACAAAATACTACACGGGCACATTTGTGTCACCACTGATAAATGCACAACTCCTATAGGAGCTGTGAACTCTTATATGAGCCAGGATTTGAGTCCCAGATATGAGAGAGGTTTAGGTACAGTTGTGGGAATACTGCTACATTTCTTCTGTAAATTTTAAATTTCAACCAGAAAACTGTAGAAGCGAAAATTTCATTAGGGAAACAATTCTAAAACTTCTAATTTTTATAACCACAGATTTATTTCTGTGTGATAATGTAGTAAGGTCTTTGCCACATGCTCTTTGCTGTTCATTTATTAATTTATTTTCAATAAATATTTATTGAGAATTTACTAGGAGCTAGACCACCTTAAATACTCGGGTCATCAGCAAACCAGACAATAATCCTTGCCCTCGTGAAGTTTATGTTCTATGAGGAAAGGCAGACAATAAACATACTAAATTAGTAGATTATAAAGTAGATTAAGAGGTCGTAAGTGCAATAAAAAATGGAAAAAGAACAGGGTGCTGAGGGTAGAGGTTTGGTGGATAAATTGCAATATAATGAATAGGGAAGATGTGAGGAAAAACTGGAAGGCAGTAAGGCAGTCAGCCAAGTTCATAGATGGGAGAAGACAGTTTCAGGCAAAGCAAACAGGTAGAGCAAAAGCCTGAAGACAGAAGCATGTCTAGCATATTCAAGGTGCAGCCTCAGTGTGGTCAGAAAAGGATGAGTGAGAGGGAGATAACTACGAGATGGTTGAGGAAGTTAACAGGAGGCTAGATCATGAAGGGCCTGTAGGCCATTGTCTGGGTTCTGACCTTTACTCTGAGCAAACTAGGATGTAATCCAAGGGTTTTGAGCAGAGAAGTGACACCTTCTGATTTTACTTTTGAAGGGGTCATTTGGCTTTTTAACAATATGGGCACTGTGGTAACAGTACAGTACAGGGCTTTACCGGAGACTCTTAGAATAATCCAGGCTATAGGTTTGAACCAGGTTAGCAGTAATGGAGTAGGGTGAGAAATGGCACATTTTGGAGCTAGTCTGAAGGTAGAACCAAGAAGATTTCCTAACGCACTGGGTGTGGAGTGTGAGAGTAAGAAGGAAATCAAAGATAACTCCAAGGTTTTTGGCTCGAGCCACTGGAAAGGTGGTATTGCTATTGTCTTAGATGTATGATTGCTAGTGAAACGGTTTTGGGAAGGAAGATTAAAAGTGCAATTTTGAACTTGCTGAGTTAGAGATATCTTTTCGATATCCAAATGGAGATGTAGTCAGTTGGATCTAAAAGTGTGGAGTTCAAGAGAAAGGTCTAGGCTGGAGATATAGATTGAGAAGCCATGAGCTTTGAAGCCATGAGTCTGAAAGTAGGCATCAAGGGAGCGGGTGTAGATGGAGGAGAGAATAGGGCCAAGGAATGAGCCTTGGAGCACTCTGACACTAAGAGGTCAGAGCAGAGAGGAAGAACATACAAAGGAGACAGAAGAAATGACTCGTGAGGGAGAAGAATGAGCAGCTGGGTCAAATGTTGCTGATAGATGAAGTCATATGAGGACTGAGCATTGACCACTGGATTTAGCAATGCAGAAGTCATTGAAGACCTTGATAAGAGCAGTTTCCATGGAGTATTAGGGACAGAAGCTTGATTGTAATGGGTTCAAGTGAAAAAAATGGAGAAAATGTTTATGCACAACTCTTTTTATATATTTTGCTGGAAAGGGTAGCAAAGACAACGGATGATACTTGGTGAAGATCATGAGGTCAAGAAAGTGGTATGCTGGTAGGTACTTAACAACCGGTTCTCTGGGAAAAAACAAGTTTGATTTGTAGCTTTTGCCAACTTCAATAGTGTAAATACCCCCTAGTCATGGCTGATTTCACTGAATAAAGAGTTGAGAACAGATGTGCACAACGGGCTCTTGAAAGCTGGCATGAGCCAGCTCTGTCACACCACTGGCTCAACAGAGGTTTTGCTTTGTCTTAAGATGAGAGAAAATAAAAGCTACTTTGTACATCCTGAAAAGATTAATCCAGTAGATAGCTAAAAATTGTTGATGTAGTCAGGAAAGGGATGAATTGCTGGATTACATTTCCCAGAGTAGGCGAGAAGGAATATGATCCAGTGCACAGATAGAGGGATTGGCTTTAGATATAGATATTTATCATTCATCTGTATTAATAGTGGGAGAAGCAAGAACATGTAGTCAAAATCTATAGGTAGTTGTTGTACGGGGAGTCTCAATGCTTATTTGCGTGGAACAGAAACTCATTTAAAATAAATAAAGTTTGGGCTTCCCTGGTGGCGCAGTGGTTGGGAGTCCGCCTGCCGGTGCAGGGGACGCGGGTTTGTGCCCCGGTCTGGGAGGATCCGGCGTGCCGCGAAGCGGCTGTGCCCGTGGGCCATGGCCGCTGGGCCTGCGCGTCTGGAGCCTGTGCTCCGCGGCGGGAGAGCCCGCGGCAGTGAGAGACCCGCGTACCGCAAAAATAAATAAATAAATAAAGTTTGAAAAAATCAATTTTTGGAAGAATATAGTGGTGGCTTAGAAAACCCAGGCTAATTGTAGTTGAGCCTCATGAGGGGACTCATCTCTTTTCTCTTGAGTTTTAGATATGTTCCTCTCTACCTCTGGATACTGACTTCTGTTCCTCCATTTTCACATGACCCAAATTCAGCTTTCTTGTTCAAGTGTCCAGTAGAAAGAAGCAAATGACAAATAAGAGAATCTAGGAGCTTAGCTCATGTCAGTCTCCACCTCTGGTCCCGTCAACCTAGAGCAAAGGTAGGAGCCCTTGGCCAGTTAACAGAGAAGATTTACTCTAAGAAGATGGTTCTCTAAGCAAGATGGAGCTGAGGATGAAAGAGTGGACCATCTCCAGTATGGTCACTAAGAGTTTGGAGCAAGTATTGAATTGGTATGCTTCTGTGTCATTTATTCATTCATTTTAAAATTTATTCATTTGTTTAGTTATTCCACAACTAATTATTAAAAATCTATCATGTGCTAAGCATTGTGGTATGCAACGGAGATATGAAGACACATAAGAATGACTCTGTTCCCTGTCCTGAAAGTGTTTCCATTTTTTCTAAGGTGTTTGTAGTCGTCATCATTATGAAAATGGTGGTGGTAATAGTAATAGAGGTTGATTACATCTTAAGGACCATATGTTGAGGATATTTTGTACTATTTGCAATGCAAATGTTAGTCATTAGCCCAAAGGCATCATGTACCTACAAGGCATTGTTAAAAAATCATTTATTGCCGTTTGAATCTCCTGTTAGAAATGAATTATTTTTGGTAATTTTTATAATTTTAAGTTTCATAGATCTTTAGTCTTTGTGAGAAAAGGAGCATGGATTAATTACTTTCATATACTGAAAAAGATATATTACCTCTTGCTGATGTTTGAGATAATTTGTTTGTCTTCCAAATTATTTTTTGAATTATGTAATAATATATGTACATTGTTAAAGGCTTAAACATTACGGGAGGGAATAAAATTAAAGTTAAAATCTCCCTTCCTGAGCTCTTCCCCCTTAAAACTCCCAGTCTCATTTCCCAGAGAGAAATACTACCAACCATTTCTTATGTAGACTTTGGGAGATTTTTGATGTATATTTAACATATTCATACACACAAAGATATGGTCTTATGCACCAAAAGTGCTTGACGTTTGTTCTTTGAAATTCCCTGCATATTTAAGAATATTTATGGCATTGGGCTAAGAAATAACTTGAATCGCAAGGACTAACTTTCTCCACTGAACAGATCTGAAATAGAAACTCTAGGTAACTGTATTTTTTCTTATAGTAATAATCCAATTTTACTGAATTGTGTTTCAGAGAAGTTACATGACTTGCCCATGGTCACATAATTAGCAAATGGCACAGGTGAGATTCAAACCCATACCCTTATTGTACTGGACTGGACTGTCTCCTAAATGACTTTGCCTCTTAATTATATATAACAGTGTTCTTTTTTCATGAATTAAAATAAATTCTTTTTCCATGCTTTTACAAACCTTGTTACTGTACCTTTTGGTAATGGAGATTTCACCTCTGAAATATTATGCTCTCTATGGTAATGAAAGTAAACACAAGCTTACTTCTCTGAATTAAAAATTTTTTATGTTTCCACAAATTCAGAATATTTTGCAATTTTGATTTTTGGAGCTGATTACTTTTTTAAAAAATTGTATTAGGACTGTTTCCCTGAAGGATAATTTCTCCTATCGTCTTTGTTGCCAGACTAGGTTGACAGGTTCACTTTCCTACCTTCCTAGAAGAACAACAGGAAATAGTCATAGGAAAAAAGAGATGCATATTTTTAACCATCTTTAAGGCCACATATTCTGGTGAATGGTTTTTCTGTTGTCTGAATACTCGAGCCTCAACGTTTGTGTGTTCCCTTTAAGAAGAGAGTATCTTCTATTTCCAAGGCTGGAAAATATAATCTTAATTCCTTCAATGAGAATTCTGCAATTCTGATTGCAAAGAGAGAAAAGAAGGGTGGACAGGTAGCTCGTTTTAGTATTTTGAAATTGGACCTTTTCTATTTCAGCCTGTAGACTATAGGAATGTCTAAAATCCAATATAGTAAAAGCATTTGTTTTTAAGGCCAGTGTCACCAGACATAACATTTTTGCACGTTATGTTTATACTGTAGTTTTGTTTTATTTTGGTCCTTTGTGTTTGCGTAGGATCCTGAGAAAGTTTTCTTTTGGAAACTTAGGCATGTTCATGTTAGAGAGAATATGCCTCCCTTAATGATTAAGATATTAATTTGAGGGTATAAAAAATGAAAACCAATAAATGTCATCAGTGATACGGGAGGTGAAAATATGAATTAGGTAATATGGAGAGTGAATAATGATAACTTTGCATCTTGCCCAGACATTCCTTTCCTCTCTCCTTAACGGATACACTTACTGCTCTATCTTCCCAGCAAGTCAGCTATATTTAGCGAGAGCCCACCATATGTTAAACAGCAATGTAGGTGTTGAGGGTAGTTACAAAAGAACTAAAAAATAAAGATAATTCTCTGGAGGAATTTATAACCTAGTTTCCTCTGTTTCCCCTTGCTTTTCCCATTTGATCTCTTTGTTTTATTCCATTTAATTTTTCATTCTGTGAGGGCTTCAAAGGAACATGTGGATCCAATGTTCCTTTTTTCCCTTTACGTACTTTTTATGCCACTCAGGAATATAAGGCAGTAATTTTTATTTCTAACATTTTAAAATACATAGGCCATGTGGTATATGACTATGCAAAGTAAGATCATAAATATTGTAAAGACAACTTTATAGGTGCTCACAACACCACAGGTGGTATCTATACATATGTGTAAAAAAATTACATATGTAAAATCCTGTAGGCCTAGAGATAGCTATGTGTTTCAGTAATTGAAATGCAGATTTATATGTAATCTATATTATAATGATCAAATTGAGTGGTATTACTGATTAAACATCATAGTTGTTAATATATACTTATTCGTAGTCATTTTGAATACAGTTAATTTTAGGGACTAGACTTCTCCTAAAAGTGCTGGGTCAGCATAGGTAAAATAATCCTGAAAACACTCCACATACACTTCTAGACCTGGAGGAATCACTGCTAAGACTTTGTCTACACTTAGCGTTTCAATATCCTATTTCCATTTTTACCATTGACATTCTTTAAATCTGTTTTTGGTGATTGAGGGAAAGACAAATTAAGTAAAATAATTATTAGTTAAGTAAAACAGTATATCCTTTGCAAACATTTTTTTGTTGTTGTTGTTTTTTGCTGTACGCGGGCCTCTCACTGTTGTGGCCTCTCCCGTTGCGGAGCACAGGCTCCAGACGCACAGGCTCAGCAGCCATGGCTCACAGACCCAGCTGCTCCGCGGCATGTGGGATCCTCCCAGACCGGGGCACGAACCCGTGTCCCCTGCATCGGCAGGTGGACTCTCAACCACTGCGCCACCAGGGAAGCCCCTTTTGCAAACATTTTGAGCAGCTTAATTAACAATGTCCTAGATGAAGCAAATATACACCCAAACCAAAGAATAAAAAAACTCTCTCTCTCCTCCTCTCTCTCTCTCTCATTCTTTCTCATTTTCTCAGTGGGGAAGAATCAGAAAGGACTGATGGGATGGGATGATGACTCTACAAAATGAAAGAGTCTCAACACCCCAGTAAATGCCTTTCCTCATGCATTTGTACTATTTATCTACTCAATTTAGTTATGTGACACTGTACTAGCTAGTGGTGCAACAGAGGCAATAGCTAAAAAGTAAATATAATTAATTAATATTTAATCACTTTGCAAATTTACTGTGATTAAACATGAAATAGAACCACTATAAATCGATTCAAAACAAACTCCCTAGATATTAGAAGACATTTACTGTTTAGAAATATGTATTAACTCATAAATTTCACACAATGTTTCCTGCTATGGGCGAATGTGTATGCCACTTACCCATCAGATGAGTAACCAAGCACTTAAAATGTTGTCAGCCTAACGTAAACGGGATAATGCTTAACATTCAAGAAAAAGAATCTTGAAATGGTCAAACAATTAGACAAAAAGGAAAATATTAAGCAATTTGCATTATAGTTTAGAGGGAAAAATTTTAAGAAAATATAAATGAATTTTTTTTGAGGCTTGATTAAGTTCTTCAAATAGACTGGAAAACAAAGAGATAAAGCCCTAAAGCCATGAAAGGGCACTCCCTCATGGTGATCTTGACAAAGATCTGCTAGGCTCTTTTCAGTCAGAATGGGGCACAGGGAATGCTGGAATCTGGGCTGAGAAGGCAAAGTGTTTGTTTGATGGTTTCAGAATGGAAGGTAACTTTGGTGAACATTCTGGTAGGTTAGCCTGAAGCAAACAGCACCCTGGGATTCATGTTTAACAAGTGGATGAAAATTTGTTGATGTGTTGGAGCCAGGGTTTGTGACACTGAAGTGAGAGTGTTTTGGGAGGAGGAACAGAGAGCCATGATCTGCAGGAGAAACTAGCTAGCAAAAACAAGAGCAGATTAGACTCTTCTGATACTGAACATATTTTTTTGGCAATCACTCTGTTTTGGTGTACATCCTTGCAGATGTAAAAATGAAGTCAGGTTTTATGTGCACACACACACAATTTTCAGATGAATTACAATGTATTTCTGCCTCTATATTCCAATATATGTATATGTTTATACATTTATTTATACAATCAATCATATATACATATATATACATATATAAATATATCAACCTCATCTTTTAAAAAACAGTTGCATGTACTTCATTGTCTACGTGCATCATAATTAAATTAGCCAATTGGATGAAATTTTAACCAAGTAAGTTTACATTGACCCATTTAAAATATATCTTTATGCTTTGTCTTAGTCATAATTTTGGTGATCTATGACCACTGTCTCCCCATTATCCTGATTAACTGGAAACTAACTGCTTATTATTAGGAAACCTCATAGAAAGCAGCATTTAACATTAACTTTTAAGGTAAACTAAAAATCAAAAGACCTAGATTCTATTTCTAGCTTCAGGATGTAGATATTGTGAGTTAACAAAAACAATTGTACACTAACAGCAGTAAACATATGGCAGACGACATGTGGTTATAGATTTGTTCTATAGGTTTGTTATAAATTTTTAAAGGAATACAGACACATGTTGGTTGACAGCAACTCATATGAATGGAAAGGAAGAAAATGATCTTATGAGATGGTTAATTATATTCATTTTTGTTTTCCTCCCTTACATTTCTTTCCTTGTTGAACCATGCACTAAACTACCCTTCAGCCCTCCCACGAGTTCCCTGGTATAACCTATAGCTTTACAGAAACTTCCAAAACTTGCTTCCCTTTTAAAGCTCCTTCACCATGCTTGATTCCTTTAGATCTCTTCTCTTATGATTGTATTTTTCTTAGTGTTGAGCTCTCTTATATTAATTTCCTTTTCAAAGTTCAATGAATACTGAAACATTGATTACTTGTAGATACTCTGTCTACTTTTTACAGTTTTACATGCAATTTTTTTTTCTCTAGATGACATTGAAGGATAGGAGACACAGTAAAGTAAGCTTTTTCCTATTCTGGCATTATTTTTACTCTAGAGATTATATTTAGTTAAATTTAGTTAATTTGAAAAATTTTAGTAGTCTTTATCATCTGGTACCTCCTTCTCTAACATTCCTTTTATGGTATTAAAGGCATTAAATATATGCATATTTGATCCATCTGTCTTCATGCAAGATTTGTATGTGTGTGCGAATATATGTATATATATATATATATATATATATATATATTCAGCTATGATTCAGTTTCACTTTGTTTTGGATGACAATTGTTGTGTGTTCTCCTATGGAAGTATTCAAGTTCTAGTTTCATTTAGGGGTGTATGTTTAGGCTCTTTCTCCATTAGCAAATTATATATAAACTCAACTTCTATAAATAAACCAGTTTCAAGAAACCAGGGATTAAAAAATTTTTTTAATTACATGTTCAGAGCTTTAAAAATGAGGCACCATATTTTCCAGAGCATCCCTTTTTGGTGTGCTTTGATAAGTATCACAACATAATATTGGATTGTATGTACATTTTAAAGCTCTGATTCATAATCAGATTGTAATTTAATAGGAAATTTAATTGTGTTAGAAGATACACTAAATATTTGATAGATGTCCTGAAGACAAATGTTGTGTGCCAAGAAGAGAGTCATAGTTTAGTAAAGATTAAGACAGAGCTGAATCCCCTGCCTATTAGCTGTGTGCTGAGCAGATTACAGGGGTGTATCCATTCCTTCAGGGAAGTTTAACTGGTGCGATGTAATTTACTTTGGATTTTCAATATCTTTTGGTTACTTCATCTCCTAAAAGGATAACTTTGAAAGTAAATTGCAAACGCAACCATATTAGACTCTTCTGAGGAAGAATTAGAACAACAGATCAATATAAACTGAAGTGTGTATTTTTCTAAATCAGTATTAGCGTGGCAACCAAGAGGTGACTGATATGCTTAAGATACAAATTAATCATCAATAGAGTTCTTATATCATACTTTGCAGTTAAAATATTCAGGAGCTAAAATTCAGAAAACGGTATTCTCAGTGCCTTGTGGCCTCATGATCAGAGTATTTGACCACCAGTATTGATCCTGCAAGCTGGTGCCCTGCATGTAAAAACATATGAACATGCAAAGGTTTGGATTTTACAAATTGTAATAAATCCAGTAATTATGAGGTGTAGTCAGTTAGCTCCCATGAACTGAAAGGCATTCTTAAGCACCCAAGGTGTCCTTCCCACACTCGGGATATGCTGTATGTAGGGTGAGAGGGTGCCTCTCCACCATAATCTTTCAGTCCTTGTCTTTTCTCCTGGGTGACAATTCTATAATGTAAGCATCTATCTGCTAAGAACTGAACTGAAACCTCCTATCCATTTTTGCATAGAACACTGGACAGCCATTAAAATGGAACCAATATTTTCTCCTTTCTGATGCAGAGGAGATTTAAATTGGTACCCTGAAGATAAAAGGGCATAGCTTATCACCCAGTGCCCAGCCTTAGGGGACTGTGTTTCTTTTTTTTGAACAGATACAAAAACATGGTTTTCCTTTCCCAATTTTTAGGAATAGTCATTTAAAAATATGTTATTAGTATAATTGCTTATATAAATCATGGTCTTTAAATTATTCTAATTTTCATGGATCCATTTAAAATACTGATTATTTAACTTCTGAGCAAAATGTGTATAGGTGAGTGTGTATATGTGTATGTGGGTATGTGTATGTGTTTCTGGATTTATTGTAATGTAATAGTTAGTGAATATCCATATAAATAAAGTATAGAATTAGAGTATTCAAACCAAAGTTTATTATTTAGGTAAAAAGGTATTTATTGTATGTGTGTTCTTCAGTTGATATATCGTAATTATGGCTACAAGTGTCTATTTCATTTTTCTGTTGTCTCAGTTTTCATTAGCTGCATTTTTCATCTCACAAATAAAAACATTCAGTGTTCCTCCAGTGTATGCACACTTGGCAGATTATTTTACAAACTCAGTCTGTAGCTATAGTTTCTGTATCTGTAGATGGGCAGATGGAACCAGTCAATGAATTCCCTACTATCTTTAAAGTTCCATGATTCAATGACATTTGAGACTAAAACTTCTGCTTTTTTAATGATCTGAGGCTGAATTAAAATAATTTCTTTGAAATTAGCATTGCCTTTTCAAAACTAATTCCAAGTCTTATAACACCAAATCCTCTACTTTATAATCTCCTGACATGTAATGGCTCTACTGCCTGCTGTGGATGTGGTCCCTCTGAACTTGGCTACATAGGCCTAAGTCCAGCACTTAAATACTTTACAAATTGAATTGTGCTTGTGTTAGAAACTGATTGATAAAATAAATTACCATATCTTGTACGTTAAAATTTGAGTTCTGCAACTGTAGCTGTTACAAATTACCTGAAAACCTTTTTATATTGCATTTCTTGTGGCTCTATTTTACAATTGCTCTAATAAAGAATTCTATACAAAAATTGTTTGATATTAATAGCAATCATTAACAACTTGATAGATTCTTGTTAAGTATATTTGCAATACATTTAATCTTATTAAACTCAGCCTTGAGTTGTTTCTTCCAAATATTATAGGTCTTTATGAAGCTAGCAATATAAAGAAGAGATTTCAACCATTTTCGGCCAAAAATTAGGTTTAGTTTAATGGATCAATTTTTTTCTTATTAAACTGCATCTGACCAGTGCCAAGTAATACATTCAGCATTGATCTTTGTCTCACCCTGCTGTAGCTTGCGTTCTCTTTATGTACATGAAAAATAAGGTGCCAGGAATGAAAACAATGCCTGTATAATACAAATATAGAATTTTTCTCAGACTTCCATTCAGTTTATCATTTCACTTTGTTATTAATGCCTTGCCTGCTGCTTTTCAGAAATGTGTTTTTAAAAAGCACATTTATTTCCATAGAGAATGCTTTCTTCTGGTGTAATTAGAAAAAACACACACCATATACTGGAGTACATCAATTGTTTCAGGGGCATGGACAAAATGTATGAGCCCTGTTCACATGTGCAAACAGTCTGTTCTAAATGTGGAGCCCTCCGGGGACTTGACCCATTAACACTGGGGGTCTGAAGTGTACTGGTTAGAACTGGGGCTCCGTTTTGAAGTTCTGTTTTTCTTTTAGTAAAAGTAGAAAGATAAATGAAAATGGAACCAGATTTTAATAGATACAGAACATGCACGGGACAAAGTTAAAGTGGTGTCGGTGCTTCTTTGAAGTTCTCAGTCTTTGAGACACTATAGTAATAACAGGAGCCCCTGAACCTCTTCATTCCACTCCTCCTGTCTTTTTGCCAGCCCCAATACATTCTGCATACTTCTCAGGAGAATCTTATATTATTGCCACTGCTTGGAACTTCCCCTCTCCTTAAAAGTTTTCCTTGGCTTTTCCCTGCTCTAAAGGGCAGAATTGAAACTCTACTCCTGGCCGTTTAAAATTGGAGGGATGGGTCTTCAAACTGGCTTTTTGCTCTTGTCTTGCATTCCCCTGAACAAATCTTCGACTTCAGGTGTTTCCAAATACACTTTGTGCATTTCTTCGTTCACCCCCTTCCCCTGGTTAAAATGCCCTTCCATCCTTCCTTTCTCTTTTCCACCTGTCCAATTTCTGCCAATCCTTCAAGTCCCAATTTCACTTGTCACCATTGCTTCAAAAGGTTACCTGCTCACCTGCACAAAATGTGCTTTAATTGGGAACATAGAGTCAAACAAATTTTGTTGGTATATACCACAGACTAGCTACGTGACCTTGGGTGATTTTAGTTAACCTCAGTTTAGTAATCTCACTCCAACTTTAAAGAGGAGATTATAATATTCATTCCATATGGTTCTTTTAAGAATTAAATGCATTATATGTAAGCTGGGCCTATGGTTGGCCTCTGATAAATAATAATTTTCTTTCTTCCTCCTTGAGCCCCTGGGCTCTGGACCATTCATTTGGCACACATCACGTATTGCCGTGTTGCAGTAATTTTTTCTCTATTTTTATTTGTTATCTCATCAACTGGTTTTTAAGTTCCTTTTCCATGGTAATGGCTCCATATACCACTTTGTATCTGTCATGATGCAGAGCAAAATAAACCACACATGGTAGACATGATTAATTAAAAAATTTTTCCCCAGCAATGAAGAAAAGAGAAAAATGTCTTTCTCCTCCATTATCCTCCTACACATTGCTCTTTGACATCAGGATCCAGTTTTATAATTCTTGCAATTGGTTTTAGATTTTTCTCTTAGTCTTGTTTTAAAGAAGTTATCCTTGATGGGGGGCCTGAGCCCCCCCACTAACCTAGAAGAGTGACAACCAATATGAGACATTTGCATTGCAGGTAGGAAAGAAAGTGCACTAAACTCAAAAGACTTAAATGGGGTCTTTCAGTTTGAGCCAAGCGATATCCTCCACTCTGTTTAACCAAGCAGTGAAGTGGTGATTTGATTTCAAGTCCTAGGTAAGCCTTCTTGTATTTCAAGTGGAATAAATACCATACTACCTGGAACACAGCTGTAATATGGACTGCACTGTTAACTCTCTGGCTGGGAATGGGAGTAATAATCCTCAGAAAGCTGTCTTGTATTTTCTAGGCCATGGAAAATGTGAGGTTTTCAAAGCCATGACCTTTCCCATGATCTGATGGCCCCAACTCCTATCAGGGGCTCTGGCACTGCTAAGAATATAGGAAATCCTCTTGGGCAGTTTTTGGGAACAACCTCATGTATGACAGCAGTTATTAAGTATGTTTTTGGGAAAATTGTATCCTTTAAAGATGGGCTGCTGAGTGGTTATCATTTCCATAAATACCTGAGGCATAAATCATTTATAATTTCATCCAAGGCAGCCAAGGTGTAAACATGCTTTTTTTTATAGACACGTGAATGCAAACACACACACACACACACACACACACACACATGCAAATAGAGTAACATCAAAAGTGAAATATACAGCTCTGTGTGTGTGTGTCAAACTGGTGTAACTGGCCAAGTCTTCCGTGTGATCAGGATCAGCCCAGAGATGTCCTAAGTTGGGTATAAGTCATGAATTAAAAGCAAAGCAAAACAAACACAAAAAGGGTATGGTTTCTGGAGTAATGCTTACTTATAAATGTTAATATTGAATATGTATGATTTATATCACATCAACTTCCTTAGTCTTTCTAATATCTAAGTAATTACTGCATATAAAACTGGACTTTTTAAAATTTAAAACTAAAATAAAAGGCTAAAATATGATTGTGGGATCCATGTTTTTATAGTATAACCTTTTAGGCTTCAGTCTTATAGTAAAGTCCATGAGAAAAACGTTGTCAAGGCTAGTGAGAGAAAAACATGTTACGTCTTTGTGACATTTTGCCAGGGAAAATTGTACATACACTGAAATTTCAGCTAACTTAATTCATAAGCACTTGTGATTAAGTTGTGGGTTAAAAATAATACCTGTACTTAACTTTTTTAAAATTTAAACTGTCCAGAGAGGCAGAAATGAAAAGTGAACATTTCCCTTAACCAACAACTTTACTCCTCTTAGAAACCACTTTTAACTCTTCTATGCTTCTTTCCCTCTTCACCTCCTCTCCAGCCAGCTCTCTCTTTTTCCTTCTCCCTCTCTTTTTGTTTTTCTACTTAATTACATTGTCAGGTAATAAAATTATTCTTTCATTTTCTGAGTTATCAATCTTCGACTACTCAGATGATTGTCTACGATGAACGGCAAATTCTTTTCACACAATCACTGCCTTCCATATTCTCTTACTTCTCCAAATTTCTGATTTTTGTCAAGTTTGATAACATGTACATTCTATTCTGTAGTCATAATTAAGCCTTCTCCTACTCCTTTCTTCTTTTTCCCCCTCATCTTCTTCACTACTATAGGATGATACTATATATTTTAACCCAATAAAACAGTATTACGTTGTGTAAATATTTTCAATATTTATAACCAGGACAAAGTATTTTGGTTGGACTTAGGCAAAGTAAATAATATTTCACTAAACTCCCACTGCTGGAAGGAGGGGATCCCAAGCTTCCAAGTCCAGTGGATATATGTTTAAATTTCGGCAGTCTTTTTTTTCTTAATCTCCAGGAATTTTTCCTTTCTCATTTTTTCATAAACAGCCCGCTCTTGTTAATGGATATTATGTTCTTTCAAATCTCTTTAAAGATACTAATTATAATTTTTAAATTTAAAAAAAATTTTTTTTTTTTTTTTTTGCGGTACGCGGGCCTCTCACTGTTGTGGCCTCTCCCGTTGCAGAGCACAGGCTTTGGACGCGCAGGCTCAGCGGCCATGGCTCACAGGCCCAGCCGCTCCGCGGCATGTGGGATCTTCCCGGACCGGGGCACGAACCCGTGTCCCCTGCATTGGCAGGCAGACTCTCAACCACTGCGCCACTAGGGAAGCCCTTTTTTTTTTTTTAATGCTATTAAATAAAATGCTATCAAATATGGTGATCCTCCATGTGTTGCCACTGCAGCTGTGTAAGTTTCCAACAGAACTTCCCATCACATGGAAGCACCATTAAGTATTTGTGAGGTTTTTCTGAAGGAGGCGTGTGTGTGGGGCAGGCAGGCACTCAGGGACTCCCATAACTGGCACATGGGACGCTTTATTTTGGCCATGGGGCACTTTGATCTCTGTTTTCTCCTTGGTTGCTGGTAAGAAGGTCTAATATTACATCCACTCTGCCCTGTTTCTCTCTCAGGCCCAACTCCCTCACTGGGCTCACTTACCAGCCATATCACCCACTTTCTTTAGAAAGCAATTGTTCATTTTTTTGAGCGGGGGGACTATAGTTTGCTACTGCTCACATCACATGCTGGAGAGGGAGAGTAGGGAGAAAGATCTTCGTGGGTCAGCTGTTCAGAATGTTAACTATCCAGTTCCCTCCCTGCTGACAGCCTCACAGCCTTCTTCTACTGTTTGAGCTTGTTGACTCAACTTGGGCTGATTTTTTCTCTGAAGTTTTGGACTGCAGTTTTCTTTCTAGTCTTTTCTCCTTTAATTTACTTCCATTTTCTTTAATCAGTTTCCTCCGACTTTATGGTTTGCTTCTGGTTTGTTTTCTTATTTACCAGGGCTCTTAGGGTTTTATTCTTTGGAAGACAAAATAAAACAACCTCTTCTGCCATTTCAGTGTGACTTGGAAAGGAAGGGAAGGTAGATATGAGTGCTTGGTTTGCTTTCTCGAGCTGGAATCAAGGTTCAAGCGCTGACCTAACAGAACTGTGCTTTAGAAAGATGTCTCTGCCAGTAGATGGAGGGTAGAAAGAGGAGAAACCAAGGCTAGGGGACTCGTTAGGAGGGTGCGAAACTAGTTTGGGTTCAAGATGGTGAGAGTTTTAACTAGGGCAGTTCTTTATTCTTTAATTTTATTTATTTAATAATTTTAATTATTGTTTAATTTTAGCAGCCATATGAAAATAATGTTATGTGTGAAAACAAAAAATTCCAGGGATACTTAAGATGTGAACATCTTAAACTTTTATGTGTACCATCCTGGACAATGAGAGACGATGTTTGGAAGTAATGATCCTGAGGTAGTGAAAAATATTTAATTATGAAATAAGAATTCATTGTGCTAACCAGACTGCATTTTCTAGGACAAATCTAGAAGAACGCTTTCAACTAGGGCTAACAGAATACGGTTTTACAATAATATTGTTTGCTAGTTGTGCAAAAACTTCAATTAACTTCAAGAATCCAGAGACACTCACACCTGTTTTGTGTTTGTTTACTTGTTCCTTTTATGTCAAGAAGGAAGTATGGAAATTCTACCTTTATTCAATTATGTGACTAAAACTTACATGTGTGAGGGACTTGCGAATTGTCTTGCTTTTTAGGTAGGGCAGCAAAGCCAGATTAGCAAGACTGCACAGTCACCAAGTTTACTTGATATTTTTGGGAGTGGTCTGTGTTTCTGCTTGTATTAGAATTGTAAAGAATCCAAACAAATGCCTAAAACAATTTCTCTAGGTTCTTTGATGGTGTTAGTATATTCTTCATATTTTAATATATTACATAAACTTTGAGCATTAGAGGAGCAGTGAGAAGAAATGGAACCAGATCACTTTTAGTACAATTATCAATGTACTCATCTAGTAGGAAGAAAAAGAGAAAAATCCTACATATTATGAGTCTGTTAAAAATCCATCTTTGTCAAGGAAATTTTTTGTTTTCATAATAGTTTAGTAGTTACTCCACACAATGTAAAATGGTATGGGCATAATTATTAACTATATTCCCAGTGAAGTACACTTCTATTTCCTATGCAGATGTGCACTTTATAATTTCTTCTGTTCATAATTTGTGTATTGCCACACAATTCCCTTTTCTCCTAATAACAAAATAAGTGCAAGATGATTTATGACACTTTTGAGTCTTTTTCCTTTCTTGTATTAGATCATTAAGAATATTCTAATAGACTTTTTTCTTCAGAGAAAATCTATTTCCATAGACTTCTGTGTGTTTTTGGAGAATGTTTTCTTTCATTTACTCATCCCTCTGTTTTTCCTGCCTCTTTGTTTTTATTTCAGTCAATAAACAGATGAAAAGAAAATGCCTGCATAACAAAATGCAAAGTGTATTTTTTGTTTGCTAGTTGATAGATTATTTAGAAAAGATGTGGGGAATGATAAAAATATAACCTGCATTTGCAAAGCACTTTTAAAAACTTTATAAAGCAGCTTTGTAAACTGTGTCCTGTTCTGGCTTCTTAATGGTCCTGTGAGTTTGTAGGGCCAGGTATTACTTTTTTAGGATAGGGGTTGAAAAGCCCATTTGTAGAGAGTTTAAGTGACTCATCCAAAGCCCCATAGCTGATTGTGGTACGGACAAGTCTTGATTCACACCTCCTAATTCTCAGTTTGGGAATGACCCTCTACTATGAGTAAAGTACAAAAGCAGAGTCTATAGCTGGCAACAAATGAACAAAGAAAGAAATAAACAAAGTATTTATTCAGCAATCTTCCTAATTGATACTAAGCCCCAGTATCATTATATTGGTTGTTTAGATATGTTGATTGGCAATCTGCACTGATTATTAAAATGGGCAAAGTAAACAGATTAATTATGTGTTATCCTTCCTGACACATGCAAACACATGGCCAACGAATGTTATAGAATCTAGAAACTGGAGAGAGGTCTCTGCAAGGACCTTTTCCAACATCCTGATTTTAAACATGAAGAGACCAAGGCTTGGAAAAACCCAGCGACCTGTCCAGGGTCATACTGTTATTAGTCTTAGACTCACTAATAAAAATTCAAATTTCCTTACTTCCAGCCTAGGATTCAGATCTTCTCCTTAGCCATATCTTCCCATTCACATACTAATTATTACCCAAATCATTGAAAAACTGGAGCTCTTTACAAAGAGTTTTCTAGCTCCCATTAATGAGATGGGAATGTCATAGGATTTCTGATCTGTGTTTCAAAAAAGAAAAAGTAAGTTGGAAGAGGTAGAAGAAGGAAAATGGAGATGTGTTCTAGGCCCTTGCTCCACGGAGTAACCCAGGGACCTGCAACGTCAGCATCACCAGGCAGCCTGTGAGACTTGCAGATTCTCCAGCTCCAGGCCAGACCAGGAATCTGCAAGATCCTTATATGGTGTGTGTGCACCTTATAGTTGCGAAGCTTTGCTCTACATCAACAGAGTAAGGAGAATGAATTTTTTGTTTGCTTTTCTCCCATCAATTCTTTTTTTCTAATGCAAAAAATGTCTTTAAGTAACAAGTTGTCAAGATTTAGCTTTTTTTGGTGGGGGGGCAGTATGCGGGCCTCTCACTGTTGCGGCCTCTCCCGTTGCGGAGCACAGGCTCCGGACGCGCAGGCTCAGCAGCCATGGCTCACGGGCCCAGCCGCTCCGTGGCAATGTGGGATCTTCCCGGACCGGGGCATGAACCCGTGTCCCCTGCATGGGCAGGCGGACTCTCAACCACTGCGCCACCAGGGAAGCCCAAGATTTAGCTTTTTGAAAAAGTGGAAGTGGCTTCTACAAATTCTTCTCTAACGCATTAGAACTCTGTGGAAGAAATCTCTCCTTCAGAATTATAAAATGCTGTGTTTTAAAAAATTGTTCTCTATATGCCAGATGTCAGGAGTAGATAAAATATGCCAGATATCAGGAGTTTATAAAGTGCCATTTTAGGAAAAAATAAATGAATGGATACATTATAGACATGCTATTCACGATGTTAAGGATCCTTCTTTTTTGGAACGCGGAAGTGTTCAGGTTTATCTTTATATCGTGTAAGGCTTAGTCCTCTAGGTTCAATCCAGGTTTTTGATATCAGTGCGAAAAGCTCAAAAGAAAATCAATTTTGTATCTAAAATTTTAGAGACAAATGAAGACAATACAAAATCAGTAATATATTTGTATGTAAGCAAATGACCTCTGTTGGCAAAACATTTACCTCAGTGAAATGTAGATCAGTGACTTTAAAGTAAACATGAAGTTTGCCTGGTATTTATGTAGTATTTTCACACAATGCAAATTAAAATGGTTCTCATTCTTTACATTATATATCTTATACTATTTAGAGAAGGCTAAGCTAATGAAAGGACAGTCTGATATTTTTGCAGTCCAGATTTTATTCTTTCCTTATTTTGTTGCAAGGTTTTCAGGGCATGAGTCAGTGAGGTGAGGGAAGCAGGACCTGGCCAGTGTCTTAGGAGGTGAATAGGATTTGAAAAAGTAGAGAAAGGATAGGTCAGGCCTAGGAAGAATCTAGGTTTTGTGGGGCCTGAAATGGGTACACTGCTGGGTCACTTTTTAAGATAAATAGTGCAAATTATAAATACAAACTGGGAACTTGTAAGGGGCTCAAGCAAATGCTTCCTGGCATGTTTGCCTCTAGGAAGGCATTCTGCGTGGATAGAGCACTGTACACCAAGGAGCAGGGTCGAGATGCTTTGGGGTTTACAGAACTGTGTGTACAGAAGACCAAAGAAGATGATAATGAGAATGAAAACTTATTGCCACATGCCACATACCCCTGTAACTTTTCCCCTGCCGTATGGGTCTTTCTTAGGGTTTAGGAACTGATAAGTCATCTGGCTTTTTCCAAATGTTACTAACTTTCAATTTCCAGGGAAGAAGCTTGAAAATAAACCCTGGCTCTGAAAGTGAGGTGACAAATTTCCCATGAGCATGGTGCTGACTATGTTTATTTTACCCAGTTTTTATATTTTAGAGAAATATTTTAGAGAAATATTTTCAGTGGAAATAGAGGACACTCTATATATGTTTAAAGTGGTCTATGATGCTTTCACAAACTGTTTATGTGAATGGGTTGGCTTTTCCCTGGTGGGTATGCAGCAATATCCTTTGTGGGTTACTAAATTCTAATTTAGTAAAAGAATTCCAAACCTTTTGCCTTCCCCCAGCCAACTCTTCATAATATTCCCCCAATTAACTCGAATTCTCAAAAATTATTTTTTATTCATTTAAAAATTATATAGCACTTTGAAGTATTGCTAAGTAATTGGGCTTAAAAAAATAGTGATCCTAGAAATGACTGGGGATCTGTAGACTAAAGAAATAAATTAATGAATGTGCTTAGGATGTGCCAGGATAATAAGGCCCCCAACAATTCCTGGCTGAGAAAATTCTGTACTTCTAAATCCCAGAGGGCAAATCATGTCTCTTTCATTCATCACAGTCTTGGAAGCTCCTAATTTTAAACTAGTGTGTAGGTGTCTCTCTGCTCACAATAGAACAAGTGAATCAATAAGAGATGAATAGTTTGGGAAAATTTCAACTGCTTCTGCACCTACTTTCATTACACACAGGGCATAGATGCATCAAGGTCAAGAGTTACTTATAGACACTGTGATTTGGGTCCAAGAGAAGTTTTCTCTGGAGTGTCATTCTCTCGAAATGTATTTGCAAACACACAGCAATTTAGACTAACAAAGGCAATCCACTTTACTAATAATTTGCTGTAGCAGAAGAGATGCTCAAATTCAGGATTCAAATGCAAAGCCAAAAGGAGAGACTGGAATTTAAAAATCAAAACAAAACAAAACCTCACTCACCAACTTGTATGGTTCCCCCAGTCTTTGCTCCCCTTGGATTTTCCTCATTCTAATACATTTATTGCTCTATCTGGTTAAATCCCAAATTACCACTTCAATTTATCAGCTGGGCACGGTCTCATAGAACAGATCCTAATCCCAGTGTCAGCCTCACTCTACAAGGGCTCCTCCTGCTTTAACTTGGTGCTGAGTTGCCCTGGATACAGCTCCCTGCCTAACTCGGTGGCCCTCACAGGGGGCTCTTCCAGCCCGCAGGCAATGCAAATGAGTACAGGAAATATTACATTAATTTCTAGGCACTTCAAATAAGAGTTAGAACGAATCCCTAACTAAATTGGTACGGAACAGTTAGGTGACTGCCTTTCTACTCCTGGGTGGGGCACCTCCCTGCTGATTGACAGGTTGTCTGCTTTTGAGCAGGGGAAGAGGCTGAGAATTTAAACTTCACTCCCACCAACACTTTCACTTGAGCAAGGAAAAGCTTCACTGCAGTCACGGGAGTATATTTTCTCTTAAAATACTGCTTTATTTTATACATACGTGTGCACACGTATAAAAATAGAATTACTTATACGTACATATATGTGTGAGTGTATATGTATATGTGTATATATATATCTATGGATATATATATATCCATAGGAATTTTAATGTGCCTGGGTTTGGGAAGGGCTTGGTGGACAGCAGGCTTGCTAGGAACACTCTCTGCCTATTCAAATCCATTGTCTCATAATCCCATCCCTCTGCCTTCATGAAACAGACATTTGTGTTTACTGGAACCTACATAATGCTTATTGAGAGTCAGGACAATATGGTCTACAGAAGACAAGTCCTCCAGGCTAAGACTGTCTAGGTTAAAAATCCCAGCTCTGCCACTTACTGTTCTGTATGTTCCTGAACACATTTCTGAACACTTTCGTGCCTCAGTTTCTTCATCTGGAGAAGGAGGATAATAATAGTAGCATACCAATTAGGATAGATGTGCTGATTAAATGAGGTAGGACAGGGACTTCCCTGGTGGCACAGTGGTTAAGAATCTGCCTGCCAATGCAGGGGACATGGGTTTGGTCCCCGGTCCCGGAAGATCCCACATGCCGCAGAGCAAATAAGCCCACGAGCCACAACTACTGAGCCCGCGTGCCTAGAGCCCGTGCTCCACAACAAGAGAAGCCATGGCAACAAGAAGGCCGTGCACCACAACGAAGAGCAGCCCCCAGTAGACGCAACTAGAGAAAGCCCACGTGCAGCAACGAAGACCCAATGCAGCCAAAAATAAATAAATAAATAAAAATTAAAAAATAAATAAATGAGGTAGAACAGTCCATGTTATATTGCATATAATAAGTACACAATAGGGGCTTCCTTGGTGGCGCAGTGGTTAAGAATCCGCCTGCCAATGCAGAGGATACGGGCTTGAGCCCTGGTCTGGGAAGATCCCACATGCTGCAGAGCAACTAAGCCTGTGTGCCACAACTACTGAGCCTGCGCTCTAGAGCCCGCTAGCCACAACTACTGAGCCCGTGTGCCACAACTACTGAAACCTGTGCGCCTAGAGCCCGTGCTCCGCAACAAGAGAAGCCACTGCAATGAGAAGCCCGCGCACCGCAACAAAGAGTAGCCCCTGCACAGCAACAAAGACCCAACACAGCCAAAAATAAATAAATTTTTTTAAAAAGTACACAATAGATGTTAGATATTACTTTCTTACGATATTATCAGGAAACAATAGAATATTTTATGTAATGAATTACAACACTGAAGCACAGAATAGTTACCTAACTTGCCTAAAGGCTAGTAAGGGTGGAGCAGGGAACTCCATCCCTGGTCTGACAGAGAAGCTCTTGTTCTTATTTCCCTGTTTCTGTCTCTGTGTTAGCCTTGCCTGTCCCCTTATCTAAGACCCTGTCTTATACTCTGGGGCATCATCTACAGTGCTTCTGGCAGTGTGGAGCCCAGAGGATGCATAACAAAGATGCATTGGTGGATTAACTTGTTAGAGCACCCCTGCCTGTGATGCTGCTGGCCAGTTCTTAAACTTTTGTCTGACAATATACTTCTTTAATACCTGTTATAAAATGTTTATCTTTCAGAATCTGCCTTTCTTAACTCATATCTTTTTCTCCATAGTGCAATTTTGCATGGCTCTGTTATATCCAACTTGTTGGTTGAGATTGTTTTCTAACTGTGTATAGCATGGCCAAATAAATTGTAAGTTGTACTGTTTTATATTCCTGCTTAATTTCTCTTGTACTTTGAGGAGCAGTAAATAATTATATACACAGTGGAGATTCCACATATAAACAAATTGAATTATCAAAGGAGCCATTGCATTTTTCCTTACTGGTGTTTTGCTCTCACATGGTTTGAAGAAATATGATGGTGAGTGTAAAGTCAATAATTACCTCCAGGTTGCTTTTGTCTTATTTGTCCTTTTTGTAACAGTTAATACTATGGGCCAGTCCTCTCTCCTTGAAGTTCCTTCTCCCTTGAACTTTGGTGACACCAGAATTTCCTGGGTTTCTCCTCTCTCTCAAGCAGCCTCTTGGGCGCTCTCCTACAAGTTCCTTAAATGGTCATTTCTCAGGGCTCCCTCTTTGGTGTGCTTTGACTCTAAAATTGCTGCCTGGCTACTCTTATTCACATCCATAACCCTCCCTACGACACACCACATGTTGTTCTGCAAACTTTAATACCAAACCTATGTACCTAACTGCTAGATAATTCTCAGGTCTCTCTCTCACTGTACCACAAAATCATGTCCAAAGCTGAACTAATTTCCACACAAAGCCCCCAGTCTTCTCCCCTTCTCTATATTTGATGTCTAAATGAATAACACCACCATTTACCTTTTGCAAAATAAATAAAACCTGGGTGTGAGTTCCGATTCTTCCTTCAAACACCAAGTCTTGTGTCTATTACACCCTAACTATCTGTTGAATCCGTCTGTTCTTCTCCATACCCAGTACCACTATCTTAGTTGCATTAATTGCTACTTCTTGCCTATGTTATTATTAACCCCTAAGTGGTCTCTCTGTCTCCATTCTCACCCCCTCTAATTTATCACCTTTGTGTTTTCTAGAAGGACCTGTCTAATCACAGATGGAATTATGCCTCTTCCATGGTAAATACTCCTTTAGGTGCATGCATTCCCATCACTGTCAGGGCAGAATCAAACACCAAGCACCAAGCACTGGAGCATTCTTGCAGAGAATGCAGATTTAAGTCCTGGTTCCTGCCCATTTCTCCAGCCTTTAGGAGACTGGAGGACACTTCTTCATGCATATTCTGTGTTTCTGTAATCCAGACAACTGGTCTGTCCTTGAACAAGCACTGTCTTGTTCTTTCACACGATGTGAGTGGTGGAGTGTAGGGCAGTGATTAAGTATGCGGACTCCTGAAGCCTGACTGTCTAAGTTGAAATCTAGGCTCTGTGTGACATTGGATAAATGGTTTAATCTCTCTTGTCCTGGCGTTTTTCAACTATATCTACAATACAGGATAGTTGAAATGGGTGAAGCATAAAGAATAGCAAGTGCTCAATATAAGGGAGCTGTTATTATTTCTATCACACATTCTTTAGTCACTCAACTGCCATTCTACTTCCTGGTCTAGCTAACATCTTCTCTTTCTTTAAAACTTAGCTTGCGTTACATGTTCCAAAAAAGTTCTCTCACCCTCTCCTCTGGGCTTCCGTTGCATCCCACGCATACCCCTATCGCTGTGCTTACCTTGATTTTGTGTAGTTGTTTACCTGGTTTGAGCTCTTTAATCTCTGTCTTCTCTGCACCAAGCACTTAATACTGCCTCTGTAACTGCTGAGTGGTTTGTTTAAGAACGTTAAGTCAGTGTTTAAAGAAGACTTGAGCTTGAGCCTGGGAGTTAACTACTTACTTGCTCTGTGGCTTTGGGCAAGAGAAAGTACGTTTTCTCATAGGGTTGTTGGAATTATTAAATGCATGTGAGTATGATTTAAGCACTCTAACAGTGTTAATTATCTGAACAGCTGAAGGTGGAAGTGGTATTTCCACCAGATTGTACCTTGCTGTATAAAAGCCATGTACCTTTGTTTTCAGCTGTGTGGATAGTTATACTTAATTGCTTTTTCTCTGAGATATCACAGCATAGACACTTCAGCTGAGAGACACCATGTGCTCGAGGAAAGAAAGGATGCTGGGCCCGAGGCATGACGCCTAGTTCTATTCTGTGTGTATTCCTGACTGCGTTAGGGAAGGAGGTGGCCTCTCATAAACTCAGTGTCCTTACCTGTAGCAGAGGGCTGGTGTAATTTGTTTAGTTTCCTCCTAGCAATCACAGCCTATGATTTGTAGCATCTGAAGGAATACTGTAGGAATGGTTACATTCTTAGGTACTCTACATTCTGAGTCACCTCATCTTTCCTCCTTTTCTCCATCTCCAAAAAGCAAACACATCAGCCTGGCTACAAAGTGGTTTATTCCAAATATTTTGAAATGTTTTCTATACGGTTTAAAAAGCACTTGTTTGTGTTGTTCTCTTTGGGTGACGAAAGAGAACTTTAGAACTTACTGTGGAATCCCACTGCCTGAGAAGGAGGAAGGGTGGGATGGGATGATGACGAATGAGAAGCCCTCTGGCCTTTCAAAGGCAGAAAATAATTGATATTTTAATGAACCATCCACCCCAAAATGTTTTAGGTTTCATATCATGAAAGAAAAACACATTATAAGATCTGCTTCAGGTAGCAAGTGACCAGAGAAAATGCAACAAAATAAATGATACTAACAGTATCTATTCCTAAACAGGCAAATGGCTCAAAGAAGGACTTGAGAAACTTAATTAAATAGGCAGGAATTCCTGGGCTTCAGAAGAACAAGGCTGCACCTCAAAGGAAGATTTCATTTCTAGTATACGGATAAGCATTTACCATGTGTGTGTGAGGCCTGGTCATAGGCACTTTGCATGTATTAAATCACAACAATCCTATGACATAGGTACTATTACTATACCCATTTATCAGATGAAGAAACTGAGGCACAGTTCTACAAAGTCACACAGCGAATAAAAAGGGCACATGAGATTTGAATTCTGGCAGTCTAGCTCCAGAATCTGAATCTTACCTACTACACTATATGAAACAGTCTTATTTTAATTTTAATGTTTAGTTGGAAAGATTTCCTGGAAATGGGGGTGGAAGCAGGAAGAGGATGCATGTTTCTTTTTTTAAAAAAAAGGGAAAAGTAGAATTTCCAAAATTCTAGACCTGACCAAAGTAGTCATTTATTTTCCTAAATCTTCAAAATGTATGGAACTTAATTATCCCATATCCTGTATGTTCAGTCCTATGGAAAGATCAACTCTGAGGAATGGGTTAGTGCAAGTTATTAAGTGCAAAATGAATAACCCCTTGTTGTGTGTCATGACAATATTGACATGCAGAACCCATGGTTCTTTATGTTCATACATCCTTCACTATATAGGAAAATTCAGTGTGAATGAGACTTGCCATTAAAATAAGTGAAAAAGTCACTGTGGTGACCTAAATGGGAAGGAAATCCAAAAAAGAGGGGATATATGTTATGCGTAAAGCTGATTCATTTTGCTCTAACAGTAGAAATTAACACATAATAAAGCAGCTCTACCCCAATAAAAATTAATTTAAAAAATAAATGAAAATGTATAAAAGAATGTTGAACCCCTATTTTCCATGGAGCACTGTAAATTTGGAAAGTTGTCAAAACTGTCAGTGACATTTTTCTTTTTCAATTTTTAAAACTTTTAAATTATATCACACAATTAGTAAAAGCATATAAAACGTAAAGCTTTAATGAATATTTCCAACTGAACATGCATGCAGCTCTCATTCTGGTCAAGAAAAGGACACCCCCAACACCTCAGAAATTCCCTTCCATCCATTTAGTAACCCAGTCACAACCCATACCTTTCCCTAAAGCTAGCCACTATCCTTATGTCAGTTTTATTTTTAACTCTTTTTTAAAATCATCAAATATCCATCAAACCACAGAAGCCTAAAAATTGTTTTACTCCATACTGTCAGTCCACTGACTCACTAGTTTAATAATCACAGAATCATACTGTGCAGTGCTAGGTTCGTAAATAAAATTCATTAAAAAGTTACCAGTGTTTCAAAAAAAAAAAAAGGTTATACTGTTTGTTCCTCAGGGATCATGGCTCTTCATTAAGGAAGAGTGTCCGATACTTTATTTAACAAGGGCTAGGAGTCAGTTTAACAACTATTATATTCTATTTGTATCGTACAAAGGACTTTTGAAATAATTTTTTCAAATCTTGCAATAAAATTGAGGTAAATATTATTACTACCTTTTAGTGGTGATAGATGAGTTAATATCATTATTATTCCTTTTACAGATGAGGAAATAGGAAATTTATGGGTGATAGATGAGCTAATATCATTATTACTACTCTTACAGATGTGCAAAGAGGTTGGGTGAAGTGCCCAGGAGCACATAACCAGGAAGAAGTGGCACTCAAAGTTGGGACTCAAAGTCAGGTCTCTGCTTCCTGCCCTTTCTGCTTGATCCTCCTGCTTCTTTTAAAATAAAATGTTTAGTAGCCGTCTTTTAACTTTTTAAAGTAACAAATAGTTCACCGGGTGCTTTGAATTCAGGAGACCTCTTAGCAGTATCTATTCCTAAACAGGCAAATGTCTCAGAGAAGGACTTGAGAAACTTGATTAAATAAGAAATTCCTGGGCTTCAGAAGAGCAAGGCTAGACCTCAAAGGAGGATTTCATTTCTAGTGTACGGATAAGCATTATCTTAGCAGCCCTGCTAAGGTAGGCAGAGCAGAAGTTTTGAGTCTCACTGGGTGAAAAAGCTGAGGTGGTTCAGAGATGCAGTGTAATTGCATTAAGTCATGTGTCTAGTGACTTAGGGAGTGAACTCCTTTATGTGGATGCCAGAGTGAGGTAGAGGAGGAAGGAAAGAGGGACCACTGAGGGGGTCACACCCTTTCCTCCTCCCTTCCCCTTTGACCACTGCTGCCACAGACCGTGTCCTTGACCACAGGGGAGACTCTGGAAGAGGCTGAGACTGAGGTTGTAGCAAGCGGCCCTGGGTGTGAAAAGGCCTGTGGTGGGGACAGAGAAGAAGGTGGCCGGCGGGGGTGGGGGTGGGGTCACAAGAGTGGAAAGGAGTACAAAAGTGGTCCTGAACTCTGAAGCAAGAGACTCACTAGGAAACAGGCTCATATGAAAGATGGGGACTATCATAGTGTTTTTGAAATATGAAGAGAATGAAACATCAAAAAAATGAATCGTTATATTGGTTTCAAGGTCAGTTGGATAAAAATAGAGTTTCATTTTAAAAAATAAATTTCTTCAGTTTTTCTCCAACCCTATTATTCCTAATTTGGGGATACAACATTTGGCCCTATTTCATCTACCAATAACATGTGAGAATTGGAAGTTTCTATGCCTCATCTTTCTTTCAAACATCCTTTCTTGGTTCTTCTGCCTAGTATGTCTCAAGGAAGCGTGTAAAATTCTTTCCACAAGCATTTAAGACATATCTTAATTTAACAAAATAATAAGCATATGCTTTGTAGCACTTTTAAGAGGGAAAGGAAGGTAGAACCCTATCAAACCATCATAGGGTATTACAATTCTATAAAGATGAAGAGACTTCATCAAACAAATAAAATAGATCCAGGGGGACCAAATCTGTAATTTACAGTATTAAAAATTTGGAACTGGTAGCTAATTTTAAAGTCATTCCCTAACCGCAAACATCAAAGTGATGATGGTATCAGAGCACTGTCATTCCTCTTTCAAATATTTACTCACACAAAAAGCCAGTAATTAGAGAAGGAAGCAGGATTTTCACAGTCCAGTCTTTGTCTCAGGAGGAATCTGGGGTTTTTTTTTGTTTTCTTTTTTTACACCCTTTCAAACTATTTGGAGATTTTATATGCCTAGACTCAATCATAAAATTGAATTCAGATATAACCTTTTGCAGTATGTGGAGCTAATGAAATCACTGCAAAGGTCATTTACTTAAGCAATAAGCACTTCAAATTGATCATGATCAGTTAAACTATCAACTCCAGGTAATGATTTTTTCTCTCCTTTTCTTTTTTCTTTTAGTACTTACTCAAGTACCAGAATTAGAAGATCAGTTTGTCCCTTGTGTTTAATATCCAATTTTCTACCAATCAGAACACAAGACATGCTCTGTTAGATTTATGATACTCTTAAAATGAGTTTTATTTTACAAGTCAAAGTACAATCACCAATTTTGTTGACATATTATTACGAGCTGTGTAAAATCTTAGATAAAGGAGAAAAATCTGTGTATCTCACATCTACTAGTTAGATATTGTGGGAACATTTGAAATATGTAAGGATATGAATATAGACATGCTTGAAAATAAAGGACAGTATTTCAAATTCAGTATTTTTAGCTCAGTTTTGAAGATCAATTTTTATTTCTTATCTCTCTAATAACATTTGGTAAGTCAGACTGTGTGTAATAATATTACATATTATCTTTACCTCAATCAAATAAAAATAATTATGTCAGCAAACTCAAAGAACCAAATGTAATGTTATCCTTAGTTAAATATCACAATTTCTTTAAAAATTTCTAGGAATTGTGACAAAACTTTAGCACTGTTGCTGAATTTGACTTTAGCTAGTTCTAAGCACAATATAATTATTTTATCATGTGAATATGTGCCACCATCACATCTTTATTTTTTATTTGGATGGTTAATTTTTGACCAGTTCACAGCATATAGCCCCTTCTCTAGAATATGAGCAGAGAAAATAAGAGGAGTAGAAATTTAAATCATCAACTGTGTCACCTTGTCAGCACCCCTGGCAAAGCGGCTGATGGTTGCTCAGGTTGAAAAGAATTATTGAGGTGAGACTTTGGGGGCTATGGATTTAATTTTTTTTTTTCCTTGTATGAACTCCATTCTAATGCTGCATCAAGTAGCAACTACTAGCGGGGACAGAGGTCAGAAGAGGAAACTAAAGTTAAATAGACAATGGCGTCTCCTACAGAACCTTAAAGTAATTGCCTACCTACCTCTCAGATTCTGAATACATGATTTATGGAATCATCCACCATTCTTCCACTAGTGAAAAAACTATTTTTTCTGCTTATTGAAAAGCCTTTATTTTGTATTCTATCCAAGGTTTTCATTTTGACTAAAATATATTATCAATATGATGATATTGTTTTGATTATTTTTTCTTGCATCATGCAGATAATTTAGGTCCCACATCCAATATATAAGCAAATCCTGTTGGTTTTGCCCTCAAAGTGTCCTGAATCCAACCATTTATTTATTTATTCATTTATTTTAAAAGTTAATTAATTAATTAATTAATTTTATTTTTGGTTGCTTTGGGTCTTCATTGCACGCAGGCTTTCTCTAGTTGCGGCGAGCGGGGGCTACTCTTCCTTGTGGTGTGTGGGCTTCTCATTGCCATGGCTTCTCTTGTTGCAGAGCACAGGCTCTAGGCACGTGGGCTTCATTAGTTGTGGCACGTGGGCTCAGTAGTTGTGGCTCGTGGGCTCTAGAGTGCAGGCTCAGTAGTTGTGGCACATGGGCTTAGTTGCTCCATGGCATGTGGGATCTTCCTGGACCAGGGCTCAAACCCATGTCCCCTGCATTAGCAGGCAGATTCTTAACCACTGTGCCACCAGGGAAGTCCCAATCCAACCATTTATGATTACCTTATCTCCAAGTCACCACAACTCCCACCTGGATCACAGCAAGAGTTCCTAATAGGTCTCCTTGCTTTCAGTCAGGCCTCTGATAGTCTACTTTTCGCAAAAAAGTAATACTCTCAAAGTGTAAATTAGATCATGTCAACCCCCCCCGGCCCCCCATCACACATACAAAATGCTAAGTTCTCACCATGGCCTGTGAGACCCTGCATGACCTGGCTCTAGGCTTCCTTGCTTCCCACCCCGCTTCCAGGTCCCAACCACACTGGCCACTTTGCAGCTGTTGAACATGTAAGCATGATCGCTACTCAGGGCCTTTGTTCTTGCAATCACCTCTACCTGGAAAGCGCTGCCCCCAAACACACAGTTTGTGCCTTCACTTCATCTAGGTCTCCTCTCAAATATCGGCTCCTTAGAAACGCCCTCTCTGACCATCCTATCCGAAGGTCTGACCCTCCTGTTACTCTTAGAGTATAGCTAGTTTTCTTCAAAGCACTTATTGCTATCTAAAATGATATTATCAGTTAATTGGTTGCTTGGTTAACTATCTGGTTGCCCCAATATGTCTGACTGCTCCAGAACATGAACTCTTATAAGTCAAGGACTTCCCTTCTCCCTTCCCCTTCCTTCCTACCTTCCCACCTCCGTTCCTACCTTCCTTCACTATTATATACCTGGGAAGTGCAACTAGTGCCTAGAACATAGAGGCACTTGATAAAAATTTTGTTGGAAGATTACTGGAGGAATGATTTTTCTTTTTAATATAATGTGACATAAGTGTGACACATTTTTTGTTCCCAAATAGTTTACCAAAGATCCCAGGACCTTGCTTCTTTTTTCACTGATAGAAATGCCGTCATTGTAACAGTAGTATCCCTTTGCATTTGTTTGCAGAGATTTCTATTCTATCCCTTTATATGATTGGTGTTTTGGAACCAGCATCATACTGCTTTAACCATTATAGTTTTGTGATCCGTTTCAATAACTGACAGTGTCAGTTCCCTCCCCAATACTCTTTTCAAATTCTTATTGATTATTGCCCATTCTTCTTACTTAGTTTTGACAGATGAGCATTTGAAGGGCCAATTCAAAAAAGTTGGATTTTAACTGAAATTATGTACAACTATATATTAGTTTGGAAATCTTTTTGCATTTTTTACAATGGTGGGTCTTCCAATTCAAGAGAAATATGTCTCTCCATTTATTTGAGTCTTTTTTATAGATCAGTAAAGCTTTTCTTTTTTTTTTTTCATTTCTGGACCTTTCTCATTATTGTTATTTTCAGGTATTTTGTATTTCACGCATTATATATAAGTGATTTCCAATTGAGATGTAGCTTTATTTTAAGTGCTATTTTCCCAATGAGCCCCACCTGTAGTTAGCTTTCTCTTTGTGCTGTGTAACTGAAGATTTGAGTTCATGTTAGAGCAAGTATTTTCAGACAGTCAATTCCTTTTTCCATAACTCATGATTTCATGTTTATGAATTTAATAAATATAAAATTATATATTTCTAAAATTCTCATGTTATGGTCATTCGTCCCTATCCCTGCCACTCCCTGTCCCCTTTATCAAAATAACTAACAGAATTTGTCATTTGTATTTATACAAAAACTCCCTGTCATTTGAACAATTTGTCATCCATCCAGAAATACACCATGAAGATAAGTTTAACACTGTTCAAATAATTTACAAGTCATTTAAAATCACTTTTTGGAAAAACAAACAAACAACTATGTTCTTTCCAAGTATAATATGTAGAGAGAAGAATTTTCTATATTGTGTCTGGTAAGGAAACAACTCATTCCTTTTTTTTTTTTTTTTTAAGAATAGGCTAAGCAATAGAAGGTAAAACCAAAAGAAAATCACTAGACCCAGAATTATAGAAAACCATAATAGATATAAAAATAATTCAGAAGTATGTAATATATCCCTTCTTGTATCATATATACATTTTAGAGGCTTAGCTTATATCAATGGCAAAACTATGTGACATAAGTCAGAAATAACAACCAACACTTGGAAATTACAAATTCTTTTTTTTCTTGTTTGTGAAATTTTATTTTACTTCATGTGCTGCTGTGGCTTTCATGTGCAAGTACTATACTATTCTCAGCTCTAGTGCAGGGCTCTAAAATATAATTTATCCTCATAAATCATTGTAAATAATGAGTTCTGGGATGCAATTATTTAGCATATAAAACATGTTATAATATGAATAACCTAAAAGGACCACTTGCACCTTCTGTTTTGTAAAAACTGTAACACCTTCTTGGTGAGGATTTTCTTCCCCTGTATCAGAACTATCTGTGACCAAAGTTATGTCCCCTTAGCTGGTGTGAGCCTCAGTACTCACTTGGTGTTTCCTCAGAGGAGATGGTCAGTTGGAGCTTCTGGAAACCAGTATGCTTTTTTTATGTTTCAGGGGGCAAAGAAAATAAAGTCCCTCTCTTACTATTTGTTTAGTGTATATCCTTCTGCCTTTTTGGGTGACACTCATGAATAATCTGAACTGTCACTTTGATAACTGGTTCCTGAAGACCCATTTTCAGAAGATCTGAACTTCTGAAGAGGGAGGCGGGGTTGGGCAGTGGAGGCAGGGGGTGCTGGGGCTTCCGCCAACGCGAGAGGGCAACACGTGCAGGGACGCCGCGCTCATTTGTGAGAACTTGAGGGTCGGTAGCTTTAAATTAAATATTAACATTAAAAAAAAATGAGGTCTGGGCTGGTTGTCACTGCACAGAGGAGGCCTAAATTGGGCTGTGGCCCTGTGGTCCCAGCTCCACGGGCAGAGCCAGCCCGCTGAGAGGGGCAGAGCCATCGGCCTGTAGAGGGAGGTGGGGTTGCAACTTCATTTTCCTCTGACATGTTTTGTTGGCTGATTAATAGGCTGACACTAATTTAGGTCTCAGAAGACTGGAATGTTCCGTAACAGGGTAGAGAAGGAAGGAGTGGGGGACGGCTGAGAGGGGGAAGAACAGAATGTGGGTTGTCTCAGAACTCGGGCCTAGGGAAACCCAGGGCATATTTTAAAGACCTTACCCGCTGGCAAAGTGAGAATGAACAAGCCAGTGCCTTAAACAATTAATTTCCCTAATCAGGCAATCTAAATTGTCACACTTAAGTATCTCAGTGTTGACCTGTTTAGACAATATGCCTTAATCCACGGGGGAGTAGTTTCAGTAGATCATGTTTAAGCTAGCTAATTAATATCAAAAGCAGTGTGGAATTGACTAACAGGTAATTTAATCAAAAGATAATTAAAACTATTGAAATTTATAAATTATTATTTAATTAATATTAGTTAATATTATAATTTCCAAAGTCTGAATTATGCTGATTAAAGGGTTCTCTCATAAATACCACTGAAAATTAATTGCAAATTAATATAATCTGCTGAATATCCTCTTAATGGACTTCCAGCTATTCTTGACTTTTGCAATAAATAAACATTAGACCCCATACTGCATCCCATCCTCCTGAATGTATTAGGTATTCTAGAAATATTGAGGCCATTAACTCCTTGGATTTCTAGGGGAATTCACACATAGAACAGCATCTTTGATAGCAGAGAGGTTGATTCTTTTACTGAGAATGAAGCTGAAGAGCACTGAGGCTGGGTGAAGATGCTGAGGAAGGGATTCAACTAGCCAGTGGCTGTGTGGCCCTTAGCCATGGCTCCATCTAATCCCTTTCCTAACCTGCTTTAGAGAAGCTTCCAGAAGACAGTTGGGAGGGAGGGTGCAGGAGAGAGTTCCGATATGGAATGTTGCCCTAGGCTCTTGGCTTCTCTCTGTACTTTGCCTCCAGCCCCTGCCTGTGGGTGAATTCATTAGGAATGTTGTGAAAGGATTCAGGTGAGTGTGACTGGGGAGCCAGTGAAAATCAGACCTTGTCAAAGCCACCCACAAGCCTGTGATGGAGCTGTGATACATCTGCAGAGAGGAGAGAGAAAGGCAGGAGAAGTCGGGGTTTGCACTAGATATTTCTGTCCCCTCTTATCTACCACAGGAAGACAAGCTAACAACAAATCCGGGGGAAATGTTGTTCTTATTATATCAGGGAGTTGGCAATATTTCCATATTGGACTGGGCAGATACCCTCAAGAGACAACTCTTTATTGCTGCTTCTCCCAGTATTTAATTTCTTGACTGTTAGGGGACCTAGAAAGAGGAAATGGAAACCAGAAAGCTGAGCCGAAGGGAACTCTCTTTGGTCATTGAGGATTGGTGCTATTAACCTTTCCTAATAAACTGAAAACGTAGGACCTCCCGCCCACCTCCTGCCACCCTCAGTGTATAGCATCTAGCACTTTGGGGGTGCCCTGTAAATATAAAATGACCTCTCTGCCTCTATTTATGAGGTAGTTAGATGCTGAATGGGATGTCACATAACCTAATACTACATATAGAAGCCCCTGGCTGAAATGTATATGCAGTAAAGACAGATTTATAGCTGTCTTGAGTTTCCCTTTGAATTTCCAAGATTTATTTGAGCTTAAGGTCTCAACTTTAATTTATGCTGCCAAAGCATTCTCCAGAATTCACACGAGAGCAGGGTCTTGGGACTAGTGCTGAATTTCCTTTGGTGAACGTATGCTTTTGGTCTCTCATTTTCTCTGGAGGCTGTGACTGAAATTGAGGGTGATGGTCTTCATTTTGTTTTTGTCATTCACTGTGGACCACTATCAAAACTGCTTTTTCTTAATTGGAGCATTTTGGGGAAACTAATGAAAGGAAAATCTTGCCCCTTAAAAATTGAATCACAGCTGTAGTAGTAGATAAGACTGACGCATTCAGTCTTTAGAAAGAGGCAATCAATGTTGAATGCATCAGGTGAGTTCATTTCTCAAGCTCAGCTTTAATAGCTTATAAAGAAGATTGATTAAGTTCCTGTCTGATAGATCAATAGTGGAATGAAACTGAGCTTCCCTCCTTCCCTTCTTCAATGTGGATTCTTGATATGCTTCGAGGCAGAGAAAAGGCAAACATTTGCGCATTGCTTTTCTGTTTCAACTTGTTATTAACAGCAGCTACTATAAACAGGCACAATATTTTTAAATTACCTAGGTTGCTTTATTGTATATTAAACATTTGAGAAAGTTCATTAACTCACTCAACAAATAAGTCTATTTCAGTTGTGCTACTATGAACGATTCTGGTCTAGATAAAGATAAAAGTGATAACATCAAAAACTTAGGGAAACTTCATGAATTTAAACATTGAGTTTTCAAATCTGCCGTCTATTCTGTGTAGTGGGTATTAGCTTATAAACGTATGAAATTTTTGGTTTTATATATTTCTGTTATATTTTTAATGTAGAATTGTAAGTTTTTGTTAAACTAAATAATTTCCTGTACCAAATTATTCATATAAAATACATATGCATAATTTATTTGCATTGTATATTATATATTCCTCAATTCAGTTAATTCAGTTCATGTCTGAATTATATTCAGATTTTTCTTCAGTCGTCTTCCTTTCTTCTCTCTTTAGTCTATGGAATCATGACTGTTGACATTGAACTGTAAAGTGTGACGATTAGGTAGATAATTATTATGTTTTCCAACAAAGATCAACTTGCACATATGTGTAGAATATTTTTAAGTGCCATATTTCTAATTACTTTTATAAATTGGGCAGATTTTTTTCTGCTTAAGCTACTGTTTTATCATTTCCATGTAAATAAACTCCTTAGTGACTTCCTGGTGCTCTAAGAATAGAGATGGAAAGCCTCCTTTCCCAGCCCCTTATGGCCTTGTGTAGTCTGATGTCTAGTTAATCGGCCTCCAGGTCCATCACTCCCACTCACATGCTGCTCTCCAGCCACACTGGACATATTTCAGTTCTTTAGCCAGTCATTTCTCTTTTCCACTACGTGACCATTGAAAACTGGTTTCTGTTTCTTCTGCAAGGAACCCTATCCCTCCATCATCCTCCCCCCCATTTACCTGGTCATCTCTTACTTAACCTTAGTTGGCCATTTGTTCTTCACTTCCTCTGGAAAGCCTTCTCTGATTCCTCCAAAGCACATCTTGCTCTTCTATAGTCTCACCTGACACCTTGTACCATAGTTTTATAATGCCTTTACTTGTTTAATTAATTGATCAGTGTCTATGAGCCTAGTGACTAAGTCTGGTTTTGCTCACCTCTGCAATATGGGTCAAATAATAATAAATTGAGTTTCTGGCACCTAGTACATATTTGTTTAATAAAGTATGAGTGTTGACTATGGAACCACCTTGAGCCATCCTTTTGCTTTAATCATCTCCCTGCCCCTTTTAAAGAACATTAGGAAGTGCAGAAAGCAGGTAGAGCATTTAATAAAATGCATAAACCAACTAACTTTGCCTCTGATTACTGAGTACCCAAGTGGATCTTTTCTTCCTTAAAGAAAGGAAGAATCACATAATTTAATGAAAACCATATATTGCTGCTTGATTAATACTTAAGTTCCCTCCTCTCTTAGTAAAGATAGGAAAGAAGGTGTGTGTGTGTGTGTGTGTGTGTGTGTGTGTGTGTGTGTGTGTGTAGGCAGGGGGGTTTGGAGATGGTGATAAGAAGTGTTGTGTTTGAATACTCACAATAGGGGACCTGGAGAAGGGAATTATAGTATTTTAAGAATAATTACAGTGTTTTCCTCTGTGATTTATTGAAAAAAATGTCTGATCAATGTCAAGGTGAGATTAAAAGACTTTTATACATCATCAAAATAATCCTGCTTTTAAGGGAGAATAATAGGCCATCAAGAGTAAAAGGGTGTCTCCTAGAGGTTGGTCTCCTCTTCACGCATATGAGCACCCTCTTGGGTACAAAAGGAAGAACAGAAAAGAATATATCAAATGATCAAATATATGTTATTTGACAGTATTGCAACCATGGATTACTCTGAGGTTAAAAGTGGCATGTTAAGAATACAAGAAGCTTTCTAGGAGGGTGAAATTATTCTTTTTCAACCATCTTTTCATCTCTTTTTACATAGTTTTTCATCTACCATTAACTTTTCTTTCTTTTTGAATTTTAAACCAAAATGCTAATACTTTTCAAGCACAGTGTTTCTTAATTTTCAAAAGCTGTAATGAGAGCAAGTCAAGTGAGTTGAGTGTACAGGGCTTGGATGGCCTCTAGCTGTGCCTTTGGTTTTGGTTTCGGTTTTGTTTTGTTTTTTAATGCCCAGGGCAGCCTTCTTAACCTTGTTTCTAAAATTGCAATAAATACTGCAAACATCATAGGTTTTTAAAGGAAAGAATTACTTTAAACTTCCAGAAATATTATTTTAAATAAAAGGTATTATAACTGTTGTTTAAAATTACTTTTAAATGATTGATCACTATATATTAACTGAAATTGATAGCATAGAAAGAAATGTTCAAGGCTACAACAAAGTTCTTTGGCACAATAAGAGCAAGCATGCAACTTTTAATTATATATTATTCTTATTGACTTTTTATTAGTAGCGTAAGTATGGTAATATGATAGGGAAATCTTTTTCTTTTTTTTAAGGTTTTTTTTTTGAGGTTGATTTTTTCAAGTTTTTTGGAGTATAGTTGCTTTACAATGTCAAGTTAGTTTCAGGTGTACAGCAAAGTGCATCTGTTATACATATCATATAGGCACTTTTTTAGATTCTTTCCCCATATAGGCCATTACAGAGTATTGAGTAGAGTTCCCTGTGCTATACAGTAAGTCCTTATTAGTTATCTATTTTATATATAGTAGTGTGTATACATCAATCCCAACCTTTCAATTTACTGAGGTTGTTTTCTTTTTAAACTTATTTTTCTCATTTATTTTTGGCTGCGTTAGGTGTTCATTGCTGCACGTGGGCTTTCTCTAGTTGCAGCGAGCGGGGGCTACTCTTCAATGGGGTGCACGGGCTTCTCATCGCAGTGGCTTCTCTTGTTGTGGAGCACAGGCTCTAGGCATGCAGGCTTCAGTAATTGTGGCATGCAGGCTCAGTAGTTGTGGCTCACAGGCTCTAGAGCGCAGGCTCAGTAGCTGTGGCGAAGGGGCTTAGTTGCTCCGCGGCATGTGGAATCTTCCCGGACCAGGGCTTGAACCCGTGTCCCCTGAATTGGCAGACGGATTCTTAACCACTGTGCCACCAGGGAAGTCCCTGATAAGGAAATCTTGGGGATGCAACTCTTTTCACCTTTTCAATGACTTGGTAACCACAGGTAGTGTTTGTGTTTATTTTGGAACTTTGTCTTATCAAATAACTTTTGAGATAAAAGTCATTAATCTGATGACACAGGATAAGGTTTCTGTTACTAATGTCTTTTTAAAACCATTTTATAGAGTGTAAGTTTCTAATTAGAAACTTAAGAAATAAAACATTGACTCTAGAGAGAGATACCTTTGCCTTCTCCCTGAGAATATGTGGACAGAAAAAAAAAATTATGACAAAGTTGGGAATTCCCTGGTGGTCCAGTGGTTAGGACTTGGTGCTTTCACTGCTGGGGCCTGGGTTCTCTGGTCGGGGAACTAAGATCCCACAAGACGTGTGGTGCAGCTAAAAGAAAAACATAATAATAAATAAATAAAACAACTGGGAAAATATTCTGCATGGCTTTTCTCAACCTTATCTCAGCCAATAATCTCTTTATTATAAACATTTTATAACTCTCATTATTCTGGGATGAAATACATAGTTAATACAACTTATTACACACATAAAATTTTTTTAAAAAGCAACACAATTTTCTAATTGTAATTTTAAAAAGTAGAAAAAGGAACATGATCAATAATAAAGTAATATGTATCTCAGAATGTGAATGCTTGGCAGGACTATACCAGAAGATGGAACAAAGTTGGCTGAAGCTTGCCTGTATGTATGTCACCATGACTGACCATGGCTGGGAGAGCTCTGATGTGTTGGCTACTCAGACGCAGGAGTGGGTTTCCATCTATGAAATGAGTTACCAAACAATGAATAACACTTGGTAAAGTTAAAGAACAAAACAGTGCATAATCTTCCCTTGATTATGTGGTAGTTGCATTCCCAGAAATTTCAGTTTCTGTTAAATTTGTGGGAGAAAAGCTTTGTGTTTATGTGTAAAAGGGTACCTTAGGCTCAAAGAATTACAGTGGGTTTTCAACAAGAATATTGCGCAAGACAACAGAAAAGTATTCAGGATGTAGGTTAGTTTTTTGTTACTTATTGGATTGACTCACTTATTGCAAGAATACTTAGCATCCCTGGCTTCCACCTATTAAGTGCCAAAAGAACCCTCTGCATCATTATGACTACCAAAAATATCCCCACGTTTCCCAAACAGCTTCGAGGGCTTTCCACTGAGAACCATATGATTGCTAGTGAACACTGCCGTAGCCTATATAAAGGAGAGAGATAAATACCCCCTACTCCAAGCTAAGTATCCTTGAGTCTTTCATATTTGGGTTCAATCACAGTGTGCAAATAGGCTGAAATCATGCAGCTATAAAATACGATCATTATCAAAAGCTTTATTTGGGGACTTTAAGGTCCTTGAAATTATAATGATCTTCTAATGGTGAGCTTGTGACCATTTCTAGATTTGCAGTTTTCAGGAGAAAAATTATTTTTATTGGGAATTGTACTTCAAAAAAGTCCCTCCAAAATTAGCTAAGAAATGGTCATAACCTCCACTAAAAGGCATGCCTTACCTAGGAATTGAAGTGAAAAGGGCAGTAAGAAGAAACTGAACAGGGCTTGTGCTGAAGGGAGAACCCAATCACAGCATGGTATAAATTGGGTTCCCAAGGATGTAGACTCTGAGGCAGTGTTTAGTGTATGGGGTGTTTATCAGAGAATGCCCCGGGGATCAGCACCTGTGCAATCAGGACAGAGCAGAGAGAAAGGTCAAGCTGTATCCAGGCTTAATATCTACTTCAGATGACTTAATAGAGAGAGAGACCAATCGAGGTAGGATGGCCTCTCAGAGTTGGACCAGGATGGGCAGATATTTTGGTCTCACAGTGACCATCCATTTTATGTGGACGGCTCCAAGAAGGGGAGTGAACTTGAGTAAGGCCACTCTTTGCAAGTGGGGTGAACCCTGGAAAGGCTAACAACTGAAGACTGTCTGCTGACAGCACGCCCTGCAGTTAGGACAACTTGTCCTTTATTAAAGGGGGGTGTGGATGGCACCTCACAGTATTCACCACATAGGTCAGGCCATCTGTCCAACTGGAATTTAAACAGCCCACCTGGCAAGGATACCCATGGAATCCAATCTCTTGGATGAGAGGCTGAGGCAGCAAGAACCTCTGACATACATCTTATGAATGGCAATACATGCAGTTATCATTATTTCAGAAAGATCTGGCGGTACTGAAAGAGGGACTGTGAGTACAGAAGAGTCCAGACACCAGGAGCAGAATATTGGTCAGAGAACCAGGTCCAGGCCCCAAGCAGAGAAGCTGAAGTTCAGTGCAGGACTCCAAGCCCCGGTAGAGAAAAGAGAGACCAAGGAGCTAGAATACCTTCTGGAAGCTGAGGTAGAAGGATAGTTGTATGGTCTGGACAAAGATCATAGGTTTGGGGAAATAGGCTGCACATCAGAGGGAACACCCTAGGGGCCCTGACCTCAGGGACAGATTTAGGCTCTGACACCTTATGTCTGAGTCAGGATTGGCTCAAAGGTTGCAGGCTGGACATCATTGAAGATTTTTATTACTGTTGACTGTATGAGGTGAAATGGGCAGCAACTAACAGAAAGGAGAAACTCATTATAACGGACAGAAATCTGAACAGTGGAATGGAATTCACTGTACTTTGAGGAAACATGTTTTGGTTGTAAGGACAGGCTTACCAAAATGGCCTGTCTGGGCTGTTTTCAGAGGATTTGGAAAAGTCCAATAGCTCTCATCTCAAACTAAAGAAATCTGAGATCTGTGTCCCATGGAGAGACGTGACTATGGAACAGGACGGTAGAGGATCAGATGTCAGCCTTAGTGTTTCCGCTTTTGATTGGCATACAGTCGAGTTCCTCTGTCTGGATTTTTCGGTCTGGCACAGTTTCCTTTCACCCACTTGTCCTGCCTTACTCCCTGACCTCTCCCATGCGGCATGCTCACTGACTCTTTCAGTGCCCTCTTGTTGGAGGCTCCCCCAGCTCTTTGCCTCTCCTATCCCGTCCTTCTTTTTAAGAATCACTTCCGATCACACCTTCTCCATGGAGATCTGCTCCATACAGCATCTGTTCTCCTGTAATTGTACTGGCAAAACTTAAATATTTAATTGTTCTCGACTTATTTCCTGGATACTACTTTTACCTTCCCAGATAAACAGACTGCACTCCTCTTAAAGGAAAGGATCATGTCAGAAGTTCCTTTTGTATCCTTCCCAGTGCTCACCAAAGCACTGGGCACCAAGTGGCTGCTGGGTAAACAGTGAGAAATTCATCTATTGACTTGGCTGGAGAAAGTATATTCCAATTCACATTTCTTTAATTAATGACATGGTTTTGTTTTTAAAAATCTCCTCATAAGATCTCATGTTTTCTTACATCTGATGGTGATGAAAATATCTCACCTCAAACATATGAAAATATGAATTCCTATCAGTATAATCTCCTTCCTCGTTTAATGAATATATTTTCACGGCAATCAAGATTTTAGGTCTCACTGGGAATTAACTTTTGTCTTATTCCAATGTGGCAGTGCCATCTATGAATCTCTCTGAGAGACGCCTGCCCTGCCATCTCTTCTATAGTTGTGACCCAAAGGGTACTAAGTGATAGCTATGGGGCAACATTAATTATTCTAAGGAATGTATTTCTATAGTAGAATCTGAAGTTCAGAATTAAGAGGACATCTTTTGCTCATGACATTTTGTTTCATCTGTGTTATTTAATTAGAGGTAGTCTTGTATTATTAAGGACTCTTTCTCTTCAATCAGACGGTGTTTCTCTTCCTAAAGCTCAATCCCATAAACACGTATTCTACAAATGTCAACTCCATTTTGTGAGACCTCAACAATACAAAAATTATTTTCAACACACTGGTTGACTAATTAATCTTACGTAAACCAGCAATTTGAAATCCTTGATGTATTTATTCAAGTCTGAAAAGAAGGTCTTGTTTTAAATTCAATAAATGTGTTTAAAAATATCTTCTTTTAAGGTTGTCATGTTATTCTTTATATTTATATTAGTTAATAATGATGGTTATGTATATTTCTCTATATATGTAAATGTTATGTGTATACATGTGTGCATGTGTTATCTATTATCACAATAACATTTTAAAACAATGCTTCTCATTCATTAAACAAATATTTATGAAGTGCCTAGGATGTGCCACTTATCTAGGTACTAGAAGAGAATGAACAAAAAGCCATGACTTACATTAGTGTAGTGGGGAGCACAGACAATAACTTACATTCAAGAAAGGAAGGCAGACAATAAATTAGAGAAATAAGTAAAATAAAGCAGAAAGGGGGGATTTTTTTTTTTTTTTACTGTAGTTTTGAATAGTTTTTAGTTTTACTGTAGTTTGTTGAATTTTTAGATACATAGGAAGGTCAGGGAGTAAGAGGAGGGCTTTTAAAAATGCCTGAAAGAAGTGGAGGAAAAAGTACCAAATGTAAAATAGATAGTTAGTGGGAAGCAGCTACATAGCACAGGGAGATCAGCTTGTGCTTTGTGACCACCTAGAGGGGTGGGAGGGTGGGAGGGTGATGCAAGAGGGAGGGGATATGGGGATATATGTATACATATAGCTGATTCACTTTGTTGTAAAGCAGACACTAACACACCATTGTAAAGCAATTATACTGTAATAAAGATGTTTAAAAAAAAAAGAAGCCCCATGGATATTTGGGGGAAGAGCATTCCAGGCAGAGGTAGAGGCAAGTGCAAAGGCCCTGGGACAGAGGGCCAGATATATTTTCAGAATAACAAGGAGGGGAGTGTGGCTGAAGCAGAAAGATTCATTGGGAGGGACTAGTCATAGATGAGGTTAGAAAGGTAATGAGGAGCCCAGTCCTGTAGGAATCTAGTCTTGGAAGCTGTCAACAGGAGTCTTACTCTTAGTGAGATGTAAGCCACCACAGGTTTAGAGCAGCATTACCAGTTACTATTATTACATCCGTTTTACAGAAGGGGAGACTGTATGGAGCTCTTATTTGAAAAAAATTTTGAAAAACACTCTCATTCTGGAATCATTTATATTATAATCCTATTGTATCTTTTTAAGGAGAAATGTTTTAATACTTGTTCATGCATAGCAGAAAGAATGACCACTTCTATTTGGCAGATTTTTAATTAGAAAAGTCTTTTCAAATTCCAGTAGTGAAAGGCCAGCCCAGGTAATGGGAAAGGTATTGGATTTCGAGTTTTCTATAGTTTGGGGATCTTGCTTTACTTCTACTGGCTCCCATTTACCGAAAGCTCACTAAGGGCAGGCATTGTGATAGACTTTTACATTCACTGTCTCACTTAATTCTCACAACAGTCCTATCAAATAGGTATTATTCCAATTATACAGATGTTTAGATGAAGAAACTTTGGGTTAAATAATTTAAATAACTTGCCCAACGTCCTATTACTAATGACGGAAGGAGCCCTCATTTAAGTATAATGTGCGGTGACTTCTGATACCTGAGACAGGTTGTAACCCTTACATCCTTTATCACTGTGGCCAAAGGGGGAGTTTTGATAGACTCTGGGAACCTTTCCAGGTATCCCAGACTGAACTTGTTCCACTGAAATGGAGCTGGGTTTCTCCTTGTTTTAGGGCCACTATTGTTGAAAGCTTAGGTTTTTATTTTGTACTTGCTTAAAATGAGACTCTAGATAATAAGACACGTTTTTTCTCCCTCTTTCTCTGTTTCCCTCTCTGCTTTCTCCTCCTCAGACCATCTGCACCCCCTCCCCTCCCCTGTCACTGATGGTAATAAACTGTGTGTATGATCTGTGACTCTGCAAGTTCGTATAATCGTATGTAAACATAGACATTTCCTTTGCCTTACAAAACAGGGATCGCTCTGTATAAACTTCTCTGCATGTTGTCACTTGACATTGGCAAAAAAAAAATCCCTGGAAAAAATTCAGTGGATCTTCAACCATTTCCATATTAAAGGCATTTTCTTTGTTTCCAATTCTTTGTGTTTCTGTAAACATACCTGTTACCAACTGATGCTTTTATTTTTGAGATTAATTCCCAGGTACAGGATTACTGGGACTAGGGTATATACAATTTTAATTTCTATAGATCTGTCTGGATTACTTTCGAAAAGTTCCATAACAACTCATATTGCCAGTGGCTGGTTATGAGATATAACCATTTTCCTGAATCCTCACCAGAAGTAGGTGTTACTTCTCTGTTTAATCTTTTCTAGTCTGATGGACATAAAATCATGGAATTTATGTTCTCCTGTCAGGGAGGTTGAACATCTTTTCCTTTTCATAAGTTTATTGGGCATTAGAATTTACTCTTTTGTGAAATGTCTATTCAATTGCTTTGTACATCTGTTGCATGGTATTTTTTTTCATTGAGGTGAAATTCACATAACATAAAACTAAACATTTTAAAGTGAATAATTCAGTGGCATTTAGTACATTCACAGTGTTCTGTGACCACATCTCTATATAAGTTCTAAAACATTTTCATTGCCCCAGAAGTAAACCCCATACCTATTAAGCAATTACTCCCTATTTCCTCCCCCCACTCCCAGGCTCTGGCAACCACCCATCTGCTTTCTGTCTCTGTGGAGTTACCTATTCTGGATATTTCATATAAATGGAGTCATACAATAGGTGACCTTTTGTGTCTGGCTTCTTTCACATAGCATAATGTTTTCAAGGTGTGTCAGCCTGGGTGGTACATCTTTTTGTTATCAATCTGAAAAGCTTTTTGTGGATCCTAGATTTTAAAACTTTTATGTCATCTGGATTGCAAATCTTCCTTAAGATAATACCTGCCAGTGGATTTTGTTTATTGAATTATTTGTCATATAAAAGATAGTAATTTTTACATATTCAGATATGTCTATTTTTCTTTAATTTCTGGGTTGGAAATTCAGTGTAATATTTGTATTGGTTTAGGTTTACATTGAAATTTTTAAGCAAACTGGAATTTTAGTATATGATTTTTCTTCCTCTCAGAGGGATGGCTGCTGGTATCATTATTATTTTTTAATAAATTTCCTTTCTTTGCTTGATTGAAATTGCATCTTTCTGTATATTAAATTCCTGCTATTGACTTTTTCTGTTTTCTCAAGTGTGTTTCACTGATGTTTCTGACTATTCCTATGCCAGTGCCATACTATTTTGATTACAGTGCTTTGTATTGCTCTTAATTTTCTTTCCCTGTTACATTTTTTGTGCGAGTTTATATTAACATACCTAAAATTTTTTGATTGTATGCAAGAAAAATTACTTTAGTTTTTTTTTTCAATTTGGATCTTAAAAGCAATAAATTTAAAAGATTCCTTCTGAACTAAGCTGACTAGATAATTTCCTGATATTTCTGTTGCTAAATCTGTAAATTGCAATCCTGATTAGCAAGAAAAGATTGCTTCTTGACTGGTTCCTTCTTAGGGAAAACATGGAGATTAAGCCCCTTCCCATCAAGTCTTATATAAATCATGAGTATTTCATACTCAGATCCATCCCCACTGCATTAATCTGTGAGTGTGTTTGAAGGCAAGTACAGAGTGATGCACCAGCTTTCCCAGGAGAAGTTATGTGTAATTTGCTTCTTAGTGATTTGCAGAACTTGTCGCTATGCATGACTTTTGTTCCTTGATTATTAAAGACCCTTGAACTCTTCATTCGTGAAGCATTTGTAGGCAACCATTATGTACCCATTACTGGGTGAGATCTAGAAAAGAAGACATTACTCGTTCCAGCTTTGAAAAACAAAGATAATTTTTACTTCACTAAAAGAAGACACAATCTCTACCCTTGGGAAAATCACAGCACAGTTGGGGAAATATAAATATTTATAATTATATCCAAATACATCTTCAAATCAACATTTATACACACATATACACATATCTCCCAGTAATAACTTGCATTTGTATAGCACAGCTCTTTATAGTTTAGAAAGTGTTTTCATCAAAATTGTCGTATGAGAATGTCCCTACAACATTGTGAACAATGTCCAGCAGTTATTTGTACCCCCAATTTACTGATGTTCAAAATAAGATGTTTGGGGTAGACAAAGTCAAGGTCCTTTCAGAGAAGATGGTTTAATTCCCGATGCTTTTTCTCTGGTTTATTCTTTAATGGAGCCATCCTTGCTTCCAAGCACCAAAGGTATAGGACATCGTTTTCCTCTAGAAGTGGGGCTGTTCACCTGTTTGGTGGGCATTTAAATTATGTAATATGGCTTGTTTGGGGGGTTAGAGATCCAGTAGAAAACAAGACCTCCATGGTCCCTACCCTTATAAAGACTGTGTTTTTGAGGGGAGGGACATATAGGGCAGGGAAGGCAGGAATAATAGACATATAAACAAATTACTAGAATTGTGACCATTATACAGCACATTGGTATATGGAACACATGGTATTTGACCTGGCCTAGCAAAGTGAACTTTTCTAAGGAAGTGATTGTTAAGCTGAGTACGCCACAGCTTGGGGGAAAGCACTGAAGAAGAGGGAAAGCCTTAAGACAGGAAGGAATACAGAACATTGAAGGATCTGAAAAAGAGTGGGAAAGTCTGAAATGTGAATAGTAAAGTCCGACTGTAATAAAGCCAGGCAGTGAGTTGGGGTAAGATTCTGCAGGGCTTGTAAGTCAAAGTGAAGATTTTGGAAGTTATCCCTGGAGCATCAAGAAGCTTAGGAGAGGGCTCTGACTGGTTCAGAGTAAGGCATAAGAAGAGAGACCAGTTAACAGCCTCCTGAGAGAGTTGAGGTAAGAAATAAGGGTCACTAGGACTGGGATATTGGTAGTAGAGAGAGACAGAAGGGGATGGATTTGAGAAGCATTTAGGAAATAGAATTCACAGGTCTTGATAATTGATTCATGGTGTGGAGATGTCAGGAATATCTTCCAAGTGTTGGTGGGCTTGGGGGGAAGATTATATGAATTTAAAATAACAGTTAGATCAAAGGCTCTTGAAAATTATTTTGGTTCTTTCTACCTTGGTGCAAAAGGGGAAAAAAAATAAAAGAATGTGCCCTTGTAGGAATTAAAGCCATAACGACACACCAAATATTTGCTTTAACTAAAAAAGGCTACAGTTGTACAGAGCTGAAGTGAATATGATACACTATTGATAATAAAACTGAGGTCCTGCCCTCCATAAAAGTTAAACTACTTATACTCTTGCATGTTCACTCATGTTATTTATTATTTTCTATGTAAAACCATTATTTTTATTGCAAAAGGGGCATAATTTTACTCTCAGCCTGTAAGCCTTACTGTAACTTATCTGTATCTTCTAAGCACAGAACCATTTTTGTCCCTTTAATAAGTGTAGTAATTTACATTGGTATAACTATGATAATTAGCATAATGTAGTTGTATTCTTAACCACTGCCTTATTACAACAATTTTAAATCTTGTTATCTTTTCCTGGTGGAGTGGAGCTTATGACTATCCATGATTTTTTTTTAAACATAGTTTAAAAAAACTTTTGCTTGCTTTATTTCACTTCTGGCTCAATTCAGTCAGCAAAACTTTATGTGTAGTTTGGAGATTTTAATCACTATGTATTGGATGAAATTAGATACTGTGTCCATTTTTTTTTTGGTTCTAGATTTATTTAGGTTTTCTTCCTAAATCTTTTACTTCCAGGCTAGTGCTTGCAGGTTTTCTTGCACGGCAAAAGGGAAATTTAGTCTTTTTTTTTTCTTTTTCAACTGCACTGCGGTAGATAGTTGGAGAAAGGAGAGTTTAGTGTTAATGATTAAAATACTGAATAAAAATTATAATGAACTCTGTCATCTGAAATAATTATAAAATAAAATGCTTTGTTTAGCCAAGTATTCATATACACATATATTCCATATATAATTTATAGATGGCTAATTTTCTAATAATCAGAGCTAAATTAACTTCCCCTAAAAATAAAACAAAATTTAATTGCACGTTGGCCTTTGAGGAGTCAGAAGATGTATCAGGATTTTCCAGTGTCTGAGGGGGCCTAAATGGGAACTTCCCATTATTTCAGGTTCCATTATGCTTACTCTCTAAAGTTGCAAAAGTTCTTTGTAATAGAACATTTTAAGTATTCAGAAAAGATAGCTTTGCTCAATATGTCAGATCTTCATTATCTACTTCTAAGATATAGTAAATTCTCAACTTTTAAAATAAATGCATATTCTACAAAGTGTGAAAGCTAGCGAGGGCACTCTAGGAAGTGAAAGAGATAGTTAAAATAATTAAAATATGAGGTTTTAATTTTTTATTTTATTTAAAAGCTAATAATCTGGATCCTAACTCACCAGAACCATTAATTAAGTAGATTTTTTTTTTCAGCACTGGCCTTTCCCACTTTAGTGCCGAGGTTGTTCAAGTTCAAATCAGCCCTGTTGTCTTCCTACCACCTCAGATCACCAACGATCAGAACACCTTTCAAGGTTGCAAATTATGAAAAAGTATTAAATTATGTTCAATTTACACTACCCAAGTTAGCCAGAAAACTTATTAATCAAATACCTTGAATATTTCCAATTTTGACAGCTTTATTTAATTTAGAGAATTTGGTAAAAGAAACAAACACAAGAGCAAAACACCTTCCATAAATTGTTTCAACAACTTATGAAATTCAAAAGAATATGATACTTTTTTCATTTTTAATTACCCAGAGGCAAAGTATGTTCCTCTTCTCTTTGACTCATGAAACTCGACCTAACATGGGTATCACAAGGGACAGTAGCAAAGGTACTTGCTGCGTTACTCTTTTGGTACAAATTGTGACAATCTGTGGGACTTTTTCATGACTTTTTTTTTTAATTGGATGAGATTTTACATATATCAAATAATTGCATCCATTTTCTTCGTTGTTTATCTCCCAGAAGTTGCTTAATAAACGTTCAATACAAATGCTATTAACCACAAGAAAGAAGCCATGTATGTGAAACACCTTTGCAAACCGTAAAGTGCTCACAGATATGTGATAATGAGAACATGATAACAGTGGGTGGGTTTTTTTTGTTTTTTGTTTTGTGGTCTGCGGGCCTCTCACTGCTGTGGCCTCTCCCGTTGCAGAGCACAGGCTCTGGACGTGCAGGCCCAGCGGCCACGGCTCACGGGCCCAGCCGCTCCGCGGCATGTGGGATCTTCCCAGACTGGGGCACAAACCTGTGTCCCCTGCATCAGCAGGCGGACTCTCAACTGCTGCGCCACCAGGGAAGCCCGACGACAGTGGGTGTTTTAACAAGGCTGACAGTTGAATATTCCCTGAGTATTAACTGGAAACCAGGGAGCAACTTTCTTGGAGGAGACTTTGTAGTACTTCAGCTTCTGCACTAATTTGAATCTGCTCATCTGCTCTGCTGAGATCTTGCACATTGGCCCATTTCACTCTCTAATGACAGGCCTGGTGCATTTTGATGGAGAGCTTGCCAAACATGTCAAATTTCAGAACAACAGGTAGCCAGCCATCTCTGTCTCTGAGACATCCTTTCTACATTTTGATTTCATTTGTTTCACCTCCTTCTACAAGGTCCAACTCCAGGCTGTTTTCTTTCAGAAAGCCTGTTCTTCACTATTCTGATGTCAAAAGGCATTGCCTCAGTGGCTCTTAATATTTGAGCTCTTATTTTGACATCAGATTAGTAGTCAATGTTGAGGTATCTCTCCTTTTGCCTTCTGGAATCTTTACTTGGATCCATACATTTTCAGGTAAATTTTATGTGTGTAAATTTCAATTTTCAGGTCCAAAACCATACCTTTTATTCCTTTGGATGCTTCACAGAGCTCAGGATCCATGAAAATATATGATCATTTCAGTTTCTGTTGATTTGACTTTGATCACCAAAGAGATAGTCATAAACCTTCCTGTGCTTGGAACATATATTTGATTCAGTTATTTACTTTTTCACAAAGAGGTTTACTTTTTGTAAAAAGGGTTGTGTGTGGTTTGGATAAAGGAAAGATACAAAAGTATTTTTTTGCAGTTCTCTCTGTGATCAATGCCAGTTAGATTGAGGAGGATACTTCACGTGGATGGCCTTCATAGGGTCCTTAAGCTTCCTGAAATTATATGAGTAATGTTGTGTGTTTGGGGACTTTTTTCCCTTTGTAGGGAAAGAGTCCAAAATTTTTATCATATTCTCAAAGTGACTCAAAGATAGTTGAGGGTCATTGCATTAGAAGGTACTAGCATAGCTGAGTTTAGGACTACAGATGTGTAGACTAAAATACTCAGTAACAAAGGCTTTTTTGTCTAGCTGTTGATAGTAGTACCAAAGACGCTTGTTCCGTGTGTTACTTTTCACTTTTACCTTACTTTACCATACCATGTTAATGCATTTATAAAAATACTCAATACATAAAAATCCAAATTTATAAATAGGGTGATGTTCACTTCATGAAATGATTAGGTAAAATTTTGTTTAATGAGCTTTCCCAGACATTTAAATTACTTCATTTATGTGTCACTTTTCAGAAACAAATGTTCTTTGCTCTGGACAAAGTATACCAGGAATTCTATACTTTGCCATGGAATAAGCAAGCCCATAAATTGATTGCATCTTTCTGTGGGGTAGCCATGATTTTAAAGTGTGAGTCTTACAGATATGAAGGTGTTTTTTTGATTTGTTTGTTTCTGTTTTTTTAATTCTATATGAGCCCTCACATTGGACACAGCACTGGACTCACAATTGGTAGATGAATAAAACCTATATGTGGATTAAATGACTCTGTTCATGTATTAGTCACATGGGTGATTCTTCCAAAACCCCAGCCTCCAAGTTCCTTGACCTCCTCTCCCACAGTGATCTTGTTTTCCATCATACCTAAACCAAGATCAAACCCTGGACCAGTGATTCTCAAAGTGTGATCTCCAGACTAGCAGACTCAGCATTACCTGGGACTTATTAGAAATGAAAATTTCGGGGCTCAGCCCCAAACCTATTGAATTGGAAACTCTGAGTGTGAAGTCCAGCGATTCCTTTACCAAGGCTTCCAGGTGATTCTGAGAGCTGCTTCCCTAGACCTTGCTGATACCAATAACTTTACCTGTTTCCTCATCTCAATTTCAAGCTTCCCACTCTTCAATCACCATTTTTATCTTTCTGGCTCTCCCCTTCTAGTATCTCAACTTTCCCTAAGATTCATCAATCATTTTTACTTTTTTCTCATCGTCACCTTCATAGCTCCTGTTCTAATGAGATCTGGTGGTCCTTGATTACAATCATTAAGTCTCACGCTCCCTCTGTCTTCATCTTACCTGGACAAATTCCCACCCTGGTTAGGTCAACCCTCCACTCCTGCACCCTCACACCTGAATATCTGGAGGAAAACTCACAACCATGCCAGAAATCTCACTTTACCACTAACCCAACTGGGCCTTTGGTGCTACCTGGAAATCATAGTACATTTCCCTAGTCTAGTCACTTTCATATTCTTTTAAGTATTTTCACATGGATGTTACTGTGGATAAACTACCCGTGCCCTTCCAATGGCCATCCCCAAGCTCCTGCACCAGGTTTCACCTCCTCTTCCCTGTTACAGGAGATTATTCCAGCAATTCTCCTTTCTTTCTCCTGCACCACCATTTGTTCCTTCTCTAGTGGATCACTGCCATCAGCAAAATAAATATGTCTTCCTATCATATATCATTAAAAAAAATTCTTTTACCTGCAAATGCCCTACTACCTATTACCCATTTCTAATAGAAATACTCCTTTTAAAATGCTGTATCTAGTCAATTTCTCCCAATATTCTCTCTTGAAACTATTCCAATCAGGCTTTTCTTTCCATTGTTCCACCGAAACAATTCTTGTTAAAGTCACCAATGAACTCCATGTTACAGCCTCCTAAAATGCCTCATTTCTGCCCTTCTCTCTGTCCATTAGATGCTGTTCTCCACCCCAAAACTAGGATAGTCCTATTCAAAAGCAAATCGCGGACTTCCCTGGTGGTGCAGTGGTTAAGAATCCCCTGCCAATGCAGGGGACACGGGTTCGATCCTTGGCCCGGGAAGATCCCACATGCCACGGAGCAACTAAGCCCGCGAGCCACAACTACTGAGCCCGCATGCCACAACTACTGAAGCCCGTGCGTCTAGAGCCGGTGCTCCGCAACGAAGAGTAGCCCCCACTTGCCTCAGCTAGAGAAAGCCCAGCGCAGCAATGAAGACCCAACACATCCAAAAATAAAAACAAATAAATAAATAAATTTATTTAAAAAAGCAAATTGCATCATGTGAGTTCTCTGCTCAGAGCCTTCCAAAAACTTCCAATCTTATCAGAGAAAACTCAAATTCCCTACTGTGACCATGTGGTCCTATGTGACCTTGCTGCCTCCAAGCCCCTGCTCTACCTTGATGATCTCACTGTCTGCACTCTTCCTCGTGTCCACCCTGCTCCAGCCACACTGTCAGTTACACTAGTTCTCAGTAACCAGATCCAATCCTGCTTCAGGATTTTGTTTTCTCTTGTTTCCCATGCTTTGCCTGCTCTTTCCAGAGATTTCCACAGCAAGATCCACATTATCCTGCTCTCTCACTTATTTAAGGTCCCTTCCTTCCCAACTACCCTATTTAGAAGCGTAATAGCCCACATAGACTCACTTTCTCTTTTACCCCAGCTTTATTGTGCTCAACATCACTTATCACCATTTGACATATCATTTGGGTTGAACCACATGAAATTGTAGATAATGTCCATTTTGTTCCTCCAAAAACTGGTAGTGCATAGAGTTCAGGCTAATTCATATTTCCTGTTTTTGAGTAAGCTCGTGATAGAAGAGGCTTTTTCTGTTTTGTTCACTCCTGTAGCCCCGGCTCATAGAATAGTGCTTGGTACATAATTAATACTCAATAGAAATCTATAGAATAAAATGAATGAATGAGTTGGCAATACTTCTAAGGTACTTACAGTGTGCTATTCATGTTTCTATCCATGTATCAATCTCTTTTTTGTTTTATCTCTTTATATAAAAATGAGTCACCATCTTTTTCAACCAGGAACTAGTATGCAATTGGGATGATTCAAGGGGAACAGAGTAACTATTTGAAAGAAGTATGCAATATAAATTCAAATCTAATATATGTATATATATTTATATAATGTTTATTTCACTAATTATGCTTTATTTTTACTAAGACCCCCTACTGTAAATTCTGATATTTATGTCCTGAGCACATTTCATCTGAGTAGATGAGAGGCATGGTAGCAGGGCAGAATTAGGGTGGGATTAAACTATTGCTTCAAATTGACAAAGTGATATTTCTCTCCAACTAAATATTGACTAAATTTGAAAGGAAAGGCTTTGGGATCATGAAAAGTGTGAGTATCGCCGGTGGGGGGAATGCCTTCTTTCAGTTTTGCAGTAAGAATATGCTTTAAAAGCTGAGGCTGGTTGGAAAAAACCTGAAATGCTTTAACAATGAAGTTCAGCTACTAAACTGAAGTTGGGGACTATGCATGCAGGCCTGTGCTCACCAGTCATCTTTTTAGGATGGTGTATAAAGATGTGATCCGGAACACTTAAATGTAATCTGAGGAAAAATAATTGAATCAGGAATCATATTTTTAAAAAACCACACAACTTGCAACATCTTGTAAGGTAGTTAAAATTGCTACATCCATTCTTTGAACAAGTTCACTGAGGCAAAGGAGAAAGCAGTCTTTTTCCAGGAGCACAGCACACATTGGGCGGAAGATCCGGGATGAGAGCCCAAAAGTCCCATCTTCCTGTCTCATACTTTTGTATTCAAAATATTGCAATCTGCTACCTAGAAGATGATTAGTGTGTAAAACTGAGTGCTTTAATTTTACTGAGGGAAAAAGTAATGTAGAAAAAGCATAGTCTGTGATGGAGACAAAATTTGTCTAAACAAAGATATCTTTGGTTAATTAGTAAAATGGCAGAGACATTTATGAAAAACAAGATAGGCAGATAAATCTCTTTCATAAGTGTTAAATATTTCAATATTCACTCATTTGAATATTTTCAAATCATTTGAAAATCTTTTAGTGGTAATTCTCATATATATGTAGAAATGATTAACATTTCTACAAATTATGTTTGAAACATAATTTTTTTTTTGCCACTGAGCTAACATTAATTTTTATCATTGTATCTTTGAATACTGTATTACTTATCTGACCTAGAACATTTCACATAAAAGTTAGCAAAAGAACAGTTCAGCTCATAAAAAGATGTGATATCTGTGAAAACAGATATGATTAAAACAGTGTGTGCTGTTTAAATGAATTAGGAGTCATCATGGAGAGCTCAAGGAAGAAGTCTCCCCATCACACAGAGGCAGTTAGGAAGGCAAATAGGACTCCAGGGTGCATTAAAAAAGGGAGAAAATAATATGGAAATATTAAGTTGATGTCATATCAAATAATGATACACTTTCATCTAGAATACTGAGTCTAATTTCAGTCGATGCACCTTAAGACATGTCAAGCAGAGAATAAAAATATCCTGAGAAATGGAAAAAAATGAGTAAATGGGGAATGAATTTATGTAAAGACAATGTATCTCTGAAAAATAAGTTCTGTTAAGTGGGAAGTCACTTGTTTTCCCAAATAGCACAATAAAGAACATTTTGGTAATTGGGTGAATGATGCTTATACTAAAGTAGCAGTGCTAGATAAACCTAAATAATAAATAAAGACTGTATTATCTGAGAAGTGGAATGATACTTAAAACCAGTGTTCTGGGATTAGAAAATGGTTGCTGATTAAAAAGAACTGAATAGGAGCAGCAGTGATGGAAACAGAACTTCCACGCTAGTGGCCTTATTCTTTACCAAGCTGTGTACCTACCTCTGTCCCCAACTGATACATAACATTAATTGTAGGTTTATACCCTTCTATGGTGATATAAAAGTATAAAATAAGATCTCTTGTCTTTTTTTACTAATTAACAAAACAACTTGCATATGTGTTTTCTCAGCATAAAAGAATATACTGGGCCTCCCTGGTGGCGCAAGTGGTTGAGAGTCCGCCTGCCGATGCAGGGGATACGGGTTCGTGCCCCGGTCTGGGAGGATCCCATATGCCGCGGAGCGGCTGGGCCCGTGAGCCATGGCCGCTGAGCCTGCGCGTCCGGAGCCTGCGCGTCCGGAGCCTGTGCTCCGCGACGGGGGAGGCCACAACAGTGAGAGGCCCGCATACCGCAAAAAAAAGGAAAAAAAAAAAAAAAAGAATATACTTATTATAGAATATTAGTAAATCTGGGAAAACTAGAAAGGAGAAAAAATTCTTACTGTTACCAACCCAAACTGATCACAACATTTTGACGTATTTTCTTCCAACATTTTGTCTATATTTGGTGCTTGGTTGCTTCGTTTTATATATACCATGGAAACAGTTGTTTTCTGTTTCTTTTCATTTTAGCAAAAACATATTCCTGTGTTATTATAAGCTCTCAGTGATAATTTTCATACAATAATATTGCATCAATAGATGTACCACAATTTATGCAATCATATCTTATAATACTGATGATCCTGCTAGTGGCAATTTTGTACTCTGTTTGAGATAGTATTACCAAGTGATTAGTGAATAGAAATTTTTAATAAAATGACAAACTTAATGATTTTACAAGTTGTAAGAAGGAAGGGCAATAACTAGCTTTTTTCACCACCTATGTTTATTTTCAGTTACATGCATTCACATTATTTTAGCATTTCCCCTCTAGAGTATAAACATCCACTGGGTTTGTATGATATCTCCATTAGCCCATTTCTATATGCAACTGGGAACTTAGTCAATAGTTTCTGAAAGCAGCTACCAGGGTTAATCATTCAAACAGTGATCATGGCCAACTCTAGAGACAGATACCTGAGGGACAGGAAAATTATCCCAAAAGAATCCTAGGCTTGGAGAATGTAGACTCAATGAAAGAGCTTCTTCACTACAAAGGATACTTTGTGCCTATTACTTAGAACTAAAAGTAGCTAGAGCTCACTATTGTGAAGCCTGGGGCTTCCTCTAAGAAAAGAAATGAAATTGTTTTATTTTTTCCATTAATATAATTGTCATTTTATAACATGTTGGATTTAGTTAGTTTAACTTGGTATATAAATTTTATCTCATTTATCCTCATGTGCTTGTTAAGATGATTAACATCTTATTTCACAATGAAGAAACAGACTTTATGGTTAGAAAGATAAAAGGGAACTAGGATTAAATCCTAAACCCTTCACTCTGAGCCTAGTTTACAGTCTTTGCAGTGACATTAGTTTTTATAATGCAAGTGACAATGATGAGGTAAACTTAACCCTTATGGACTATTAGATGGAATCTGAGAAGTCCTTTCCTTTATTTATTTTTTGCTTGTTCAAATAGGAAAAGATTAGTTCCATACATCTATTGCTAATTTTAACTCCCTCCCAACACAGGAAGCATGCACTATTACTAGAAATTGGGCTTATCTATAATGTGGATGTGCATATTTCTAGCTGGACCAGTGCAGATTGCTTTCTTGAATCTCTAACTATTTTTGATTAAGTTATTTATTAACACTCTCTCCCTTAGTCATCCATAGCTCTGGATGATTCCAAAGTTCAAAAAAATTGTATGCCTTTCCGTAGACTACTGTTAGTCAAGCTCAAAAATTTTTTGTTCCTTTTTTTTCAAATCTGTAAGGAGATTAGTAAAGACTAAAGTTTGGGAAACTTGGAGGAACAACCTTGTTTCAAAGGTAGAGTTAAGAGAATCAACTCACAAGGTACATATATTATTTCAATACCAAACAGATATTCAGAGAAGAAAAGCAGAGGCTAGAAATAGAGTGGAAATAGAGGAACTGAATAGCAGAATCCAAACATTTTAGAGCTTTGAGTGGGGCATTCTTTCTTCTCTTATGAAATGTCTTTGAAAAGGATTTGGAGCCTTGATTGCATGCTTAGGATGTCAGAGTACTAAGAAGGGGTAGGGAAATTCAGGGCCCTATTCTGCTTTGCTGAAACTGTAGCTTTTTTCTGCCCCCCACTGGTAATTATAATGATTGGAAAGATGGTGGGGGGAAAGTTTTTTTTTTTTTTTTTTTTTTTTCTTGGAGAATGCTTTTCTTTCAAAGATCCTGAGTTTGGAGATGATCTTTAAGTGAAAGGGTACTAGACATAAGAGTCTTTTTAAGTTCTTCTTATCCCAACATTTGAAAAAGCATTTTATTCATAAAGCTTATACTTTTTTTCAAAGGAGCCATTTAATTCATTATGGAGTAGTATGAAGCTGTTGAGAGAGATATAGCGGCTTGATTCATTTGAAATCACAGGACAAATAGACTTTAAAAAGCAAATGCATCCATTTTGACACTAATTATGTGTCTTTTGCACATGCAGTATCTCATGTCACAAATTGCTCTCATTTGCTTCTCTTTGCAGAATGTCTCTGAAATGAGATGAGTGGAAAATGCCTTAAACAGGTGGATGTGGAACAGGTCGGGGGCTATAAGGACTTTGGTGGAGGAGGGGTGGGTTGAGGAAGGAGAAAAATGAAGATGTCTTAGAAGGCACTGGAATTCATAAGGGATTCATTCAACATGATATTGACCCATGTGATAAGGTGGAATATATAGCTTTTCAAATATTATGTATCTTCCTTACAATTGTAACAACAACATAACAAAGCCCACTATAAACCAGGCATTTGTGCTAAGGTTATTTTATTTGTACATAATCTTTGAACCTTAAAATAAGCCTGTGATTATATTCCCATTTTATAGATCAGGTCACTGAGGAGGTTGAAGAATTTACCTAAGGTGTCTCCAATATGTGTGTTTTTCCCAAAACACCAAGCAGTTAACTCAATTCTGACACTATCTACCTGGAAATAGCATCAGATCTGACAGGTTAAGAGCTCAGTTTTCCAAGACTGCCTTCCCCCAACCTCAGATGCCAATCTCTAGGTCTACCTAGACCCCTGTGCTTCTGACCGGCTGGCTATAGATCAGAGGTCCCACAACTCTCTCCTTGGGTGGATTAATTTGCTAGAGCTGTTGACAGAACTCAGGAGAACATTTTACTTACTAGATTACCAGTTTGTTATAAACGAATTTAACTCGGGAACAGCCAGATGGGAGAGATGCATAGGGCAAGGTATGGGGAAACAAGTTTGGAGCTTTCATACCATTTCCAAGGGTACCACTCTCCTAGCACCTCCATATGTTCACCAACCTGGAAGCTCATCAAATCTTGTTGTTCAAGGATTTTTATAGAGCTTAATCCACAGCACCTCCACCCTTCCCTTCACCCAGGTCGATCAGTGGGGCTGCAAGTTCCAACCCTCTGATCACTTGATCTTTCTGCTGACCAGCCCTATCCTGAAGTTATCCAGGGGCCCTACCCTAAGTCACATCGTTAACATAAGGTGAAAAGGGGCTCCATGTGAATAACAAAAAGTACTCTCGTCATTCTAGAACTTCTAACAGTTTGAGGAGCTTAGTGCCAGGAACTGGGGACAAAGACCAAATATATTTTTTTATACCACAGTGGCATAACTAATACTTGGGGATTAAAGCCCAGGCAATCTGATTCCAGAGCCCTAGAGAGCGCTCTGGCCACAATTGTATCAGGACCTTTGTCCTGCATTTTTCCTGGTCCCACTCTTCTAGTTTGCTACCTCTGTGTTCTGTAGAATGCTTCATGACAAAGTTTACTGAAGTCTACAGAATTAACCTGAGTTTGGCATCTTGCAATCCATTCTTGGATCTATTTAGCACAGGAGGAGAGCTTTATAAATGATGCAAGAGTTTCTTAGAGTTCTTTATAGAACAATTCAAATAGGGCTAAAAACAACCAAGAGGAGAGAGAAGTACACATTCACATTCCCTGAATATGAACAAAAACAAAAGCATTTGCTCTATGGTGTGAATTGGAGGAACGTTATACTATTGAGCTGGTGCTAGTTGCCTGATAACGGACAAGATTAGCGTCACTTTTCTGTAACTAAGCCTGTAATGGTGTCACAGCTTATTTGATGCCAATTGGTGTTCCTGAGGTCCTTGGTATAAAGCAACCTTTGCAAATGAGTAGTCAAAATGGTTGGAATAAGGAATAAAACCAGAGAGTAAAAAATGAATAGCTAATTCAACACTTAATTTCTTTTAATTTTGAGAGTCTTACATATGTGCTACCACTGTTAATGGGTGGGTTACTGATGATAGGGGAAGAGTTTTAAATTGTAAATTTATTTTCACCTCAGCTGCAGAATTCAAACCTGGCATGCCTTACACGTAATGCAGTTTGACAGTTCATTTGAAATAAATGTGCCGATAACCCTTAAAAGTGGTAATAAAATACTCTTTGCTCTACTGTACAGATGATTAATACCACTAAAGTAATTAAATTCCATTAGACTGAGGTTCACATACCCAAGGAATTGGTGCCAGAATTTAGCCGTTCTCTAGCGAGGACAAAAGACTAATGCCTTTTAAAGCCATGTTTCACCAGGAAAATCCCAGGGAAGTCTATATTAACTTAGGACATCTGCTTGTTGTGATTGTTTGAGGTATTGATGCATTGGATCATTAGCAGGGTAGCGAGAACTAGTGTTTTCCTGTTGACAAGGATCTCTCACCAGGAGCTGCTAGCTTTCTGCAAGGGGAGAGAGAAAGCAAAGCAGGGCAGCCAAGTTGAGTCCTGTGAATGGCTTTGACTTACAGAATTATTGCTAACTGTATAGCCTCTGATGGTAGGAAACAGCATTTTGCCCCCAGCCATTTTTCCCAAGATCAAAGCCAAAGTAACTCTGTCTCCTGCTGTTTTGTAGCTGTAGATTCTTAAAGACTGGCATTATTGTCATCGATGAACAGTTTGCCCCCTTTCAGATGGCTGCAGTAATGACCCACGGGGGAGGCAGTGGTTAGGCAGTGCTGACAATGTGACCAGGTGCTGCAGCATAAGCGTTTCATTAAATATTGAAGCAGTGGTTTTCAGTTACAGGGGCAAAAAGGGAATTTGGTCTATGTCCAAATATGTGGCTATTTTTTTCCTTCCACCTCTTCTAATCACATTATTTTTTGCATGACCTTTCTGCTGGAAATTAGCTGCCGTCCTGAAAAAGCATTGTGTGTAATCTACCTAAGGTAATTCTGCATTCCACTTTACACGCTGGTAATCATTCTTAATGTATGAATGATTTATTTCATGGTTTTTTTTCCTCAAAATATGCGAACCGTAAAAAATAAACCTTACAATTATTTTCAGAGGTACCACATGAAAGAATCCTGAAATTCCAAGGGAGAGATAGTTTGCAGAAACTGAGAACAGGACTGAAATACATCTAAGGGTTAGGTTTTTATATGTATCATGTGAACAACAGTTTTAGAGCTTCAACACCGTTTCCATTTGGAGACCATGTTAAACTTGTCTGTGTAGTTTGTGAAACTGAATTCACAAGAGGACAACTCTGGTCATTTCTAAAGGAATGGGGTTGCCTCTTCATTAGAGAAGGGTCTGCTCCTCGACTTCCTGTGTGAGCAGGCTCGCTAACAGATCACAACAATGGCCTGGCTGATTGCCATGTGACTTCCTGCCATGTGTATTCCTCATCCTCTGATTCCAGAATCCTCTAAGAGAAAGTGGGACTTAACATAGGACAAACATTTATAAATTGTAATAAAATACCACACACAGAAAACTCCCTCAGAACTGCTGGAGAAAAACCTGGTGCCTGTTGGAGGCTATAAAAAGTAAACTGCAACCAAAATGTACTGTAAAACAAACCAAAGCTCCTTGTGGGAAAGAACACAGAATTTAAATAGTTTTGTCCCAGTTTTGTTTACAGTTAGGAAGAACTGAATTAAAATGTCATAATAACCAATCTTTTCATCTTTATCTTTCTTTCTTGTTCCATTTTTATTCTTTTGCTATTTTTCCCCTCAAACTTACAGATATTAAATGGGTGTACCTATAGGATTAAAAAACGCACTGAAAAATGACTATTTGTTGAACAGGTTTTCATATTATGACTAGTATTAGTAAGATAAAATAACGTTTAAAAGAGATAGAAGTCAAATTTCAATTACTTAAATATATTGTTATAATTCCTTTTAGGCTGTGCTGTTCAAAGCACTTTAAGAAATGATTACATTCTTGTCACTGATAAATTCTTAAAAATATAGAGGTTTATACAGAATAGAAAAAATGGAGGCTGCTCTAGATGAAAGCAAATAATGAAAAAAAAGAGGAAGACTTGTTTAAAGAAGTAAATGCTATATCAAGTTTGTTTAAACCTATCTATGCTTAGTTGATGATATTATCACCCAGCTAGTACTTTCATGTTGAAAATTGACTATAGTCTTGAGACTGTTTCAAGAGACAACAACTGGGCAAAATTCTAGGGTTTTACAGTGAATACAGAAATGAATACAAATGTGTCTCTTGCCAGTACCATTGCTTGTAGCAGATCTAGCCAAAACAGTTCCTTAAAAATGTTCACGATATTCCTCAAAGGAGTATATTTATCTATTTTCAAGTGCTGGGTGGCATAGTTTCTCTGCTTTAAGAGTGTTCAGGAGTGCTGGTGACATCTTCAAAGTTCAGTCTAATGGGATTGAATATTTTTTGAGAAGTCGGTAGGCATTGAAATTCATTCTATTCTTTTTTTTTATTATAATGTGAACATTCTGTTTTGACACAATTTCCTCTTCATTTCTTCATGACAATTTGCATGCGCCGTTTAAATTATTCCTCATTATTCAACTGTATTCTTTGGGCTTCTTTGAAATACATAAATATTAAGGATAGATTAATGCCAAAGAGCACATCCAAACTATTGCTGATGAATCTGTCGTGTGGCCAAAGGGGAACTTTTTTTGGTAACTAGAGGAAAGATTGAGATACAGTTAGCTGGGAAAGGGAGGAGATTTTTTTGCTAGGCTGCTAACTAGATGATCTCTGTTCAGAATAAGATCTTGTGTAATATAATATATTAAAAAGGTTTTTTCCTTTTTCTTTTTCAAACTTTCTTTTTATGATGAAATAAATATGTTTTAACCTTAACTTTTGTGGGGTTCCTGATTTTGTGATATATGGCCTTAAAGATGCTAAAATTATCTATATTAGGAGAAATCCCTCACTCAGAATGTTCTATATGTTGTGCAGTGATTTAGTAATATAAATCAACAAACACTTATTAAGTAACTATAGATACTTATCTCAAAAAGTACTTTGGCTAAGGCATGTGAGGTCTGACCTTAAGTATTTAATTTATAGAAATTGACTCTTTGGTGGTGCTTTCCCTGAGAACCTTGCATGCTCTTTTAAAGGTTAAGTCATGGCTTAACTTGTATTTGGTAGAATCCTGGCATCCTGTGAAAAACAACAAAGGATTCCTATACTAAAATGGAAAGCTGAAAGTTGTCCCGCTTCACCCTAATTAATTTTCTAATAACAATTTTTCCATTTTAACCTTTTCTTTTAGGACTGCCCCCTTTTGAGATGCTGACTTACTTTTGAGGCTTTTGAGCTAGGTAGCATTGCCAGAGAGAGCCAGAATTTGATCAGCACAGGGACAATGCAAGGCATGCTCAAGGAAAACTTAGGGCTCTCAGTCACTAAAGATTGGGATTTTCAAAGGATTGAGTAGAACAGAGGTAGAAGATAGGGGTTATAGACGGCATTCTTGTGTACTCCCCAAGTTCATAGGTTGAAACCGCACCCCGCAGTGGGATGTCATTAGGAGGTGGGGGCCATTGAGAGGTAATTGGATCATGAGGGTGGAGCTCTTATGATGGGATTAGAGATCTGATAGGAAGGACAGGAGAGTGTTGGCTCTCCCCAAGCCCTGCCCTTCTTTCTCTCCTTACCTCCTCTCTGCCATGTGAGGACACAGCAAGAAGACAACCATCTGTGAACCAGGAAGAGGGCTCTCACCAGAACCCAGTCATGCTGGCACTCTGATCTCAGACTTCCCAGTCTCTAGGGCTGTGAGAAATAAATTTCTGTTGTTTAAGCCACCTAGTTTATGGTATTTTTGTTATAGCAGCCCAGACTGACTAAGACAGTGGGGAATCGAGCATTGAAAGTTCTGATGGTATATGTAGCTGAGCCACATGAGAAGACAAGGAGGGAAGGAGGGAGAAAGAGGCAAGAAAACTATCAATAATTGTTGTTAAAAAGAACAGTCCCCACCCCTGCCCAGGTCTGGGGGATAAGCTGAAGGGACAATCTAGCAAAAGCAAAGGCAAAGTTCCAAATAGGCAAAAATAAGTTAATGAGGGCGTGCCCAGGCATAACTGAAGAGGAAACTTTTGTTTCTCCTTTCGCTAGAGCTGTCACTTACTGAACGTTGAGGAGTGATGGGCATGCCGACTTCCTGCAACAGGAAAAGTCTAAAATTAGCATGGAAAGCAATCTAGAGCTTTCCCCCCACATTTTGTCTTCTTCTGGGGCTATTTTTGTCATTATGGTGTCAAAGGAGGAACTAAGGGAGAGGCCTCTGATATATTTATGTCTCAAGCATTGTTCCCAGTACTTCACAACTACTATTTTATTTAATACTCTCAAAATTACGCCAAGTAGCTCCAATAAGTGGAACCTTGGCATTTGTAAATGAGCCATTCACTATTATGCCTCCTCATGAGTCACTGAAAGGTCTGCTGCATGTATGATTTTTAATGATACTGACAAAGGAGTCTGAATTGCTCTGCAAGGCTTATGTGTAAGGGTAAGTACTGGACAGTGAGCGCACTTAGCTAATCTCCTAACATCCACACCTTTACATGTCTTTTTTCTTCTCTCATCACTCAGAATTTTTATAATTTAAATACTTTCTTTTTTGTGGGGGTGGAAATAAAAATTCCTAGAGAAAGTTGGATGCTAGGTGATAGAAATGAAGAAGTCTAAGAAAGTGAGAGGTTTTAGTTAAAAAATTCGAAGTTCTAGATACATTTATGAATGCAGTACTGCATCTGTCTGTAGTTCAAATCTGTAACTGAAGAATCCACTATATGCACTGAAAAGGTAGAAGAAAAAGTGACTCATAAAGCTGTTAAAAGAGTCAAAAGTTGTTCTTTAAATAAAAGAGGAAACTCTGTGAAAATTACAGATGGTAGAATTTATTTTAATAGCTTCATAAATGACTTAAAACCTGTATTTATAAGATCATTAGGGGTCTGAGGGAGTTGCCTAATTTTTTTCACTTACATTATTGCATTTCATAAGGGAAATTATATACTCCTGTGGTATGTGGAAATTGAAGGATTTGAGAGGGACTCTAATTTTATCCTTCACAATTGTTGATAGTGTTTTATTAGGCTCATTATTAGCCTCATTTTAGAAATGAGGTAACTAAAGAACAAAAAAGTTAAGACTGACAAACCAAGGGCACACAATTAGCAAAGGGGAGCTGAGATAAACCTGGGTTTGACTCAAATGCCCTTTCCACATCCAAAATTTAACATAGGGCTTCCCTGATGGCACAGTGGTTGAGAGTCCGCCTGCCGATGCAGGGGACACGGGTTCGTGCCCCAGTCCAGGAAGATCCCACATGCCGTGGAGCGGCTGGGCCCGTGAGCCATGGCCGCTGAGCCTGTGCGTCCGAAGCCTGTGCTCCACAACGGGAGAGGCCACAACAGTGAGAGGCCCACGTACAGCAAAAAAAAAAAAAAAAAAAAAAAAAATTTAACATAAAAATCTTTGAAGATGTGACCTTAATTCATTTACATTGGACAGGTTGGGTCATATACCAAGCAGTTTGCATATGACTTTTCAGAAATTTCAGACCACGTGTATCTTTTACTTAGGACAAATCCTACTGGTCTTAGACAGTCTGGGAAAGTCTTCAGTTATTTGCAAGTCCCTTGTGACCCTTCACATAATGTCAACTTGACTGCTCCAAGTTGAAGAGAAAAACACCCAGTGGTTGTGCTGCAGCTGGCTAGTACTGACTGGTTCACAAGAGCCAGTTGTTAGATTGTCAGGCATTTTGTAAGCCCATTGTTAAATACAGCCATTATTTTTTTTTAATATATAAATTTGTTTATTTATTTATTTATTTATTTTGGGCTGCGTTGGGTCTTCGTTGCTTCGCGCGGTCTTTCTCTAGTTGCGGCGAGTGTGGGCTACACTTCATTGTGGTGCATGGGCTTCTCATTGCGGTGGCTTCTCTTGTTGCAGAGCACGGGCTCTAGGCGCCCGGGCTTCAGTAGTTGTGGCACCCGGGCTTCAGTAGTTTTGGCACACGGGTTCAGTAGTTGTGGCACACGGGCTTAGTTGCTCTGTGGCATGTGGGATCTTCCCAGACCAGGGCTTAAACCTGTGTCCTCTGCATTGGCAGATGAATTCTTAACCACTGTGCCACCAGGGAAGTCCAACACAGCCATTATTATAAATCAAATAATTAAACTTATAGATAAATTAATTATATTTAAGATAAAGGTAATAGATACTGAAAACTCATCACTTTTTAACTACTCTATGACATTTTACTATTGTCTATGATCTTGAGGTCATTTGTGTCTATTGTATCTTTCTAGTGAAGCTACTACATGGTGGTTTGCTACTGCATATCTTTTCCCATGTCCTCCATTTAGTATCATCATGTTGGTAACTTGAAATCAGCCATGGTGGGAGTATTTTTACCAGGAAAATTGGCAAATTCTACAATCAGAGCCTTTTTCCCTCCCTGAGAGCTAGCTGTTAAAATTTACTAGCACACCTGTAGATAAAGCTTTATTAGTGTTTAATTGTGATTTTCTTGATCATTCCTTTGACAAAAGGAACCTGAGCTACACTGGTTGAGAGATTCAGATTGAGGGGACGTTTGGAAAAGCAAACATCTTCTTGCTCAAAATCAGTTTCTAGTTAAAGGAAATGAAATGAGGAAATCTTGGCAAACTCTCTTATGTCTAAAACACAGGTTTTCTTGGAATTTTACCCACATGTCATATGGAAAGAAATTAAGATTGGATATTTCCGCTTATTGGGAAAATCAACACATATGTATTAAAACAGAAGGAAAAAGCTCATTTGTAATGAATTTGACCAATTGTGGTTCTGAGGGTGCAAAACTATTCTTCTCTAAGTTGCCAATACTTGAAAACTAAAAAGGGCACAAAACAGTCATGTGATTACAGACAGCAGTTAACAGCACGTCAGCAGTTGCTCAAAAGCAGGTGTGAGAAGGACAGGAACCTGTTCCTGGGAGTCATGCTCCCTGCCCTGGGTTCTTGGACCTTTCTAGCTCCACTAAAATAGGTTTCAACTTTGATGAGTTATGGGTGCGAGAGAGAAGAGGATTTTTTTTTTTTTTTCGGTCTCCGGGTGCACATTTGCAGCTTTGAAAGTCTTTTACATTTTCATTCTTCATGATGATGAGTCAGGCAGATTTATAGAAGCATGTTATTATGAGTAGTGGAGACTGTGTCTCTTTGAAAGTAATGGCATGTGATTGCTTACTCCATTACTTTCAATGGGACTCAGTCGTTGTCATCCTTAGGGACTCAATCCCGTTGAAAGTAATAGTCTGAAACTGCCCCCCTTGTTACCGTGCTTTAAATTGGACTGAATTTATACTGATCAGTATGGGCCAGCCACAGAAGTCTCACTTTTAAAAGATGTGGAATTGATAACGTTTTTTGGCCAGCAGTTGGAAAGTTTAACTGCCTGTGTGGAGAATGTATTCTTACTATTTGAAACATTCATTTATTTCTTAATGTCGAAGTGTTTTAACACTTAGCCTCTGAACTATTGGAGGAATTCGTAACATGTCAGGAAAATTGTTTTTAAATTTTAATTCTTTCTTAACTGTGCTCTATTCAGTCATTTCAGGAAAGAAGACATTCTTTTGCTTGGACGTTAATTACTTTCTTGTGCTGAGAATACTTACATTTCTAGAACAGGAAAGAAACTTCACAGTATCACATTTTAGATGAGGAAACCGAGGTTCAAGATAATTTGCCATGGTCAAGGTCACAAAGGAAGAGCTTTGTCACAAAGTGGAGACCAGAAGAGCACTGGGCAGGATTACCCAATCCCATTTAACTCTTTGGAATTAGTTTATTTTTATACCTAGAAATACTAATGGCTTATTTCAGGATAAATTATACATTGCTATTTACACTTAAATAATAACATGTTTTAATTTTTCTCCTTAAGACAAACATTTTCATATCTTGCTGGCATAAAATTCCTTTATGGTGAAAACATTCACTGTTGGGGGGAAAAAATAAGACAGTATTGCAAAGGAGGCTGCCTAAAATGGTGTGAGAAAACAGCTCCAGATCTTACCTTTTATCTAACTTTGCTCCTGTATTTGTATCATAGTTTAGAAATGCGGCACATATAGTTTTTAAAATTTCTGCTCTAAGATTGTTAAAATGCCCAACCTTACTGTATTGTTATATAAAAAAGTTTTGCTGTAACTTCAGTAAAACTAGCAAAGGGTTATTTTATATTTAGTTGATACTAAAGCTTAAACATGGAGATACCTTGATATATATATAACAAAAGAAAACAGTTAATAAAATCATTAAATATTATTCAGTTTGCACCTTATCAGGAAGGCTAATCATTTGTGAGTTGTAGTAAAGACCTCCATCTTCATTAGCAGTGCCAATAGCTGAAAGTATTGGCTAGTCCTCGATGCTCAGTGTAAAAAAATTCAATGCTTTGTCAATTATGTAATGAAGATGAGGGAGATATGAGCTTTGACAATTATAGCATAACCAGAAATTTAATTTATTGTTTTACTCAGTGTCGATATTATCGATGTATAGATTTTGACCACATACACATGTGCATACTGCTTATCGAACTAATATTTGGATAGAACAATTGAATTAAAATACATTAGTTATGTTACTCTGAGAAACTGGTGTAATACGAGGATGTAAATATGGATATTGTGTAAAATCTCCTCCATTCCCAGAGCCTATGATTATGTGGTTTTAAAATTATAAATTTCAGTTAGGGCAGCGACTTGTCTTTTTTATTGTATAACCATAGTTTATCCTACATCATTATTTAACTTTTTGTAAGTAAACGACCATATCAAAAAAACCCACATGACATACTAATCTGTGCCTTTAGAAGTCAGAGTCCACCCTTGGAGTGGTGGTGATGGTGGCTGACGGGTGAGGAGCATGAGGGGAACCTCTGGGTGCCAGACTGATGTTCTGTTTCTTGATCTGCATGGTGGTCACACAATTGTGGTTGGTTTGTGAATATTCCTCACTTTTCTATATGTACATACTTGAATTAAAAGGGTTAAAATGATATTCACATATAAAGAATATGGTTAATTCCTTTTAAAAAAATCTGATATTCCAAAAGACTTACCTCCTTTGAAAAGTCCCTTCTAGAGTTTTTGTTTGTTTTTCTGTAATAGTAGAAAGCAGAGGTCAGCAAACTATCCTCTGGGCCTCATCTGGTCCACTGCCTATCTCTGTATAGCCTGTTAGCTAAGAATGTTTTATACATTTTGAAATGATTGAAACATAATCAAAATAAGGATAATACTTCATGACACATGAAAATGATATGACATTCAAATTTCAGTGTCCAAAAATAAAGTTTTATTGGAACACAGCCACATTCATTCATTTCTTTATTTTCTGCTCTTTTCTGTTGTCTGTTTTCCTGCCTTACAGCAGTTTTTGTACTATGATGACAAGAGTTGAGGAATTGTGACAGAGATCACATGGCCTGCAAAGCCTAAAATACTAACTGGCCTTTTAAGAAAATGTTTGCTGTCTAGGGAAAAGGGTCAACCTTGGGGTCAAAGGTTGACTGATACTATCGTAACCGAAAGTGAGGGTCCAGCTGCTCTCTTCTCTGAAGCCAATAAAGAGGCAAGGTTGGTGGAAAGGAAAGTTTGCTTTATTTCTGAGGCCTGCAACCTGGGGGTGGGGTGGACTCCTGTCCAAAGGCCGACTCCCACCCACTGACAACCGGTGGGCAAGAGCTTTTATAGGTGAACAGAGTGGGGGCTACATGCAGAAACAGCACAGTCAGCTCTGACAGTCGTCTTGAAATTGGTCATGCATTAGTCTGATCAGCATCATCTTGAGTATTTTAAGTACAGTTAATCTTCAGTTCCAGGGTTGGTTTTTTCCCGTTTTTTTGAGGCCAGATCTAGGAATTGCGGCAGCTATGTCATGGTCATCGTGTAGTTAACTTCTTCCACCTGATGAGGGTTTTAGTATCTATAAGACAGCTCATAGGATATGGCTCAGAATATTATCTATAGCCCTTGAAGAGGAACTAAAGGTCCTTGACTATCCTTAATGACTAAACTATTATTATTTACTCTTGTTGGACTCTTTTCCTTTGTTTCTGCATTTTCTTACTTCTCTGATTAAACTTATTCTTTGGCTAAAGTTTTTCCACAGACAAAAGGCAGGCTGAGGGCATGGGGGGCAAGGACCACAGGGTCCTGCTTCGTTTCACTATTACAATTTAAATGGTGTATGAAACTAGCCACCCATTGTATCAGCTAACTCAGATATTACCCACCCTTATCAGGATAGTCATTTCTGGAGTCTTCATTTATTGTTCATGAGATCCTATACATGAGTGATGAAAGCAAAACCAGCAATTTCATTGAACACATAGTTTCTTTGGGGTATTGCTACTTTCCCTTGTCCTTTTATCTTACCAGTTTTCAGCATCATTATGGAACCAGATTGTCTCTACCTTCACAAATTTCCTGCTGACTGAATTCATGCCCTGAGGCTGATAATCTGGTTAATATTGATATTTTGTAGTCTTCATGTGGGATCACACCAGCCTTTATCTTCAAGACGTGTAGCGTTGATTTACCACATGCACTTTGTGACCCTCAAATATCTGTCAAAAGTTTCTTCAGTTAATTGTCTGTGTTTGTTTAGGCCGTCTCCTCAACTGGTGTCAGCCATGTTCTGAAAGTCACACACATACACACACAGACCTCCATGTAGCCCTATGGGCACTTGTCCCCATGTTATGTCTCCTTGATCTAGTACATGCTTACAGTTTTCTTACATATGGTCAGTAGTAGCAACCTAACCAATATAATGGTTGCTTTGCTGATAAGAATCTTTTTGAGAAATAAAGAGAGAGAGAGCTGTGAGTGCTCAAGTCTAGCCAGGGCAAGAGGAAGTCAAAGATCATAAGACACCAGAAGCTGGACTGATCAGTGCTGCAGACAAAGCAAATGTTGTATGAAATAGGGTGAGAGTATGAGAAGGAGCTTGTAATTCAGATCCATCTGAAAGAGGGAAATCCATGCACAAGCCACCCCAAACCGGACCTGTGCCACGATTCTATAAGTCCATCTCCTTTGTTTTGTTCTCCCATTTGTTCCATACATGTACATGGAATGAGAGCCTCTGGCTGTTGGACAGTCTGTCAAAAGTGGCCGCGGTGCACTCGGGACTGTAGGCGACAGCACGTTGCAGTGGTTCCAAGCATGGTGTCTGCAGCCAGAGGGTCCAGACTCAAACACAGCTCTGTTACTTCCCGGCTGTATGTCCCTGGCAGGCAACACATCCCCTCAATGCTTCTGTTTCTTCATCTACAAGGTGGGGGCTAAGAGAGATAAAACAAGTGCTTTGAAAGATGCTCAGTTAATATTACCTATTGTTGTTTTAGTTCTCACTCTGAAGCTAAGAAAGTGTCCTCAGTATAATACTGGATGCCAGTATGGCAATAAATTGGCATCAATCATGTATGAAGTAACTCTAAACAGAATTTGTCTTTTGCCTAAAACTCACCTATTCTTCAACATCTAAAAAACATTGTTTGTCTTTATGGATGATATCATGCTTAAAACTTGCATCCTAAAATGTTTTAGACCTTATTCAACGTCTTAAAATCACTCGTTGCTAGAACAAATAGTTATTGAGAAACTACCGAGTACAGTATTATGCCAGGCCCTGGGGATTCATCGGTGAGGAAGGCTCACATGATCCTAGTGGGGCAAATAGAAGCAGAAATAAACAGCTGTGAGGGAAATAAACATTGTGTTCAAGTGTTGTGAATGAAAAAATAGAGCGTTGAACTAGAGAACTTCAAGGAGAAATATGCTTATGACAGAGTGATCAAAGCAGGCAGGGGAAACTCTTTGAGGGACAATTTAGTTTAGACTGAAGGGTGAAAAGGTACCAGCTAGGCTGACTGGGAAGGAGAGCATTCCAGGCACCCTGCACACAGCACCTCTAAAAGTCCTGGGGTGAAAACTGTCCCGTTCAGAAGACTCCGAAGGGGAGTTGAAGCTTGGTGAGCAGGGTAGAGATTAGGGAAGAGGATGCGAGTGGGGAAGTGGGCCAGGAGAGATCTTGCAGGGTAGGGATGCTTCAACCACGTGGTTCATCTTCTACAGCGGGAGCCTCACGACTTGCACTCCTGTGTCGGATGGGGGGGTGGCTAGGAGTGTGCACACCATGATCCTTATTTAGCAAATCATGCAGGGAATTCAAAATACCACCGTGAATGGAGCAATGATTTTATGTAGAATATATATCTAAAATAGCTATTATGAACGTATATTTGTATGTCCTTATAAAAGATGGAATGTCTTAAAATTACATAATGTGACTTAATGTGCATGCACTTTAGGATTATTATTTAGTGTGTAAATATATTTACTTTCATATTTCAAGCTTTTTAAAATCTTTCCCAGAAAAAGTATTTATTTTTATCACTTCAAACCTGCATCTCCATTAAAAACTTTCCTTGTACTTCCTTATGTACGTGAAAATCCACATTAATTAGCATGTTGATAGACTTTAAAATGTAACGGGCATAATTGTTATTGAAATCAATGTTGGGGAGACCTGGGTGAAAGTGATCCAGGTGGAAGCACCTCAGCTGTATTGTGCTCAGGCAGGATGATTCTATTGAAATTACAAGTCTCTCTGGGTTTTTTTTCCAATCAGCCGCCTGGCTTAGAAACTCATGATGTGAATTTTTGATGGCAAAATTAGAAAATAAAGTGCCCTTCTCTTTTATAAATAAATTTTGAATTCAAGAAGCGATCTGGCTAGACACTTGTATAAACTAACTTTACATTCCTGATGAATGAATATAACGCATTCAAGAAGTTTCACCTGGTTCCACGTTAATATGATTATATCCTGAGTTGGAGATGAGGTGCCACAGGTTCTGAACTTGCCTATTCTAACTAGTTTATTCTAGAACGAGAACCAAGTCAAGTGTATCCACATAAGAGCTCGCCATGCCACCTAGGAAAAGTGTGTAATTATCCTGAGAGGTCCCCTTACCTTAGGAATGGGACACAGGATCCAATGTGAGTCAAGTTATTCAACCTGGAGTTGGCGTTCCCCCAGCCCCTCCCTCCTTTGTCCAGGACTAATGCAGACAAATGCTCTAATCCTCTCATCCTGAGGTTGGCAGTTTGCCAGCTGTAGGGACATTAGCTCCTCATTAGCACCTTGTCATCTGCCCACAGATCCACGTTCCACCCAGAACAAAAATAAAGTGGCCTGGCTCATTTGAAGCTTTGGCCATTGCCAGAAGGAATGCCAGTGCGTGGGGTACCTTATGGTTTTATGAGTTAGGGGTAAAAGAGAGATTCATATATTACTCAGATTCAAGAGATTAGTGGGCATACTGGTCAGATTATTTAATCATGTAAGACATCGAGGTACACTTTTTATAAATTCAGATTCCAACACTGACCTCTTGTTTCCAAAGCAATTAGAGATAGTCTGTTCATTTTCCTCCAGAATATTGTCTTTGATGATGATGATGATGATTTTTATTTTAATAAGATAGCATTATTACAAAGGTGCAGAGTAAAAAAGGAGAGATGTTCTTAGCAGTAATTCTGAGATGTTCTGGGCAAGCAGAAGAGTTTAGGTTGGTCTAAAATTCTTTGCAGTAGTGAACAGGTAAAGTCCACTTGATAACGAAACAATTTTCATTAACAGCATTCCCCCCATCCCCACTTTTTTTGTCCATAGAGCCTGTCTCAGTCACTCTGTGGTTACAAAATATGTATATCTGTGAACACCCAAGTCAGTAAAAGCTTTGCAGATAAATATCCTCAAATCTGACTTTGTGGTCATTTCAGCCATCTGTGCCATCAATTTTGGTCACCATATATATGCTAATCCTTTGGAATCAATGCACAGCTAACTGAAAAAGAGTTGAGAATTTTGAATTGGGTGTCTTGCTTTTGATTTTGACCTTGGGTGTAGAAATAGCTGAGAAACATTTCTTTTAGCCCTCAGATTTTCACCTTGGTGTCCACCCCACTCAAGGTCTGAGAATTAGGCAATTAAGAAAATAATGGTGCTTTGTGACCACCTAGAGGGGTGGGATAGGGAGGGTGGGAGGGAGACTCAAGAGGGAGAAGATATGGGGATACATGTATATGTATAGCTGATTCATTTTGTTATAAAGCAGAAACAAATTCTTTATTTAAAAAAAAAGAAAAGAATGGTTAATTATTATATTTTGTAATTTCCACTTTAATTCAAATTCTGGCTCGCCAACAAGCTTCGTTCCTTTGAGAGCTCGTCTGCTTTCAGTACTTCAGATCTATGTCAGTCTGTACCTTCATACCCAATAATACAGATTGATTCTATGGGAAATGGTGAGGTCAGTCATTGTCTCCAAACTGATAGCTTGCTTTGTTGGGATGGAAATATTAAGGCTCGCATTGTCTTTATAAGATGGCCTTACACCTTCCAGATCACCAAAAGATTTTAGGGTGCATAATAGATTCAAGATGGGAAGATGCTACATTTTCAGAAAAGGAACTACCTCTTAAGTTATGTTTCCATCCCTGAAAATATTCAGAAGGGAAACATATAACTATCGGTTGAGATAGTTTTATTCCCCTCTTAGGTACCAAAAGGCTGTCTCTAATCACTTTTTAAAATCACTTCCAGCTCTATGAAATCCATAAGGCTCTGTGGCTCTTATTTAACTTTTAATATTTGCAGTGTGTATATGTGTGTATGTGTGTGTGTGTGTGTGTGTGTGTAAAGAGAGGGGTCCTGTGTTGGTACCTGTCCCATCCCCCTCTGATTAATTTTCATAGGGTATTTCTATTCTGACAGATCAAGCTCCTGGCTGTTTGAGTCTCTTTCTAACTGCAGCTGCCATCTGAATTCCTTTTGGACATAGTCCATTCATCTATAGTTCAAATTATACTTTTTCAAAATTAAAGAAAAAAATTAATTTCATGACATGTATGAGTTTCACTGAATAAGTGATGTTTATATGGTAACCAACAGCATCCCAACAAAATCTGGTCCTCAGACATGGAACTGTATTGTTTTTCTAAAGGCACAGGCCCTCTGGTATCTTTCTCTAAAAGAATATTGTGGATTGGTTATCTAGTTTCTGTTTAAATATATATATATTGACAAGGAAACCAAGATATATAGCATTCACAATCTGAGCTTTCTAATTCAAAAGTATAGTTATCACAAACATACTTCATAACTCAGCAATGCATAAAGTGTTTAAATAATAGATCGAGATGACAGATGTCATAAACATATATGAAATGGATATAGTCAAATATATATGGCAAATTTTGAGAAATGGTTTCAATCACAGTATTTTTTGTTGTTGTTGATTTTTATCTATGATCTGAGGCAATTTTAAATTAAGGCAGATGTCACCTTTAATTTATTGTCAGGTGGAAGGCACACTTATTTTGTACTCCAAGGATTTATTTAACTTAACTCTGTAATTGCTAGCAATATACAAGCTCATTATTTCACAATTTAGTATATTTGATGCCAGCTGTTATGGAGTTAATGGCAAAGTCAAAAGAAATGACATAAAGCACAGTCTCATGTTTAGTGCAACCATCCTGTATTACCGTAAAAAATCTCCAGTCGGCCATGAGTTCACTTTAGTACTGTTTCTTACTATTGTCATGAGTGAAAAATGAGATTTTTTTCTCCAAATATTGTATTTGATATCTTGCTAAACATTAAACTTTTGGCCTCTCTTTTAAGGTATGAAAAACCTCTTTTACCTATTTTATTTTTCTGAAAGTTATTTATGGCAAAGCTGCAATTTAAAAAACTATTTTCCCTTCATGGGAATGGGGTTTGAGATGTGTCTGTATAAAAACTAAGAAGCAAATATGCTTTTAATTGGGTTATGTGTCAGTATTTTCTCCTCCTGGATATAAGTTGATTATTTCCTACTTATATTTTAATAGAACCTGTGGTTCTTAGGGGAACAATACCAAGCTAAAAAAGCATAACAACCCAGTATGAATTCAGTAGCAAAATTCTGAAATTAGTGAAAAAAGATTTTCCTGTATTATAAGGAACTATGTATATATTATATATGATATATATTTATAGTGTTAAATAGTGATTGCTATTGCTACCTTCACAATTTTGACAGAGAACGTCAGTCTTCACAGACTATAGCATCCCCGTGTAAAGCCATTGATTTATTTGTGTTTCCTTTGGTACACGTGTAAAATCTATCACTGTCACAAAATCTTCTTGATTTGAAATCATGTAACTTTTTTTCTAAATATATTATTACATAGATGCACAAAAGGCAACATTTGATATATTTCTTAAAATTGAACAGATGTTAAAATAAGAAATAGGATCGCAATCTATATTTTTAATTATAGGAATACTTAAAAATATTCCTCCACCCTCTTGTTAACTGATATATTTAAACCAATAATTTTACACGTTTTGTGAATTTGCGTATTTAACTTGGGAAAACTCACTCTTCACTGTGTGAGGCATAAAAAGAGAAAATGCGTTTCCAGGAAACAATTCACTAGTAATTTAGTCCAGCTATTTTCACTACTTAACTTTTGTGTTTTTTTCTTAAGTTCACCATAAGATGACATTTCATTATTAGATTTTTTTTTAATAGTCACTCACCAGATATTAAAGGATGCAATTGGTTTCAGTTCAGGAAGGTTTTAACTGCGTTTTAATTAGCTTAAAACATATGCTTCCATTTATCGTATTACATGGAGTACATCCTATTCCATTTAGCTGAGTATTGAGGACTATTGTACAATATGGTGCTCAGGCTAAAACAATGAAATACTAATTGGATCCAGTAAAATAACTGTAACATTTCCGATTCCTATTAGGCAGGTTACGTAAATTAGGCTAATATAAAATGGTGCTTAATAGAATTGCAAATATGGTGTGATAATACATTCAGACAGGAAAGACAGTGAAAGGGGATTTTGGAGGAAATCAAATACATTTGCATTACAATAAAACGTTTCCTGCTGTGAGGGCTCTTGCAAGGCTGGAAAAAACAACACTCCAGTACCACTCCCTCTTATTTACATAGGAATGCCATCCCTACCTCTTTCAGCTCCTATGAACAGTTGTCAGTAACAGAGAATAACATGCAGTTTTAAGTCTGTTGATGAATATAGTCCTTCTATTATTTCATTGGGCATCACATCTGAGATCTTCATATTGCAATGAGGGAGCATTTCCCTTCATATACAGTATGTCTTTTTATGATGAGGATGTACTTTCTAGGTTTGAAAAGCTGACTGCAGTCATTGGAACTGGACTGATATTTCCTGTTTCATCTACATTTTATGTCTTGTGTTTATTTCCTTCTCTTCTTTTATGTTATTAGTCAGTGGGTTGGATAGTTGTGACATGTGTGTACACTTGAAGCGTCCTAAAATGGAATAGAAGGTCTTCATATTCCTTTCCTCCAATGTCCTGGCCCCCTTAGACTTTCTTGTAAGTGTGAATTACAGCTACGTATGATATTTTAAATGAAGAAATTTCAGAAACTGTCACTGGGATGGAGAAAGGTAGAGTGATCCTTCTCCTAAAAATCCTTTAAACCAATACTAATTTCACCTTTGTTCATTAGCAGTCCCCATGGTGAGCTTGCTTCTGTGTTTTTGAGGAATCCGGAGCACTTTTCTGGGCCGAAAGGTGTTCTGGGAGGAGATTTTGAAGCTGTCCCTCAAAGGAAAAGTTGCCCAATGAAGTGACGAAAGGACTACATTTTTCCCTTGCATATACACTGATAAAAGAGCTTTCTGCTGAACTCACAAGCACCCTTGTACCTTTCAGTTTGCTCCCAGCGCTCAGATCCCAGTGTTTCTGTGAAATGGCAGAGAGAGGGAAGACCATTCTGGGGCCTAGCATGCAAATGAGCAAACCACGTAAAGGAAAAGAAAATTTAAGTCCCATCTATTGTATTCTAAGCAGGTTGCTAGCAAGCCTTTGTGGAGTGGTATAAAAACGAATCTCATCTTCTTCCTGGCATGAAAACTAAAAACATACTTTATTTCTCACTCACATCAGCAATTTTTATGCAGTTTTATCTTCAAAAAGGTTTTGTTTTTCTTAGGAGTTAAGTGTGTAACATTTTCATTCATGACACAAATTATTTTATCTGCATCTGTGCCTCTGATTTAGACCTTCATCTTTAGTTATGGAATTTCTCACTTTATTTATATTCACAGGTAGTCCTCTCCCTCTTTTTAAAAAGTGTTGGAATTAATACTATTTGCTTAAAGGAACAAGCAATTTTAAAAAGGCACTACATTGTATGGGGCATGCTTTCCTAGTGAAGCAAAGCAAGTTAAAATCCTGTAGATTCAAATTCCCTTCTCTTTCAGCTTTCAGCTGTGAAGAAAAGGATTTTCATCTAGATGTAAAAGATGGTAATTGTACAGTAAGGGAAAGGTCCTGGCCAATAGGAATGTGCCTGGGGGATGTGAAAAGAGGGGCAGAGAAAGAGTCATCAGGCCCTGCAGGCCGGACTTATTGGGAAGGAACGCTTGACAAACCACGCAAAGCAAAATGGTCAGCTAGCTAACTAGGTGCTTTGTCCACCAAACCAAGTAATCCGTTTGCTGGTTCTCTGTCCCCTTCCCCACCCCCTGCTTTAGTCACCAGAAAAAAAATTAAACTGATTGATTTGTTGCAGCCTTATTTCATATACGGAGAGTGTGTAAATCTTTAGATGTATTTATTTATCTCTATCATTATTTTATTTTTCCCTGTCAATTAAACAAAAATCCAGGTACAATAAATTTCATATTAGTTAGAGGAGGCAACCCATTGTCCAGAGAAGGTCTTTGTTCTCGAATAACTTAAAAAAAATTGTACTTTTAAATAATTATTGATTCACAGGAAGATGCAAAAATAGTATGGAGAGGTCCTGTGTACCCTTCATCCCGTTTCCCCCACTGGTAACATCTGACATGATTATAGTACAACAGCAACACCAGAAAACTGAGATTGACACTATTCATAGGCCTTATTAGCTTTAACCAATTTTACATGCATTCATTTGTATTTTTGTGTGTTTGTGTGTGCGCACCTGTGTAGTTCTAAGAAATTTTATCAAATAGCTTTTCTTTTTTTTTGGCTTAGTCATAGACTTGTCAAAATAAAACAGCCAAATGGTTTAAACAGTGATGATATTTTACTAAATCTCTTATTATTTCAACATTTTATGATAGTTGAAAGTAAACCTTTTGTTATTACTGTTTGGGTTGTTGTTTTGGCTGTTTTGCTGTTTAAGAAGTGGACTCTTCACAGACATAGGAACATAAATGTTCGATTTAAAAGTGATGACCTAGATTTTGCAAGATACAATTGTAACCAAAATAAAAGCCCACATGGATAATTAATATAATTTGATTTTTATCACAAGTCCGACATTACTTTTTAATTACGCTTAGAATTTTAATTTTTCACCTTTCACACACATGCTCATGTGCACACACACAGATATAAGCTTGCTGGAACCGTACTTTTGTCTCCTTGATCACTAATCGTTGTTTATGAGTGCACACACATATAAATAGCTACAGACTGTACTTGCATAGATCTCTAGAGTAAAAATACCTTCACTCAGGAGCCAGCAAACTCTGAACAGGGCCAGATAGTAAATATTTTAGGCCTTTCAGGCCGTACGTACAGTCTCTGTTGCAACTTCTCAACTCTGCCCTTGTAGCAGGAAATCAGCCTGAGACCATATGTAAATGAATGAACTTGGCTGTGTTCCAATAAAATGTTATTTATGGACACTGAAATTTGATATTATATAATTTCAAGTGTCATAAAATATTCTTCTTCTTTTAATTTGTATTCCAATATTTAGAAATGTCCAAATCATTCTCAATTCACAGACCTTAACAAAACAGTCTGTGGGCTGGATTTAGTCAGCAGGCTGTAGTGTTCTGAGCCCCATACTACACAAAAATTGGAATTTGGGGTGTGCTTTCATTGATGTGTGTGCACACAAAAATTTTCTTCCTCCTAATCTCCAATCTTATTCTTATCACTGTTTGAGAAAACATAGACAAGCTATAGGGAAGAAACATGCTAACATGAGAGAAAGCTCTCGATGCAATAGTAAAGTAACAGTAGATTGTTTCTTTTCTTCTTTTTTTCTCCCTTTCTCCATTCCTTCCTTCCTTCCTTCCTTCCTTCCTTTTAGTTTAACATTGCATTAAGGGAACAGCTCAAGTTTCTCATTTTCCCCCTATTTTCTTGTCGTGGATATATTAGCAGTACATGATGCATACTAATTATAAAGTTGGCTGTAACAAGAGTTCCTCTTGTGACTCCATTTAAGAGCTGATTGTTTACTATCTTTTTCTGTAAGTATAAAATTTTAATTATGCCACTGACAGGAACTGTGCGTGATACAGTGCTCTACATTTATCACTGGGAGAGGGCCAGTTGCAGAGCTGTTTGACTTTGGAGAAATCCTGATGCGTTTGCAATGTTGAGCAGCAGGTGCCACATTATTATGTACAGAAAAGCAATTAGGAAGCATATTGGATGAATGGGGAGTGCATTAATATTAGCAAGTACATTTGTCAGTGGTTTTGATGCGAGTCTTTTTCTTTCCTTTATGCAACATTAAGATTGTGGCTCTCATAAATTCTCCCCTTAAATTGCCATCTGTTCCCTTGTCAGGCAGTAGTGAGGTAGAGAAAAGTTTTCTTGACAAAATGAAAGGGATTTCTTTTATTTAAAGTAGAAGCAAAAGAGCTGATAGAAAGTTGCAGAATTGTAGGTTGCGCAGTTCGGCTTTGCGTGTGTTAAGTAATTACCTTTGAATGTAACATTAACTGTAGAACCCTTTGATTTTTACAAGTTGCTATTTTCCCCGCAGTCATTTCGAGTATTTTAAAATTCAATAGGAAAGAGTTACAATTAGATTAATGCAGTGACAACCAACAATTGGCCACTTGGGTTAGGAAGTTTGAGGAAGGAATTGCTGATTTTTTTATTGCCGTGCATCCTTCCATTTTGCTGGCCCACGGCCATGTTCCCATCCTGAAAGGATTTCAGATTAATAACTAGAATGTCTCCCCTCTTTAACTCTAGAGTATTTCTGAAATAAAGAGCACTCAGTACAATAACAGTTGAAAGAAATTCTCTGCACATTATGTACTGTAACAACTAGATATTATCTTCATGACAAACTCTGATGTATAATTATATTATTAAATTTTCCAAAATCTTCACTAACTGAAAAGCGTAGTGCATAAGTGACTTTGGTTAATTGAGTTTTCTGGTTAACCAAAAGGTAATATAATTCTTTTAATTCCAACTACCTTAATTGGAATGTTTTTTTCTTGAATATATTTTTTCACTTTTTGAATTTAGCAAGGGGGTATATAAAATATCATTAAATCTCTGCTTTTATGCACTTTCCTCATTATTTCTTATATCAGGCATTTTCAAAAATGCCTCAGAAAGAAAGGAGAATTGGGCTTAACTTGTACCTCACAAAGAGCATAATCTAATTTTTAAAAAGGCAAGTATTGTCAGCATATCTTTGCCTACTTTGGAAACCAAAAGTCTTTTTGCAAGGAAAATTGAGTTGGTATAATTTCTGGTTGAGTTCTCATTGATTATAAGCACAGAGAAGAGGGAGTTACATGATTTCTCCACCTAGGCTAACTGCTGTCATGTGTAACTCGGTCCTGTTTACAGGTGGCCTTGGTGAGGATGCTGCAAATAGCAAGTTACACACTTTCCTTCTGGTTCTCTTGGGTCTGTAACTTGCTGTTTGTGGCATTCTCAACACAGACACCTGTACACAGGTGAGGTCTTCTGGTTTCCTCTCCTGTCTGTTCCCAGGGTAACTAAGGTCAGGAGGACTAACCCAAGCTCACAGAAAACTAATATACAATTAATGCTAGTTTATTCACTTAAAACAAGATTTGCAGCTAGTCTTATTAAAAAGCTGGAGTTTAAACCCTGTTTTTTGTTGGTGAGCAAGGCCTCACAGCCACTTAGTTTATCTGGATCGTAAAAGCCAGTGTCCTCAGGTTCTGATAGCCTTATGGATTTGTCTCCACTCCTGGAGTTCAGTTGTCCTCTACCCTGGACAAGGCTGGAGACATCTTGATAAACTCTTGATTTGGGAGTTCTCCATTTTCCTTGCCTCTTCAGTTTTAGCTCTGTTTGTAATATGCACGTTCCTTTGAAAAGTGGATATTCCCAAATTTTCTTCATTAGACGTAGGTGAACAATCTCTTATGTGACATATTCAGAGGTGGCTGAGCTTATTTATTAGGCCTTGTTTTTCAGCATCTCAGAGGTATCTTAGTTCCACATTCTGGCTTCTCATATACACTCACTATCTCAAATGAGGCACCTGGATGCTAAAGGACAGTTTTAAAGTCTATCTGGGAGTGATTATGCCATGACCTTTCATCCTCACACTGGACAGCTAGCCTGGGCCACATATACAGAAACAAAAATCAGGTGAAGGGAAGGACAATTAGCTAGATAATTCAGGAAAGCAAAACCACGAAAATAAGGATGAACGTACCTTATCAGCATTTGCAATGAACTTTCCCACTCATGATCTCAGTACCTTCTCGTTAGCAGCCCAGTGAAGCAGGCATTGTTCACCCGACCTACTGCAAGTGAGGAAACTGACCCTCAGCCAGGCTTCCAGAATCATTCTGCAGGGAGGGGCAGGATTAGCAGGCAAATGAGGACCTACAAACTCTGGATCTGGTGCTTCCTCCTACCTCTCAGACCTCTTCTCAGCTTTTCTTATTTTACAAGGGAGAGCCTTTTAACTATAGTTCATCCATTTGCAGGTCCCAGTTTCTTCTGGTATTTGTTCAAACCTCCAGTTTGCTTTGTCAGGATAAGTGGATCCTACCCTGTCTCACTGACATGGAGAGTTTTTGTTTGTTTGTTTGTTTGTTTGTGTTTGTTTGCTGTACGCGGGCCTCTCACTGTTGTGGCCTCTCCCGTTGCGGAGCACAGGCTCCAGACGCGCAGGCTCAGCGGCCATGGCTCACGGGCCTAGCTGCTCCGCGGCATTGGGATCTTCCCGGACTGGGGCACGAACCCACATCCCCTGCATCGGCAGGCAGACTCTCAACTACTGCGCCACCAGGGAAGCCCGACATGGAGAGTTTTTTGTTTAAACCAGGATGAATGGAAGGCGATGTCACCATGGTGGCTGGAAAAGAGCACTGGACTGGGAGTTAGGAGAGCTGACTTTTACATGAATTTGATGGATAGGTTTGGGCCAACCATTCAACCAAATTAGACTTCACCTGTAAAATGAAGAAGTTGTCCTTAGATATATCTTTCAAGCCGTGGTTTGGAGGTTCCATGTCTGTCTCATATTTTCCAGAGAGTTCCTGAGCTCCTCACTGATCGAGGAGCTCAGTCTTCTGTTTTGGGGGCCTGTATGTATCCGGATGCACTTGGCATGTCTGGGTTCCAGTCTCACCAGGCAGTATAGCAGCTCTGTGCCTAGGCAGGTAGAATCCCTGAACTTCTGCCTTGTTCACACAAAGAGAATGCAATGAGGATGATCATCTTTACTTTGCTGGCTTCATAAGGTTGTGTGAGGATCAAAAGAGATAATAGTTGTGAAAACATTTTAAAAACTGTAAAAAAAAAAAAAAAAAAGAGTCCATGAACTTATATTAGCAATCTTTGCTAAATCATCATCTCTGTAGGGCACCTACTCTTCTCTCATTTTGTTCACTGGGCCTGTCTTGAAGGCTAGAGACGAGTGCTGAAAGACATGCAGCACTTGGGGATGTCAGAGCCATAGTCCTCTAAGGCGATGGTTCTGTAGGAGTCTAGGTATTCCCCAAACCCAGCCTCTTCTTGAAGCTAGAGGAATGTCTATGGGAAGATATGTGTACATTTAAGCCTCCTAGAGGAAAGAAAAAACATCACTATCCCTTAAAGAAATGTTTTAAAACATGATTGCCTGGCAGCCCGGACATCTACTGGTGGCAAGAAAAAAATGCCTCCTGAGCTTTATAACTGGATGTCTGTCACTGCCTTCCAGCCATCCACCCAGGCAGGCAAACCCAAACCTATTTTCTATCTCTCACTGCAGTGAGATCTAAAGCCCAGTATGTAATCCTTCTTGGGATATCTTTTGGATCTTTTCTTGGTTCCACAATTATTTATTTATTATTATGAAACCATCGCTTTGAATCTGAGCTTGAGTACAAAGTGGAGGGAAAAAAAGGTTAAAAAAAAAAGCAAGAAGTCAGAATCACAAAGCTTTGCCAACTGAGGTGACTTCCGTATACCACTCCTTCCATTTCTCCTCCCTTCCCCCTCCCTTCCACAGTGTGCACCCTGCTAATTTCAGTGCCACCACCCACCTACAGTCAGACCTCTTTGCAGGAGTTTAATCAGATGTACCTAATGGCTAAGTCCAAAATGCAGATGAATTTTGGACCACTTACCTGTCTTTCTCCTCTATCCTTTTTTTTTCTTAAAGCTAAGAAAATTAAGCAATTAAAATATTCATATTAAAAATCCAAAGTAAATCACAATCATGAGCTCTTAATCTGTTTTTTTGTTTTGTCTTGTTTTTCCTCCCTCCAAATGTAGAATTACGTTTCATGTCAACTTCCATTGAAATCCCAGCAACAAAATTGTTTTCCATGGAAGGGAGGCTGGGAGGGGGTCTTTTCATATAATGTCCCCTCAGACAGAGTCCTGAGAAGATCATGTATGGGGCAGTCCGATTATTCACATGGGCATAAGCGTAGAGAGGAGTCTTCAAATTAAATACAACAGTAGAAGAAAAGAAAAGCTATCAGGAAAAGGGTATCTTTTTACTCTGACCCGGGCAAGATGTCAGTCATGTGGTCTGTTGACTCTGTAAACAAACAGCAGGGTCTTCTCTCCTCTATCCTTAGTGACCTGCTTTGCTGAGTCTAACCTCGGTAGAACTTGGCAGAACTCCCTTTGTCAAAAGTCAGCCACTCCTTAGGTATTTATGATGCACAATCACATCTTGGATTATTAATCTTTTGTATTTATTTGTTTGGCATTAGTTTTGTATTTATTTGAGTCCTGTGTATGGATTAATTTTTTTGTATTTGTCTGAATCCTGTATATCGGGCACAGTGACATAGGTTGGTTCTCTGGTCCTTCTAATGTAGGTTCATTTTTGTCTGTAGTTTCAAAGCACTTCTCAGAAGGTATATTTGAAATGAATAAGAGAAATAATGTCTTTGGTACACAGACATCAGTGTAATTGTCCCATGCCCCCTCCAAAATTACTAACTTAATTCACTTCCATGAATATTTTTTGCTAATCCCAATATTTATTGAACCTCAGTGTCATCGCCATTTATCAATACTGTGAAAGTTACTGGGAAAGGTGAATGAAATATAGGAGATGATTCCTCTTCTAAAGTGATTTTACAGTTTGGTGAGAAGAGGAGTCAACGCATACAGACGTTTAGAGAAACATATAGCCAAACTGCAAATTTAGATGTGGAATATAATACCCATAGAAACTCAGGGATGATAAATAGATCAATAGACTGGAGTTCATGGGGGTGGCTTCATGGAAAAGGAAGGATATGAAATGGGCCTTAAAGAACTTGACAGAAAGAAGAGGAGCAGGAAGGACACAGTGAGGGGAGGATACGACAGGAGCAAATTTGTAGAGGTAGGAAGGGACATGGTGTGACTTGGAAGCCTGTGGCACTGGGCCCCAAATGGGGCATCACAGGTGATGAGAGTGACTAGGCGGGCTGGGACCTTAGTATCAAAGATTTGAGACTGGGCTTCCCTGGTGGCGCAGTGGTTGAGAGTCCGCCTACTGATGCAGGGGACACGGGTTCGTGCCCCGGTCCGGGAAGATCCCACATGCCGTGGAGCGTGTGGGCCCGTGAGCCATGGCTGCTGAGCCTGCGCATCCGGAGCCTGTGCACCACAGCGGGAGAGGCCACAACAGTGAGAGGCCCGTGTATCACCAAAAAAAAAAAAAAAAAGAAGAAAAAAAGATTTGAGGCTGCAGATAGAAGGAGGTTGCTCAAGGTTTGAGACAAGAACAAAATATATCAAATATATATTTTTAAGAAGTTGAATGTGGCTAGTAGTATACAGAGTAGATGGAAGAGAATTAAATGGAGCTCCGTCAGGTTGGGTTATCAAATTTAAGCCGTTCAAATGGGAATCTGTTGGAGTCAGTCATTGAGAGGATGTGACCGCTGGTTGACCCGAGCTGAGTGCTGGACCCAGCCTGCCCATGGCATGTCCAGTTCGCCCACCGTTCCCACAGTGAGAGCTGTTTTCAAGTATGCAGCCTTGAGAGAGTGAGTTGTTGAGACTGCTTGAATCCATTCGAGGCCTCGATATAAACTTTTAAGATTCTGGAGGGTGGGTGTGAAGATCTACTCACCTCGTTTATAAGTTCCCTTGCTTATTAAACCTGCCACCTACTGGTGTGGAGTGGGCTGCCTCTTTTTTTGGTATCTCCTTGCCCTCTGGCTGCCAGGTTTCAGATTTCACCCAGGTAACTCCCAAGGTTGTGAACCAACAGTCATATTGTTTTACATTTGTTAAAAGATAAACTGAAGCATATTACAAATTTTATGAGTTTATTTGAGCAAAAATCAATTTGAATCAGGCAGCACCAAACCGGAATTGGTTAGGAGTGCTCCACTGACAGGAGCCCAGGGAAGATGTGGAAGCAAAGCAAGGAAATCTTTCGATTGACTATAGTTTAAGGTTGCCTTATTTGGGAAAGCCTAGTTGGCTGTGATTGGTTGTCCTTAGGTTTTGACTTCTTAACCTTGAGGCATTTACAGGTTTTGGTTTGGTTTGCCAATGTAGGCTGCTAAGGCATCAGAGCCACCCAGTCTAATGACCTCCTTGTTCACTTAATTTAACACAGTGTTATAGTATTTTACAGCTTTCAGAGCACTTTTGCTTACATTGTCTGTATAAGACTCAAAATAACCCAAGCAGGTAAATAGGGCAATCCATGTTATCCCAGTCTATGTGGATAAGAATCATGGACTCAGCGATGTTAAATGTTTTACCCAGAGTGGCAGATTAGAACTGGTGGAATTGGGACTTGATTGTGGGAATTCTGATTTTGTAACTGGACACATGCTATGACATGAGGGACCAGAAGAAATGCTACTTTCTTAGGTCATTAAGTTGGTCTCAAAAAACTTGAACATGCAGAACATTTTATTCCTGAAATCAGTTCACTCAAGTTACGCACACCCAGCTTCACACATCACTGTGTATCAAGTTCCCTGCTTACAAACATTGTCCATTTTATTAGGAGTCAAACAAGTATCTCTTCTTTTTTTTTTTTTTTTTTTTTTTTTTTTGCGGTACACGGGCCACTGTTGTGGCCTCTCCCGTTGCAGAGCACAGGCTCAGGACGCGCAGGCTCAGTGGCCGTGGCTCACGGGCCCAGCCGCTCCGCGACATGTGGGATCTTCCCAGACCAGGGCACGAACCCGTGTCCCCTCCATTGGCAGGCGGACTCTCAACCACTGCGCCACCAGGGAAGCCCAAACAAGTATCTCTTAAGATGCTTTTTAAGACTTTAAATATATTGATCAAGTGTGAGGTATTCTCAACACTTTTAGAGGACTGTATTCTTTACAACTTAGGGTGTCATTATTGGTTTTTGGCCTGAGCCTTACTCTTAAATACCCTAGGAGGATAAACTCAAGGGTTTAGGAACGTACATTATGACTGATTTTTTTTTTCTTTAGAAAACTTTTTATTGAAGTATATCGTTCATTCAGAAAAATGTACAGGTCAGTGAATTTTTACAAATTGCATGTACCTAGATCAAGATACTAAACATAGTAGGTATCCTAGAAGCTGCACTCATGCCTCTTCCTAGTTGACTGACAACTTATTTAACTGCTTGTTCTTTCTTACTTTTTTGAAACTTACATACCAGAAATATTGATTTTTAAAAATTTAATTGCTTTTATGTCTTGTATACCTATTTTAATACCTTGAAATAGTTAAAATTCTTTCATTCTTTTTAATGTTAACATTTCCTTCCATATTTTTAGCCCTATATATAAATATTTATTGAGCATAGTCTCTGGTACTATTATAAAGAGTACTGTCATTTTTAGGTAACCCGGAATAATTTTGATATAGCTAAATTTCAATTTGCATTCCTTTCACTACTTTGACAGTTGCCATTTGATTTTCAGGGTTTCTCTACGTTAGACATTTTTCACCTTTTTTTCTCTTTCATTCTAGATACAGTCTACAGACCTTGTGATTCTTATCACCTAGATGGTTCTCATTCAGTTTGCTTTACTAGACCTGTCATCTGTGTTAATCTAAGTCAAGGGAATTGGCTATTTTTTTTTCTAATTCAACATTTATATGTCAATAGCAAGCTCAGCGCTTCATTTCCTCTATTTAGTATATATAATTTAATGACCAATTATAATCCTTTGTTATTACCAACACAAAGCTTGTTATTACTTTCATAAGGCTTATGGAGTTTGGTACCTTTTTGGTCCTGTGATATATCTTAAATCTTAGAACAGTACCTATGTGAGTTTGCTAGTTTTGTTCTTTCACCTCTTGCTATTAAACCCGCACATATGGAGATACCATTGTTCTTTTGGTGGTGACCTGGCTCTGTGGTCCTGCTCTTGAAGTTTTGTGAATCTGAGTCATAGGTCTTCCATAACCACGTGTCTGGCTTTTTTTTTTTTTTTTTTTTTTTAAATCTTAGCTCAGATGTCTGATTCTGAAGTCACTTTTATGCCATGTGTTTTTCCCACACTCTGCCCTGACCTGATCACTATGGTTCCTTTGAGTAGGAGGTTGATTTGATACATGACCTTAGCTTCTTTCCTAACTATGATTAACCCACTATACAGACCTAGTACCAAGAATCTGGGAACTTCCCCTTACAACATCCATATCTAGGACTTCCATTTTGCTTATGCAAACAGCCCTATTCTGATTCCTTTCTGACCTATGCTGTGCATTGCAAGATAAAGCATACTCAGATTAAGGATTCCTTGCAATATGGTTCATTACCTTCTGAGTTAAGGAAGGAATGCTCCCTGGAAAGGGAGAGGAGAGGCTCCTTTCTGCATCTCCTCCCACATTCTCTCCAGGAGGGAGCAAAAGAGATTTCAGGGACTTATTCTAAGTGTGACACCTAAGTTTTACCTGGGAGCGGTAAACAGTCCATTTTCAGGAAGAAAATAAATCTTGCCGTTAGATGTTCAAGAAGGTAGAGAAATCCAGGTAGACATCAAAGGGCTCCTTCTCTCTCTCGTCCCTTTTTCTTCCTAGTGTCTTTTTGTTGTTTTGGGTTTATATTTCTGCTTCTCTCCTGAGTTTGGTTTCTCAGTCAGTATGTTTTTTGGTTTACTCTCCGGATACAGTTAACTGGATTGCAGCAGAGGTCCTTGGGCTCTTAGGTTTTGCATGTCATCTGCATCTTTTAAGGCGAGCCACCAAATGTCTCTCTCTCTGTCTCTCTCTCACACACACACACAAATTCTCACCACTTCTTGTTGCCTGACTTATATATTCTTATGCTCACAGTTTCTCTGTCTCTCTTGGGTCTTTCCAAATAGCCTCCTCCCAAGAAGGAGAAACAAGCAAAGGAAGAAGCAGAGGCAGGTGACAAAGGGTGAAGTAGCCCCATCCTGCGCTTGAGTATTCTTAATATCTCTTTGAAGAGGCTCGGAATCTTTTCCCTGGAGATGGTAGAGAGGCCAGGAGGAAGCCTTAGGGCTTCTGGTTGTTTCTGCTCCTGCAGGAAGAGTGGAGAGGATGAGATCAGCTGGTGTGGTTTAGCATTAGTATGGAGGGAAAGCAGCTGCTAACTCAGCCCTCACTGCCGCTGGGTGAGAGGCTGCCTCCTGCAGGTTTGCATGCGCTCTGGAGAGTCCTTCATGGACTTTGTGATTCTGTGTCCTCTTGACAGACATAGGTATTCTTTCTGTGAAGGTGGAAGCAAGACAAGCCTTTCTCCTTTGCAAATGAAGAAAAAATTGCATTTTGGTAGTAACACACATTACTTTAGGTAGAAAGTCATAGTTACATTCTAGTCCTTTTTCCACCTTTACCAGGATAAGGCTCTTTCCACCGGTTTCTTATCCACACAACCCCATTCCTAGCAGAAGCATATGTGACTTTTCACATATCTCCGTGCAGTTACTCAATGCAGTGTTTAGGCTCCTTTCCTTACAGGCCATGAAAGCGATTGTCCAGGTTTGTGTAAGAGCATTAGTTTTCAACATGGTTCATCGATGTATTAAAATAATGTGTCTTTAACTTTTTTGGGTAATAGTTATAGTCTGATTTAGCTTTACTGGGAGGTGTGACCAACAGTTGGCATTTGCAAAATGACATCATTTACATGTGCTCTTTTTCAAGATACTCTATCAAATGATTAATTCACAGGTTCTACCTTTGTTTTGAGCATAGGAAGTACTAAGTATGAGAATGTTTATTGTTTTCTAATGCATGTTTTCTTAAAGTTTTTTTTTCATTTTTGATGATATTTCATTATTAAATGACATTTGGGATTTCTAATCTTTGATCTAATTTTAACACAGCTGCTCTAAAGACATAGACTAATTCTTAGAAATAAAACAAGAAAACAGTACATTTCCTTAAGGAACTGTTAGGGATAACACCCTTTGGTCCCAGGGGTTTTTAGGGGAAGAGATAGGACTGTATTGGAGAGAGTTAATGCAGCACATTTACTGAAGAAGATAGTAGAAAGATGAATGAAAAGATCCCAATCTTTTCTGAATCTTTTCCTAATATTTACTGAATAGTTTCTGGGGAGTTTGTACCTCAATCCCCAACACAGACACACGGACACAGACATACACACGCACACATGGGCTTCAAGCTGTAATGAACTCTGGTGGCATCTCTTCCCATCTTTTCTGCTTTTCAAGTTTGCCTTTGACAGTTTCTTCTTTCCGAAATTCACATAAAAACATTTCTGGTGATGAAGAGGCTGGAAGAGGACTAGGGTGTTTCCAGGAACCAAGATATCCCCCCACTGCTCCAGAATCTTCCACATCCTATTTGATTCCTGGTTATGATAAAATACCTAAATTAAAACAATTTATTTTAAAGATTATTTGACTTTAATTGCCAGTACATTCCTCCATTTGACAGCACTCATCCTAATACCTTAATCAATTTCAATTCCAGGCTTCTCTGCCCTGTGTGTACCCTCTTGGAAGGGCATACCCACTGACCTCTGTCCAGGATGAGCAATAGGGTTGCAGTGACTCACTTGTGTGTTGACTTCCTATGTCTACACAGGCAAATCATTCCAGTTGCATGGTGATATTTGCTTGCCTAAAGGGGACATTTTGAAACAAAAGAAGGAAATACACATGGAGTAAAGATGGTTTTAACTTGATTGTTTCATGATTAATTTGTTAATTCTTACCAATTACAACTATTAGGAACATTCAGTGCCCTTGATGCTTGGATTATGAAGACCAAAGAAACACTCCTGCCATCAGACTGTGTACAGTCAAGAGGAGAAAATGGGCTTATAAAGACATGATGAGACTCATACGTGTTAAGATGGAGGCTAGACACCTAGGGGCTCGTGAGAGCATGGGAGAGGGGTCTGTAACACCGCCTGAGGTCGATTCACAGGTGATGGGTAGGAAAGGCTTCTTGTAGCAGCTTACTCCTAATTTAATATAAAAGAGCAAATGAGTGAAAGAGATGAATGAGTTGAGGTGGAGGGAGAAGAGAGAATGCTGTTGTTGGCAGAGGGTACAGTATCAGCAAAGGTTTGGAGCCAGAAGTGCACGTGCACATGGAGCGAATGTCAAGCAGTTCAGCGTCATTTGAGGATAAAGTGGGAGGGGTGGGGGGATGAAAGATGAGGCCAGATAATTAGGCAGGGGTGTTGTCTGCCATGTGAAGGAGTTTGGACCTTTTTCTCTAGCTGATGAGATGCCAGGAAAGTTGAAACGAGGATGTGACATGGCTCTTCCTTTAATCTGACCAAGACTTCAATTCCTTCCCACTTTGAGGAACTGCTGGGTATTTGTCAACCCAAAGGTGTAGGAGGTGTTTTCCCCTGATGAGTGGACAAGCCAGATTCTTCAGAGAGATGCTGCCTGACCCATATGGCCCACTGACAGTTTGACAGTTGACAGCTTTTAGTCAGACTAGACTCACTTAAGCTGCTTACCCATCCTGAGGCATGCACGCGGCCAGAGCCCGGACTTCACATCACTCTGGCTGTCTTAATTGGGCACTAATTAAATGTTTTGGCTGGAAACCTCTCCTTGCCATGGCTGAATGGACTCATTTGAGGCCAATATTTCAGGGAAACATCTTGTTAGGCTGATCTGATTCCCTGTTTAAAAAGAAAATGCACATATTCAGCTTTTTTCTTCTTATTTCGGCCTAAGGATCTATTGTATTTGTCTCCTTTTAGAAAAAAACTAAAAGTTTAAAAGGATATGTGTGTATATGTATACATATGTATACATATATACATATGTATTGTATGTGTGTGTGTGTATTCACATATATATATATACTACATTTATTCACATGTATATGTACTATCTATATTTATATGTCTGTATACTTACACACACACACACATAGGATTTAGAATAGGAGCTGATGGAAAGCACAGCCTTGCAGTCATGAGGCTAGAGGTCACATTTAAATTTTATTTAAGATTTACCTTAGGCTAAACATGTAATTAATCTGTTTACAGCTTAGTTTCTGTATTTATGACAGAGTCGAAAGAAAGACAAATTGGAGTTTCGCCAATTGAAATTTAAGGATGAGGATGATTCATCTCTAATCGTAGGGGATTTACAAAAGGATTGATGGACAGAGATCTATTTCTACCTTTACTTAGCTATTACATGCTGATAAAGATTTCTTTCTCAAACCATTCCCAAAGCAGGGTAGACAGGCAAGTGACTGGGGCTCAAAGGGCCACTCTTCAGTCCCCACTACAAAGTATCCAAAGAGTGCCTGCAATGTCCAGAGGTAGAGAGGTTGGTGCAGAAGATAGATCAGAGGAGAAACACTGAATGGGTCATCCATCTGTGGACCTTCAGGAGCTGGTTATACCACTGCTGTCTATTGGCATGGACTACCATTGCTGTGAAGCAGCAATCATTTCTTTAGAAATTTCTCCACTTGCTGAAACTAAACCTCTACTGAATGTTGCTTTTCTGGAAAAATAAACCTAGTACTGTAATAATTGTTTCTAAAATAATGGTGGTCTTATTGTATTAAACAAGGACTAATGTGAAGATTCAGATTTTCAAACGTTAACATTCATTCCTAAATTATAATTTTCTATGAAGAAATAGAATTAGATAACAGGGTTTGAAGATGACATCTTCTCTGGAAAAGGAAAAATAAAGTGTGCTCCAGTTCAGGTGTCTTCACCTGAATTTACACCTGAATACAATATTACTATATATTGTATCCATTTAGTATAGGTTTATGAGGCAAAACCTCATCAATTAGCTATTCTTGAATACATTTGCACTTGATTACTACGGAGTAATTGTTCGGTCAACAATAGTAAAACAGGGCAGAGGAAAACACTGGTCTGTCTGAACTAAAGTAGATCTTCAAAACCTCTTTGATATGTGTGCTTCTTTAGGTCTTAAGGACACATGAAAGTATCTGTTGGACTTTCTAGTATTCACTTTATTTAATGAGAAATGTTTTCCTTCTTGTTTTACCACTTCCTTCCTCCATATCCACTCCTCCTCCTCCTTTTTTTGTTCTGAGCAATGATTCTGTGTGTTCTTTTCCTATTTAAAATTTAAAGAGTTACATTTGGGAGAGGAACAATGTAGGGAAAGGAAACCCCTGGAGTGTGTCTGATGTGATCGTTCTCCTCTGTGCCACCATTTTTCCTCCCGCTGTGGGAGCGCTAAATGATAATGCCTGATACCTTCCTGAATAAAGCCTGACACGGTTTCCAGCTGTGAGCATGTGATCAGTTTTTATGTTTGATTTTTGCACATAAGTATACTACTGCAAGCATGTCCACAAACTACTTCACAAATGCTTAAGGGTGGAATTGCTATTGAGTGAATCAAACATTAAACAAACACTGAGTGATTGCATTAAAAAAAAACTACATTTATTTTAGAAAGCCGTTTCTGTTCAAACCCAGAATTTTAAAAACATTTAATTTCTATTGAATGGTCAGGTATAACCAGACAAGCACCCCTCATGGGATTTGCTTTCAGGCTAACTCTAGTCTGAGATGAATTGTCCAAATAGAAAGGAGATTATGTTGCTCTCTGTACTTTGCTTTCATGATTAAATATGATTGTAATTATGCAATGGGTTGATTCATTTACGAGAAACACTGACTAATATATCCTCTATTATGTCATCTTAAAATGTAGTCTTATAATCACAGCTTATAATGTCTTATAAGCTGTGAGTTTTAAATCCATATTTTTCTTGAAGCAGCATATTGCACATATATGATTCTGGGTTTAGTGACATATTTTGGCAATATTATAATCCTAGATGTCAGAGCATTCTGTTTTAATGTCTTTCCTATAATAGACAATATATTTCTTATTGTTAATGTGTTGATACCCATAAAAAGACTACCTATTCAAACCAGTTTCCTGAATTTAAAAATAAGACACTAGTAAAACAAAAATAAATTATCAGTATACTTTTTAATTCTGAAGGCCTACTGCTGACATTTATAAGGTCTGTGGTATGACATGATGTTTGTTAAACATTGAAACTTATCATATACTTCTTCCTGGCTCACTGATAAGAGTAGGAAAAAAGGGGGAGGGGAGTCCAGAGGAATACACCAACAGGCAAAAAAGAAAGTTATTCTGCTTTTAGTGATAAGATGGTTCAATCACTGGTTGGGGTTTAATGGTTTAGAGATGGGAAGGGAGGCACATAATTTATGAATTAATGAGAAGTACCAATAATTATGTTTCTTTAAAAAGAAAAAAAACCCCAGCTACTTCCATGCCAAATTCTTGGTTTTCTAAATCACACTCCTTGCCGTCCTGCAAGTCCCAGGTCAAGAGAGGGGGCCACTCCTACCCTCAGATGTGTTTACCAGGTGTAATACTAGATACAGAGGCACAGGATTATTACATTTAGAGAGAGTCAAGATGTCAAGTTTCTCAACCAAAGTAGAAAACCAAAATCAAACATTCCACTCCTAACTTTAGCATTTGAAGGTGTGGTTGAAGTGCAGCTGTGCTCTGTGATAAAAATGGAGACAGAACGGGGGTCATTCTGGAATGACTCTGTCAGTGGAGACTTGTTTGTTTGTTTTTTAACATCTTTATTGGAGTATAATTGCTTTACAATGGTGTGTGTTAGTTTCTGCTTTATAATAAAGTGAATCAGCTATATGTATACATATATCCCCGTATCTCCTCCCTCTTGCATCTCCCTCCCACCCTGCCTATCCCACCCCTCTTGGTGGTCACAAAGCACCTAGCTGATCTCCCTGTGCTATGTGGCTGCTTCCCACTAGCTATCTATTTTACATTTGGTAGTGTATATATGCCCATGCCACTCCCTCACTTTGTCCCAGCTTACCCTTCTCCCTCCCTGTGTCCTCAAGTCCATTCTCTACATCTGCATCTTTATTCCTGCCCTGCTCCTAGGTTCTTCAGAACCTTTTTTTTTTTTTTTTTAGATTCCATATATATGTGTTAGCATATGGTATTTTTCTTTTTCTGACTTACTTCACTCTGTATGACAGACTCTAGGTCCATCCACCTCACTACAAATAACTCAATTTCATTTCTTTTTATGGTTGAGTAATATTCCATTGTATATAGGTGCCACATCTTCTTGATCCATTCATCTGTCGACGGACACTTAGGTTGCTTCCATGTCCTGGCGATTGTAAATAGTGCTGCAGTGAACATTGTGGTACATGACTTGTTTGTTTTTAGCTTCATATGCATCTACTTTAAACTGCAACTGAACGTTTCTAGAGATGATCAGTTGTTTTCTTTTCTTACAGAAATCTGATATTTCCTGATATCGACAGAGTTTCTAGCTGTGTCTCTACTGTGTGTGACAGGATTAAATCACTGCAGACATTCAGTTATCATCTTTAGGGCCAGTCATTACAATTTAATAGAAGATAGAGAAATAAAGGAGAGAAGGGCAATTAGTCATTAAAACCTCTTCAGAGATAAGGAAACTGCTCACTGACACTGCTTTCCTGAACTTTCTTCATCAGTGTGCTGGCGAAAGAACAAGGCTAGTCATTCACATAACCTCTGAATCTATGAATTTCTGGGGATCAAGGATTGTTCCCAGTATTGTTTTGGATTTCCATAAGCCATCAACTATTTTCTCTCTGTCTCTGTCTCTGTTTCTTCTATCTCTGTATACACATACACATACCACACTCGTAAAATATATGTGTAAAATATACATATGTAAAAATACCTGTTAAATATATTTGTTAAAAGTATATATGTTAGGACTTCCCTGGTGGTGCAGTCGTTGGGAGTCCGCCTGCCGATGCAGGGGACGGGGGTTCATGTCCCGGTCTGGGAGGATCCCGCGTGCCGCGGAGCGGCTGGGCCCGTGAGCCATGGTCGCTGAGCCTGCGCGTCTGGAGCCTGTGTTCCGCAACGGGAGAGGCCACAGCAGTGAGAGGCCGGCGTACCGCAAAAGAAAAAAAAAAAGTGTATATGTTAAATATGTATGCGAGATATATGTTAATTATACATATATTGAATATATGTTAAATAAGTGCATATATGAGATCTATCATCTATCCATCCATCTATCCAAGTATCCCCCTTTGAAGTATGAGATTAGTAAATGGCCATCTTTCTTCCAGTTGGTACTTTAGAATTTAAATTTAAGAATATGGTGTTTGGGTAGTGATTGGGCATTGGTGTAGGCATTTGCCAAGATTAAAACTTCCAGGACTGGTTGGAAGATGGGCGGGAAAAAGGGGAGTGGGGCAGTGGAGAATTATCAGATAATTGACAACTGAGGCTTCTGTGTCCTGAGTAGATTGGACTCTGTCCAGTCCTTCTGCGTTCATACACTCCTTTTTTTTCTGTAAAATGCGATAATAATATTTCTTATTCCACATACCTTGAGCTGCCATTTCCAAACAGCTGCCATATACCAGATATCTTGCAGTTCATAACATCCAGAGGCAGAAAAAGGGAATGTCCCTTTCTAATGTACCATTTAAAGAGAGAAAATGCTATCCTAGACTCTACCCCTGCCCTGCGCCACTCCCCACCCCAGACATCTGCTTACATTTCATTGGCCAAAACTGTGTCACATGCCTGTGTTTCCACCAATCACTAACAAGAGGAATAAGTCTCTTTCCGAGGCAGCAAAATAGAGGACTGTGGTCAGTTCAGAACGAGAAAGGACAGTTTTCTAAAGCTCTTTTCTTCAGGTTCAAATAAGAAAGAACCTTTCTGGCCCACCAGAGCTTAGCATTTTATGGAATCATTGCAAATCTTACCTAAATCCTGTTTGATTTTAAAAAGTGACAGTAGCTTTTAGAATTTTTCTGTTTAAGTCATTCAGAAATTCTTTGGAAGTATAAAATAAGAAAATTTAAACAGTCTACCACCTTATCTTTTAGGTAAATCCAGATTCTTAATCTGCTCCTACCACCACTGTTTCCCAATTAAACAGCCAAAAGAGTCAGTCCTTAGAATGGATTAATGACCTGCAAAATTCCATTTGAACATAGCCATTCTTGAGTTTTATTAGTGGAAAAATACAAACTGGTGTGTGGTCATGGATTATTACAGATTTGCTCCAGACTGCTGAATTGAACTCTGATGAACCTGCGACACTCTCCATTAAACCTCAAAATGAGCTTTCTCTTAATTGGGGAGTAAGAAGGGAAAAGTTAACTAGTGGCTGGTAAATGCCAGACTTGTGAATCATTGCTTTATTTTGGACAGAGTGTTGAATCATTCTTAGATATGCATGGAAGTGAAACCAGGGAGGGGGGGAGAAGTTTATTCATTTACTAAGCCCTATTCTCTTCTAGGCAATGGTGTTTTTTTTTAAAAGAAAAACCTAAATATAATACAAAAGGAAGGCAGTCTTATAGTCATTTTTAGATGATAAAATTGATTTCAGAAAGGTTAAGTGACTTGTGCCAGGCTAAATAATTGGTGGTGAATCTAGGATTGAAACAAAGGCATTCTGTAGATATTTATTGAGCCAAACTCTAGGAATACAGTACTGAAGAACCCAGACAGATTTCTGCCCTTCTGGGGCCTACTGTCTACTGGAGGAAAACAATATATATGTTTAAAAGATTCATTCAAAAATATACGTGATTATAAATTGTGGTAAATATTATGAAGAAAAAGTGCAGGGTGGGGCCATAATTTCCATTGGTGTTTCCATCACATCATCTAAGTGGAGACCTAAAGAATAGGGAAATATCATACAAGTGAAGAGTGGAGAAAATTCTATTCTCTGTGAGGAAATGGCCTCGATTTCAGCGGTAAGTGAGAGCTGAGAGCTGGCCAGTGTGACCAGAGCATGGTAATTGAGGGCTGGTGAGATGAAGCTGGAAAAGAGGCAAGAACCAGACTTTTGTAGAACTTTATAAAAAGCCATGAGGTGGATTTAGACTTTTATCTAAAGTGCAGAGGAATACCATCGAAACAGGGAATGTCATAATGAGATTTACAAAATCATTCCTATTGTCATGTAGGAAATAGATTGAAGGGATTTTTTTTCATATCAGGATAAGTCAGTAAATATTTGAAATCATAATTATGTATGTGTCTAATTAGTGTTAGTTGAATGTATGTATAAATGAATTTTCAGACCAAATGTGAAACAATGCTTTAAAGACAAATTATTTTTGGTAGCCAACATTGGAGAGAGAATTATCTACTAAAATGGCTCTGAGAAAGTGTTGTTAGATAGTTCTAATGACAAAATGTGTACTTTATATTTCATTTTGCAAATGATTAAATGAATAAACTTCTTTCCCCAGCCCACTCCCTCTCTTCACCTATCCTAATTTTCTTTCTTTCTTTTTTTTTTTTCCCTACTCTATTACACATTTCTACCTCAAGAGACTGGGCTTTCCAGAACTATCTGCTTAAATTAAATTTGCTTCTGTTTTGGAAAACTTGGCATTCTTTAAATTAAAGCCTCCTAATGCTAAATACTTAGAAAGCTGCCAAGTGATTTTAGAATAGAAGAAACCGAGAGTCCAAAATGTGCCTCTACCCTACAGTTTTTAGAATTCGAGATTATAGCTGATCAGACTGTATTTGTGTGTCTTTCAGTATATGGAAGACATATTTAAAAGGTTAGGAGATTTTTTTTTATCCTAAGCAGAGACAGTGATGGGCTATTATTATTGTGAGAGGTATACTGGTGTTCTATGAGGAAATTATTACCAGGGGTACAAGTGAATACTTGTCCGTAAAGATAAGCATTGATCCTCAAGATCTCCACTTATATTTTATGCCTTTTCAGCAGCGGTCTGATCCACAGGTGAACTATCAACACAATTTAACACACAAAAACAAAATAAAAAGCAGAACTGGAAGTCTACATAAAAGATCATCTAACCCACTCATGTTTATATTTCAAGCAGAGAATCTCCCAAACTTTTTGAAGCAGTTGGGCTCTTTTTCTTTGATATCATCAAGGAAAGATGCTATCTCTTCCCACTGGACCTACATCTATGCTAAATCCAGGTCAGAGAGCACCTGGGAGAGTCTCTTTGTGAGCAGGTCTAGAATGGGTGACTATTTGGTCTTTGTGCTCCCTGGGACCCTTCTGGTGACCAGACATTTGAAGATGCTGTCCTATCTGTCTGGGATGTCTCCCTCCTCTTCACCTTATACTTACCCTCTGAAATGCAGTGATGCTGCCTTTTCAGGGCAGCCTTCCCTGAATTTGCCTTTAGATTAAATTAGATTACATTCCCTTGTTATGGACCCTCTGAGCACCATGGCATTTATCACAGCTGAAATTGTACAAGTATTTGCTTGGTTATTTGATTAATATCTAGTTTGTGAGCTCCATAAGGTTAAAGACAGTGTGTGTTTTTGCTCAGTGGCCTCTAGCGTATATGAATGTGACCAGGTGAAGTCTCCATCAGTATCATAATAAAGTAGTATCTTAAAGTATTCATTACCAAGATTAAATTCATTGTGCAATATGTCTCATTATTTTTTAGAGCTCCATACCATTTCCTTCCCCCTTTTCAAATAAATCAACTAAAATCATGACAATTGAAGGCTTTTAGCAGTTAGTTTCAGTTTGTCTGTGACCCACACTTAGAAATTCATTTCACATCATGACCCTGTACCTGCACGCATCATATATATGAATAAAAGTTTCATAAAAACTTCTATTGTACTGCATAAACTCCCATTCTATTATTTAAAAAGGATGCTGATCATAAACCAAAAAACTGATTGTACCTTCCACTCACGGATTGTGATACAATATTAGAAACGCACTTAAATGGTCGATCTCATTAGGATTCTCCCCATTACAAAATAAATGACTCAAAATTTAAATTATCTAGCCATTGATAGTATTATACATGCTTCTTGCTTTCTTCTTTATACGATTCTGTATTGAACACATTTTCTTTTTACATTTGAGTATATTGCATTTATAATCAGAAAAACATTAGGAAAATAAAGTTGTCCAGTGATTATATTGTCAGTGCTATAATATATACTTCTTTGGTATTTGAGCATTCTAAATCTTAGGTTCTCACTAACCTCTCAATTCACATTGTCTCACCTCTCCAAAGATTCCTCTTCTTCAAATCTTCTCACAATCCTCCAACTTCCAATTTGTACTCTAAAGAGCTATTATGTAAAACTGTTTTCCTGGCTCTTCTTTTGCAAAGTCTCACCCACTCACATCCAATATATAGATGCTTGGAAGACAAGTACTTTGGATGTCGCTTACAATTTAGACGATCAGCTTCTCGCCGGGAAATGCACTTATTCCAGTATTCCAGTATGTGTGTGTAGTACAAAGGACATCATGTTGTTTGTGTTTAACACTGTTTGTTAGTATCATTATTAACATAGTAATGTTATTAATAACATTGTCAGAAACAACAGCAATCACCAAGATAACAACCTTAACAACAGTGGCATTTACAGTATGCCATTATATTAATTATCACAATGGATCTGACAGGCTGCTCCTAAGAATACACATTAGTGAATAGTTTATGATTTTAAACTCAAGAGGAAAACCTGAAGCTACATTAATCCTAATACACCCTTGTCTTCATGTACCTCCCTCTTTTCCTAAGTTTATGAAAACAAAGAGGAAAATGATAAAACCATTACCAAACCAAATTTATTAATGGGATTAAATAAGTTGTTAGCTCTGTAATAAAGCGATGTGACAAAGAGTGCATAATTTTTTTGCTCTGTAATTTGATCAGTGTCATTTGGCTGGATGCAAGTAGTTCATCAGAAGGAAATGTGTGTAACCAACAAGAGGAAGCCATGAGAGACAAGGATTCTTGCATATTTAGTATTTCTAAATATACTTCAGTTGAGAAAATATTTTCCTCTGTTGGGGAAAAGAATGGCATATCAGAATGGCATAGCACCTGTAAGCTAGTTTTATAATTTTATATGTTGTAGGTTCTGTAGTCATGGACATTAAGAGTGGGATAAAAGTCAGTATCAGTGGAATGTCCTCCTGATCTAAATAGTAGAACTGAGCTTCACAAAGAAATTTTTTTTTTTACTTTTGTATAAATTAAAAGTTGATTGTAATTTATGAAACAAACTTCTTATCCTCATTCTGAAAGCTTGTTTATTTACTAATCAATAATGTACTTATTAATTCCTGTGTCACTGGACAGATTTGAAGACTAAGTAATTAAAGTCTCCTACTGATTAGGGGTTCCTAGAAAGCATAAAATTATCTGTTTGACTTTTATAGATTTCATTACTATGGATGGACCCTGCCTTTATTTTTGGTTATCTGAAGGAATTATTAGATCCAAATAGGTTTGAATTTTTCCAGCTGTCTTCTTTGATGGTCTGCTATTCAAATAGCTTCTATCAGAAAGCTGTATCACTAATGGCCTTTTGAAGGCATTGAGTATGTGACATTAAATTCTGGAAATAGCCATGGAGAAGCAGCAGTCTAAAAGTACATGACACATACTCATTTCTAATCAATAATAGGATGTTCTTGATTTATTTTTGTTGTCATAAGAGTTAAGCATGGTAAAACAAACTGTTTATTCATGTTGTTAGGTTTTTTTGTTTATAGTTGAATTTTATGTTTATTTATTTAAAAGGATTTGTTGAAGATATCTAACCTAAGGCTAATTCATTTTGTGGCTAATTTGTAACAGATGGTTGGTGAGACAAAAGACCTTTATCTCAGATCTTATGAACTAAGTAAGATTGGGCATATTCAACATGGTGTGTGGAGCATAAGACAGTACTTAGATGACTAAATGAAAAGGCAAATCCAGGTTCTTTGTTAAATCGATATTCAAAAGTTGGGTCCAGCTGAAATGCTCTTCAGGTGCTGTGTCTGTCAATAGTCATGGGCTTTATGTGGAAGAAAAAGCAGTCACAATAAGTTAAAATAAGTCATTCCTCTCAACCGTTAGAAGCAAATGGTGAGATGTTTCATCAGATAGTTTTCATAAAAATGAGCGGCTTTGTTCTAAACCTCTTGGAAAATTCCAAAAGAGATATGCACATGGCATCAGATGGAAGGCACATTATAGATGACTGTGCCAACTTCACTGGTTCACAGAAGGCAAAGTGTTAACAGAAATCATAAAGTTAAACTATGAGGCCTGGTACTTAGCACTTTAACTCACAGATTATTTCTAGACTTACTCTTATTTATGTCGACCTCTTTCTTGGGGAGTCTTGGGAGTCATAGCCGCGTTCCTCTTCACTTGTAATATTAAGGGAATTTGAGGCTTTGGTTTGTTCACAGGACTCTCCCAAGATGACAGATTTGGGCCAAGAACTCAGGGGTTCCCTCTTCCAGCTCTGACCTCTACCCCTTATGTTATGCAGCGTCTAATATCCACCTGTAACCTCGTTTGTGCATTTGTTCCAGTAAAGCACTTTGCTAACTACTGGGCTTCAAAAGGTGAGATGAAAAGTAAAATTGTGATAAGTGCACCCGAGGGACAACATGCTGCATTTGCTTTGGTCTTAAATTCTTGGTTTTATGGGAAGGGACTTTGATAATTCTAATGAGTACTTATACCTTCTTATCTTTTTAAAACTGTGCTGTCATGGTGTGTAATAGAATCTGTGTTTTGAGACAACTTCTCTTGAAAGAGAACACAGATTCTCCCCCAAGCCTCCAAAACCCTTCTTTCAGTGTTTGCTCACTGCTATTAAGTAAAATGTACTTCAGTCTAAAGAACGGGGCAGATGTTAAAACCCCCTTGTGGTCCCCACCAGCCAGGGGGTTCCTCTGTTTGTTATTTCCCGGCTGCTTGGCACGTTCCTGTGACATACAACAAACTCCCATTATAAGGGATTATATGATGAATCAACGAGTTTGTGAAAGATGGCAACCAAATGGTGACTCCCAATTACAAGAAAAATTACTATAATCACCCCTGCTGTAACACCCGTCTGTTGGCAAAGTGGTTGATCCCCTTGAAAAGCTTTAAAAGAAGGCCCAGTGTATTAAATAAAAATCTCAGTTCTGTGTGTAATCATAAAAATTAACACTGTCACTTAAAAAAAAAAATCAAATTGGTGTCCTAAAGGGAAACCTACTAGGCTATGTAAAGTAGCTATTATGAAAACGTTTAGCCTTTTGAATGTATTTCAGACAGCGTTTGTGTTGCCAGATTTGTCAGCCAAAAATTCACTAAGCAGATTTGTCAGGGGCTCAGGCCATAATCTGTAAAACAGACATTGGCATAGAGATTAAAGATCAAGACAATTATATAGGTTTTGTTACCATATGCCAAGATTCCTTTTTTTTTTTTTTTTGCGGTATGTGGGCCTCTCACTGTTGTGGCCTCCCCCGTTGCGGAGCACAGGCTCTGGACTCGCAGGCTCAGCGGCCATGGCTCACGGGCCCAGCCGCTCCGCGGCATATGGGATCCTCCCAGACCAGGGCACGAACCCATGTCCCCTGCATCGGCAGGCGGACTCTCAACCACTGTGCCACCAGGGAAGCCCCAAGATTCCTTTTTAAAAATAAGTTTGTTTGGTATGGGCTGTAACCAGAAGCAAGTGCTATCTTTGGTATTTAATAAAACAGGGGTGTCTCCAGCAGGGAAAGCAACAAAACCTGTTCATTCATAGACCTGGGGTGTGAGGAGTGAAGGGGCAAGCAAGATGTTTCTCACATTCCTCCCCTCATTTCCTTCCTCTCCTTCTAGCGTAAGTCTCATGTGTGAGTTACAGATGAAACACCAAGGACAGAAGAGCTGTTGAGTCCAAAGTCACACTCTTCCTGGGCGGGGACTGTAGGAACTGGCTGGATACTTTCACTGTTTAGGGAACGTGTCCCCAACATGCAGGGTACACACCTGGCAATCTGGTTTCTCTTTTCTTGCCACAAATGACCCCTTCACATTTATAAAGCTCCCGCTATGTCATTTTACACTTAGAAACATCAGTGACCAAAAATGTCTGTGTGCAAGACTGAGCAGTGTCTGCTCCAGCCTCGGAGCAACCTTGCCAGTGGCTCTTAGGTAAGTCACAGAATCACTCTGAACTCCCCAATCCTTAAAGAAGGGTATGAATCAGGTGGATTCTCAGGACCCCTTGCCCTTTAAAATTTTGTGAACATGTGAAGAATCAGATCTTAAAGAATCAGATCTTGCATAGTTTGCAAATGCAGCCCTCCCAGATGCAGCAAGAGAAGGCGCTCTATATTGCCAAAATATATGCTTCGAAGTTTAGAATGACAAGAGTATTTCCCCCAAACAGTTGGGGAGAAGCGCTATGTTAGAAAAACTAGGAAAATATAAAGTGTCTTTTGGAGTTCCAGTAAGTCACATATAGGGATGCTTTCCCTAGAACTGTGGATACTGTCTGGGTATTTACAACAGCTAAATATAGTAATGACATTCTGGCACATTTACACTTCTGAGATGACTGTATATGTAACTGGTGGTAACACTTCATAATGTGAACAGTGTTTTAACAGAGAAACTCTGGTCCACAGATAACTCTGGGACACACAAAAATTAATTTACCTAGATGGAAAGGGAATCACATGCAATTTGTTTGGGAACTTTCAAAGGCGCTTACACTAAAGCTTTTCCAAGCCACTTTTAAATTATATCTTCATCACACAAATGAAATACCACCCAAAGAACCGCTGACTGAGAGAAGTGGCAAGCAGTCGTCCCAGACTTTATTCAGTATTCACATCCAATCACATTAGTAAACATAAATACATCACAGCGCTTATTCAAACACTCACAAGTTATCTATAGAAAGACAAACTACCATATATTCTCTGAAATAGATTTTCCCTCCATTTCTCTTCTTCATTTGCATCCAGTGTATTAAGTACGAAGTTCATCCCCCCACACTTTTTTTGGGAAGCAAATTATAGGCTTTTCCTGACCCCACCCATAATTTTCCACATTTTCTTGAGACAGATTCTGCCACATTAAGACAAAGGTAACGGCAAGCAGAAATTCTAGGAAGCATCCAAAAGGGGTTTTGAGATTTACACCTTGCTTCTCAACGTGAGGGGAGAGCAGATTTCCCGCTGGGCTGGAGTTCTGGGAGTCCATCTTTAGGAACCACTCTTGCTCCCTCGTTTGATTTAGCAGGAAAGGAAGGGAGATACCTGCCAGATGCTTTCATGCTCACATAGACACTAGGGGGTGTCCAAGGACCAAATGTATTTCTCCTTCCCTTCAGCCTTGTCTCCTCTGTACTCCTAGGTCCAGCTAACTTAAAGCACAGGAGTGAACGGAAAGTCCATCCAATTAATTCCTGTCTTGGGCTGAAATGAATTATGTGAAATCAGTTTCATCCTCAGGACCCAACCCCTTGGATCTCTGGTAGCAATTGTAATCTCAGGGTTCAGAGCCAGGGACCATCCTATAATATAAGCCACAGGTGATGGGGAGTGAGCTGCTCTGTTATAAAATGCTTTTTACCTCTGTGTTTGCCAGAATTTACCTGTAGTTGAAAAGAGGTCCCCGGTTGTTGCTTAGTTTGTTTCCGGTTTGGTCTGTCTGCCCTGGACTGGAGGTGGTAACACTGTGAGAAGGCAGACCTCTGCCTACTCTTCTTGTGCTATCCGGTTTGCTTTTTAATGTAGATGATTTGTTGATTATTACCTATTAGAAAACACTTGCCCTTGCTGCTATAGACATCTTCAGGCCTTTGGGCCTGGGTCCCTTTATGAATACCTATTACTTCTTAATTATGATGGTTTAATAAGATATGTCTTTCATTTTCATCTCCGATCTCCTTTCTCCTGTGATTCTTCTCCCTTTGCTATTGGTCCCTAAGGGCATGTTACTGACTCCTTTTCTTTATTGCTCCTGTCTTCCCTTCGCCCCTCCTGGCGAATTAAAAAAATAAATAGAATGCATTTTAAGGATGACGACAGTAATAATACAGTCAGGAATTGCTTTCCAGCTAAATGCACCGATTGGAAGTCCTATCGAAAATAGCATAAACCTATTTGAAGTAGTCAACCCCTCCCATACAGGTCATGCGATGCTGTAGTAAAAGGAAGGTAAAACAAAGCTTGTGACATTTCTGCATTTCCCAGACTCACTTTTCCTAAGACATATCAATAGTATTGACAATAGTATTGCATTGTGCTCCCCAGTGACCTGGGCTGTCATCTTCTGGTCCTGGATAATTCTTTCTTAATGAAACCGTATTGTATCCTTTACCTATACAATCAGCAGAAAAATAATTATGTTTCAACATGTAGGACTCAAAAACTTGAAATAAATCAAAATGGCGGCGATTAACTAGCCTAGAACACTGATTAGTTAGATAATGTGGATACTCAATACCCACCTATTGTAGCTGTTAAAGATGCTAATACATTTGCTAAATTTATGAAAATATACAAATTGCTAAAGAGACATCTGATGTGAAATTATCAGGAGAATTGGGATTATATACAAGGATCTGTTATTTGATTTCATTTTGAACAGTTTAAGTAGACTCCTCAAGAGTCATTAGTTGGTCCTAAGCTTTATTACTGAAGTCTCTTATATTAGATGCAACTATCAGATTTGATGGCAAAGCACTAGCAGCTGGGAAACTGCTCTTTCTCTCCCCTCTCATTTCCCAAACAATGTTTGCACTGATTAATACTATGAAACAAGACATGACGCAGAGATTGTGTTGGCATTGTGTTTTGATGACCCCACACATTGTGTGCGCTCCGTGGTTCCTTTTGCTGTTCATAGTTATATGAGTTTATCAGAAATTACATGTCAGGCCCCCGATGAGTGTAATTGTATACTGATTGTGTATAGTTTTTTTAAACCTCATTATTAGCCTTGTATGCAAACCAAATAAAAGGAAAGTTTAAAAAAGGAAAAAGAAAATAGCCTCCACCGGACGTCATATTACATTACAACCCAGGTGTTTGAGCCTGGATGCACGGGGGGGGGGAACAAAATGTTCTCTCAGGGACATCTGCTTCAGCCATGTGCTTGAAAAAGGCCCTAATGGATGGAGGGGGAAGGAGAGGGATGCCTAGGGTGTTGGGGGAGAGCTCTGTGGCTCTGTTCTCTTCTGGCTCTGTTTTCCTCGCACGCACGATTCATTTAATCACAAGGCAGGAGGACACTCAGGGATGCCGTGCCCAGGTCCTCATTCATTTCAACTTTCATTAATAGGTGCCCCCGTGGCAATTTCTCTGAATTCCCACCCTCTCCTTAGAATCTCTCTTTTAACAGAATAACAAAAACACCTCAACTGCATAGACGCAAACTCAGGGGGAAAGTAGACACTAGGAGAGTGATGAAATGGACAGTGCCTTCTTTTCCTTCACAGGGCTCTGCCCTCTGTCCACTTACACCTGAGCATCTAGTGGACATTTCTAAGCAGTTATTACCCAGGATGTGCAGTCTTTGGGTTCATGATAAGCAGGAAGCTCAGCAGGGAATGTTGTAGTATTACCTACCAAGGACGAGGACCATTAGAATTAGACTCATCTCTAATGTGGGAAGTACTTAGTTTCCTTTTAAAAACCTTTAATCAGTATACAGTGGTTCAGTACACAGATGTTAGCACCAGTGTGAGGGCTCTCTAATTGTAATTTAAGCTACCCCTGCCTAAGGGCCCTCAATCAAATTATTAGACTGCTGCAGTGAGTCCCTGGCTCTAGGTTGCACCTTGCAAGGGGGTATTTTCCAGAATGATGAGAAACAGTGGTTTCTCCTGGGAAGCAAATGTACCATTATGGACTTATTAGGTCCTTGATTAGATCCACAGCTGATAAGTGAGTAGACTTTTCAAGAGAAAACATGGCAGTTTATTTCAATCTGCCTCACTCAGCCATTGGATCATGGAAGAGGAAGTAAATGAAATAGAACTAAAGGAAATATGTGTGCAATTTTCTTAAAAGTGGTGGTAGAATTTATTAATCAATGTTTATAATTGCCATGAGCCCTTTAGGCAATGAAGGTAAAGCTTTATAAATTTGTTTGTTTCGTTTGTGTGTTTTTATTTTTCCCAATGCCCAAGCTTGCTTTCTATTGACAGTTTTCTGATTGGATTGTCAAGACTTAAAGAGTTAAACATTTGGAATGACAATTAATTAATTTAGGGGGTCCTAGAAAGTTAACCTCTCAAGTTTCCTTCCTGAAATTCATGTTTATCTGATTTGCTTTAATAAGTGACTTGCCATTGAACTAGTTTTACATACTTTAATTTGAAGATAATTACAGTACTATAATTCACATTTCAGATGCACATTAACTTTTCAAAAGATATCAAGCTAGCTACTTCTACCTAGCATTATGCTTATTTTTTAGTAAAGTGTAACCTGAAGAATAATTGACTGCTTGTAGTAATATCTTTTAAGTCTTTCTATTACTAGGCATTTATTTGATTTTAATTGTGGAACCATTGGTCATATGGAGCTCATTTCCTGTTCATGTTGATTTCATGAGTCTCTCCATTAGTATTCAATTGCACAGTAATTAGTCATTAGTTCACCGTGATGTCTTCAAGCATGTGTACACTTATATTCTCATTTACCACTCAGTTTCTGCAGTCCTATTTGAATTCACTCTTTCTTAAGGAGACGGAGGCCGAGATAAGGAAGACAAGATGCTAGATCATGAATTTATTAGATTAAACATTTTGCCAAAAAACCCCTAGTTAAAGCATGCAAAACTTGATGCACTGAAAATGAAGTAAGTGGCACTGCTTAGCCACAATACTGAAGTCACTGAGGTGTCAAAGCCTGGAATCTGAAGCCATTGTGATCAGAGGCGGGATAGAAGCTATTTAGTGAAACTTCAGGATGGCACTTGACACAGGTGTGCACCTGGCTAATTCTGATTAGAACATCTTCAATTTCTGAAGAAAGGTCAAATACCCAACTCGTTACTAAGCTCCAATAATGTATTGGATTTTGCCATTTTAACTGTTTGGCTTTACATATCTATTTTCCTTTACAAGAGAAAGTGTCCTTTAAAAATATATTGTCAGGACTTCCCTGGTGGCACAATGGTTAAGAATCCACCTGCCAATACAGGGGACACCAGTTCGAGCCCTGGTCTGGGAAGATCCCACATGCCACGGAGCAACTAAGCCCATGCGCCACAACTACTGAGCCTGCAAGCCACAACTTCTGAAGCCCGCACACCTAAAGCCCATGCTCTGCAACAAAGAGAAGCCACCGCAATGAGAAGCCCGTGCACCGCAACAAAGTAGCTCCCACTCACCGCAACTAGAGAAAGCCCACGCACAGCAACCTAGACCCAAGACAGCCAAAATATATATATATATATATATATATATATAAAATAGACTATATATATATAGTCAATGAATTCATTAATTCCAGATTTGCTGTTTTTAGCTCACATTTTATCTAAGGTATTCCTTTAGCTCCTATGAAAAGTAAACATGTCATCTGTCATAGCCTGTCGCAAGCTTGTAATTTAAGTCCATTAGAAAATTGTTCCTGCTTTTTATTTGAGCTGGCTTCACATTGTTGTCCTAATTAAATTGGAATCTTATATCATTTAAATGTTAGGCTTGAGAATGAAATTATTTTTATTCAGGTGATAATGGTGGTCCTCTTGCCGAGCTCAAAAACTCTACTTTTAAGACAGTTGAATCAAATGTTCAAGAAGCTACAGCTACTGCATACAGGTTCCCACTGGCATTTACTCCCTATACAAAATCTGAAGCAAGAGAAATAGGGTTCCCAAGGTAGAGTCTCTTCTCTTCCTCCAAATATACCAGTTCTGCAGTAGCTTATTCCTATGCCTCCCTTTTTTTGTTTGTCCAAAGGGAGTTTAATTCTCATAACTTGACTAAGCAAAAGTGTTTTGCACAATAGTGTACACAGATGCTCCTCAAATGTTAATGTGCATCTGAATCTCTTAGGGATCCTGATAAAATGCAGAGTCTGACTCAGTAGGTTTGGGGTGGCCTCAAGATGCTGCATTTCTCATAAGCTCCCAAGTGAGACAGATGCGGCTGGTCCACGCTTCACACTTCATGTTGCAAGAGGGTAAAATGATTAGGAGGCAAACGGGGTGAATCAAACTTAACATCATTTTATCTAGCCCTTATTGAAAATTGAAAAATTGTTCTCAAATTTTCAGAGTAATAATGCCAGTTGTTATTTTGACTTGAAACTTTGCTAAGGTATTGCTTGCTTGTTTGTTTATTTATTTATTTTTAAGCTTTAACATCTATGGTTGATCCCTTGAGAAGCAACTGGCTTTTGTAAGAGAAATATATGCAGCTTCAAATTCACCCTCCTGACTTAAACATACTCACTGCTATATGCGTTTCCATGTATTAAACTGAATATTTAGAAGTTAGTGGAACATTTAGTATTTCTACATCTTTTTTATATTAAAAATTACCTTTAATTTTACTTAAACATCTAAGCTTAAGGAATTAATTTTCATCTTTTAATTTAGTTGGGTGACTCTTTATACAGAATAATATCCAAGAAGTTAATGATATGGGATGCCAATTTCAGAATCACAAAGAACTATGGAACTCCCCAAATATTCAAGATGGCTTACAATAAACATCCGTGGTGCCTGTGTGCACTCGTGGACACACGCTCGGTTGTTATTTGGAAACTAAATTAGATCAACAAAACAGTTTATTTCATTTCTGTGGGCGTGGAGTCTGAATTTCTTGGCCCTTTGTTTCTATTCTGCATGTAGTCTCAACTACAAATTGTTCTCTGAATTGAATTATAGTCTATAAAGATCCTCAAATCTGTTTGAAGAGCTCTTTAAATTTCCTCTAAATTTTGAGAGACAAATGACTATTACTCACTTGTGAAGTGGGACACTCTTGACCTTCATCCCTTTCTCTCTCCCTTTTCCTCCATACCTCTTTCCTTCCCTTCCTTCTTTTATTCTTCCTTGCCCCTCCTCTCCCTTCCTCTCTCTTCCCTTCTTTTTATTCTCTTTTTATGTGTCTGTTAGATGAAAAATGAATTATCAGTATAGGGAGATTAGAAAAAATCCAAATTATGGTCAGCCCATAGAACTTATTTTTTAAACTTTTTTTTTCTTATATAGCATGAAATCAAAGGAAACACTTTATGAATTTTAGCTATCCCCTAGGAAGTTGGTTCACATCAGTGAGTCTCTTGCTGGTTAGATAATGTGTAAACTTTGAAGAAAATACTTTTTTATTTGATGTAATTCTATTTCAATTTTCAAAAAAATCATTTTTAAAACTCAGGTACGTCCAAGAAACACAACAAAATGGATTAGGGAAGGGGAAAAATAAAACAAGACAACAACAAAATTCTTAACTCATCTCAGACTTTAGAGCCCAAGAAAGCTTTAAGTGAATAAGGTGTAATTTCTCTTATGTAAGGGCAGGTGGTGTGAGGGAACAACAATATGTCTCCAAAGACAGACCGAGGCTTCTTTCATCCATCTGCCTTTTCCTGCTTTTGCTACTTGGAAAATTACTTACTCTTTCTTAGTTTCAGGTTTTTTTTCAGCTATTAAGTGAGAATGCTGATAATTCCTAACCCAAAGGATCCATTTGAATTAAATAAGATAATATAGTCCTTCCAAGCATTTTGCGTTTCTTGGCTCTGGAAATAAAGCAGAAAACAAAATAGGAAAAACAAACCCTCATATAGCTTACATTCTAATGGGGGGAAGACAGACAAGTAAGAAATAATGACACATGTAATATGTGCTGTGTAAAAAAATGGGCCAAAAAGAAGGGCATAGAGAATGCTAGGGCAAGAAGTAGAAAGATGGGAATTTTAAATAAGATCATCAGGAAAGGTGACATTGAACAAAAATCTCACTGAGAATAGTGTTCTAGGCAAGGGGAACCGCAGGTGCAAGAGTCCTGAGGCAGGAATGTGCCTGGGATGTATGAAGAAACAGCAAAGGGGCTGGTGTGGCTGGAGAGGAGTGAGTGAGTGGAAGAGTGGAGGAAGATAGGGAGGTAACTGTGTGGCCAGATCACCCAGGGCCTCCTGGGTTAATCTCAAGACTCTGTCTTGAGTGTGATTGGACATTTTGAAGAGGCGAAGGACATGATCTAATTTCTGTTTTTTTTTTTTTAATGTTGGGGGTAGGAGTTTTTATTAATTAATTTATTTATTTTTGCGGTGTTGGGTCTTCATTTCTGTGCGAGGGCTTTCTCTAGTTGTGGCAAGCGGGGGCCACTCTTCATCGCAGTGCTTGGGCCTCTCACTATTGCAGCCTCTCTTGCTGCGGAGCACAGGGTCCAGACGCGCAGGCTCAGTAGCTGTGGCTCATGGGCCTAGTTGCTCCGTGGCATGTGGGATCCTACCAGACCAGGGCTCGAACCCATGTCCCCTGCATTAGCAGGCAGATTCTCAACGACTGCGCCACCAGGGAAGCCCCTAGTTTCTGTTTTTAAAAGGAGAACTCCCACTGCAGTTTGGTGTCAGTGGAGGTGTGAGATGTAGTCAGATCCTGCGTCGACTCTGCAGGTAGAGCTGACAGGATTTGCTGCTGGATTTGGATGTGGAGGGTGACAAAAAAAGAGAGGAGTCAAGAAGGATCAACTCTGTTTTGGCCTGAGAAGCTGCAAAGAGAGAGATGCTATTTGCTAAACTGGAGCTATGTGTGGGGAGGCAGGAAGGTCCTCGGTTAGGTTAACATGTCTTAAAATTTGAGAAGCCTCCAGGACATCCCAGTGAAGCTATGACACGGTAGGTGGACAAACGAGTTGGTCTGGAGCTCAGTGGGGAGGTCCAGGCTGGATGTGGAAAACTGCGAGGTCACTGGTACCCTGGAAAGTGATGTTTCCATGGGATCGTGGGAATGAGAACACTTGTTACACAGTAGGTGCTTAGCAAAACATGAGTTGCCCTAGCCTCATTTTTCTTTCACCTTCTGATTGACAGTCTTATGTTTCACCCCCCCCTTTTAATATATAACTAGATATAAATAGGTCCAGGTGGTACATTATTTACTGTATGTCTGCATGTTTTCTTCATTTCTTCTAAAGGTGTATTGTTCTATATCTATTGGCCATAGGCTCTGCACCTTGGTTTAAAATACTTTAGAACTTACCTTCACTTGAACTAAGCCATATGTCTTTGTACTGTTTCTCTTTCTGGTGAGTATATCATAATACTTATCTTCACAAGTGTTTATTAATAGGCCATCTGAATTGTGGGGTGCTATCATGTAAAGCAAGTTGAATACACTTGTAAATGGACCTTAAGGCCCTTACCCTTGAAGAACATTCAACCACATGCTAATAGGCTCATAACCAATAAAAGCTGTTAGGTGCTTAAATGAATACTGAGAAAACGCACACAGATTACAAAAGATGCTTTATATTACGCCCAATATTGACAGGTGCAGCTGATATTTTAAGATTTTTTTAAAGGTGCTGATACAAATAGTAACTGATAGAACAGACCATCTGGAGATTCTCTACCTATTGAACTATTAGAAATGTAATAAAATTCAATTTTGTTTCTCGTCTCTATTGGCCTTGTTTTCCCACGTGGCATCCCACATTGCTCCATGACCGAGTGGGTCCATAACATACTTATGTTTCTATTGTACTGATGGATTGCAGAGCTTTGTATTAGTGTGTTCCTATATCCATCCTTTATTTGTGGCCTACTGACAGCTCCCAGTTCAGAAGTGGCACAAAGGTAGGGGTGTCTTGATTATTTGCTAATGAAGCATTCTGGCTGGAGATTTGCCCTCAGGAAAGCAGAGCACACTGATTTGAAACATGTTTTTGATGAGACCTTTTGTTGAGTGAATCTGCTTTGTCCATAATGAATGTCTATGTATATTGGTTTATTTTTTTCTCAAGGGTTAATTTTCCTGTCCTGTAGTTATATAGAGAGTGCTACTTGAAAGCACAATATACAGTCATGCGTTTTAATGATCATTTATTCCTTTAGAAAATAGCTAGAGTAGTAGGTGTCAGCTAATGCCAAGGCAGTAATCAAATTGCAGTATAGAAATGTATCAAATCAACATTTTGTGCACCTTAAATTTACACAGTATTAAATGTCAACTATATCTCAATAAAAACTAATGTAAAAACCCCATGTATTAAAAAAAAAAAGAAAATACCTATAGTACTAGGGAAAACTCCTTTTTTATTTTAACATCTTTATTGGAGTATAATTGCTTTACAATGGTGTGTTAGTTTCTGCTTTATAACAAAGTAAATCAGCTGTACATATACATATATCCCCATATCTCCTCCCTCTTGCATCTGCCTCCCTCCCACCCCTCTAGGTGGTCACAAACCACCGAGCTGATCTCCCTGTGCTATGCGGCTGCTTCCCACTAGCTATCTATTTTATGTTTGGTAGTGTATATATGTCCATGCCACTCTCTCACTTTGTCACAGCTTACCCTTCCCCCTCCCCATATCCTCAAGTCCATTCTCTAGTAGGTCTGTGTCTTTATTCCCGTCTTACCCCTAGGTTCATCATGATTTTTTTGTTGTTGTTTTTGTTTTTTTCCTTAGATTCCATATATATGTGTTAGCATACAGTATTTGTTTTTCTCTTTCTGACTTACTTCACTCTGTATGACAGACTCTAGGTCCATCCACCTCACTACAAATAACTCAATTTCGTCTCTTTTTATGGCTGAGTAATATTCCATTGTATATATGTGCCACATCTTCTTTATCCATTCATCTGTCAATGGACACTTAGGTTCCTTCCATGTCCTGGCTATTGTAAATAGTGTTGCAATGAACATCGTGGTACATGACTCTTTTTGAATTATGGTTTTCTCAGGGTATATGCCCAGTAGTGGGATTGCTGGGTCGTATGGTAGTTCTATTTGTAGTTTTTTAAGGAACCTCCATACTGTTCTCCATAGTGGCTGTATCAATTTACATTCCCACCAACAGTGCAAGAGTGTTCCCTTTTCTCCACACCCTCTCTAGCATTTATTGTTTCTAGATTTTTTGATGATGGCCATTCTGACCAGTGTGAGATGATATCTCATTGTAGTTTTGATTTGCATTTCTCTAGTGATTAATGATGTTGAGCATTCTTTCATGTGTTTGTTGGCAGTCTGTATATCTTCTTTGGAGAAATGTCTATTTAGGTCTTCGGCCCATTTTTGGATTGGGTTGTTTGTTTTTTTGATATTGAGCTGCATGAGCTGCTTGTAAATTTTTGGAGATTAATCCTTTGTCAGTTGCTTCATTTGCAAATATTTTCTCCCATTCTGAGGGCTGTCTTTTCGTCTTGTTTATGGTTTCCTTTGCTGTGCAGAAGCTTTTAAGTTTCATTAGGTCCCATTTGTTTATCTTTGTTTTTATTTCCATTTCTCTAGGAGGTGGGTCAAAAAGGACCTTGCTGTGATTTATGTCATAGAGTGTTCTGCCTATGTTTTCCTCTAAGAGTTTGATAAAACTCCTTTTTTGAAAGAATCTTGCAGGATTGTATTATCTTGTCAAATTTCATTTAAAATTTAAAAAATAATTTTAAGGCATCTTTTCTGACACAAATCAAATTAATTATATCTAGAATTATAATTCTAATAAAAGGAGTGTTTCAGAAAAAAAACGCCACCTACCTTTCAGGATGACCATGTGCTAGTCAAGGTAGGCTAACGGTTGGACAAAAAGTCTAACTCCTCAGTGGCATAACACAACAAGGTGCTACGTCCCCCTCTTGACACAGTCCTATTAAAATGGGGCTGCTTTGCTTCACATAGTGATTTAGGGACCCAGGTTCCTTCCATCCAGTGGCTCACCCAACCCTGTCTTCAGAAGACTCAGTGCCCTTGGCTGGTTCATTCCTTTCTGGACTGAGAGGGTAGAGGACAAAGAAATAGCATGCACATCGGTAGGATTTTTTTTTTTTTTTTTAAAGAGACCAGCTCTAGAAATAGCATATATCACTTCTGTCTATCCAGTGGTCTACTATCTAGCCAGAACTCAGTTATTTGACTCCATCTAACTGTGGGGTAGCTCAGAAACGAGGTTTAGCTGGGTGCCCAGAAAGAGCAAATACAGATATGTTCTAGTCTTAGCAATTTAGTTTTAGCAATCTGCCAAAGAACCTGTTACATTAGCAATCCAAACCCTCATAGTAATGGATCTCTTTGTCATCCTGCAGTTTCTCTTAATGCTATGCTTCCCCACCTACTCTTCTCTTCTGGTGTTTACCAAATTTGGGAAACTGTGAGATGGGAGAGAATCGCAGACAAAACTTAAAACGGATGAAGAAAATAAAATGTTTCTATTATCTAGGGAGATATCAATAGCGAACTATATTGGTCTCTTTTATCAGTTGATTTGAACATTATCCTGCTCAGTATTTAGCTTGTGTTTCCCTATGTTGGAGGCTGTCATCTACTAAAAATGAGTTCCAGTATGCCATGCAGGCTTGTGGAATTCTGAGAAGGAGATTCTGGTATAGTGAGTGTTCTGTTGTGTTTCTGCAGGAACATAGACCTGGAATTAACATTTACTGAACACCTACTACGGTAGCCTTGCTAAAACCTTTGGGACTATTAATCTCGTTGTTTAATTCTCAAAACAACTTTGTGAGTTCGGATTATTGCTATTTGGAAGGAGAGGACCCTGCTTTGACTCAAATCCAGACCTCTTTGACTCTAAAACCCATGTACTTTCCGCAGCAGGCAGTTCATTGACTGTTCCTCTCCTCCCTCACCCCGACTCCCCAGGCTGAAGGCGGAATCCAAGGCTTCTCCTGTTTGACCAGGTAGACAAAAGAAACTGCTTATCAAAACAATCGAATCTGTTGTGTGTATAGACACAGACTGAGCCCATAATCAAGCCAGGGTACTGAAACCAGGGATTAAAAAACGAACTTGAAAAGAGATCTGGGTCATTTAAACATAATGCGAAAGAGAACACAGATATTCTGCATATGCTTTTTAAAAATAATTTTAAAAGATGAATAAGATAAATGAACTTAGTGCTGTTTTCCCAGATACTTGGTTCGTTTTCCACTATTTTTCCCCTCCTTTTTTCTCCTCTGTCTCATTCATTTGTCTATTATGACTGACAAAGGAAACCAAAAGAGTAAAGAAAAGAATAGATTACATTTTCCTTTCCATGGACTCCACGTAAAATGGACAAGGTGTCAACTCCTATGATGATTTGCTCTTCGCTTCCATCTGCATAGCTGATCGAACCATACTAGTATAATAAGAAGGCAAAGGGAGATAAACTGACAAGTTAAGTTTTTAACTGGCCCAAGAAACATTTCTAATCCGTTGCCTTCCACTCTCCCTTAACCAGCGATTTTGCACCCCTGGATGCTCAGCAGGAAGGGTGGCATTCGCCACCCCATGGCAAAATGGATCTGCGCGCCTCCACGTAAAAGTGGTCCACGTGTGAATTAGCTTTGAGTTGTATTTTGTTTCTTATACTAATATAGTATTGTTCTAGTGCTTGCCCCTGATTAAAGAAATACATAAATAAATAATTTATAATTTAATTAATAAGGTATAATATGCAAAGCACAGTAATTTCAAACAGCTTGTAATGTCTCTAATGTACTTTCAATTTTTTATTTTACATAAGGGCTATATTCATTATGTGGTTATGATAAACATACTAATGAATTTTATTACAGGAACAAATTTAAACATGTAAATGAGATCAAATAGTATTAAAATGCAAACGATGGTGAAACTTATTACAAACTAACCTTGCCAACATACATGGAATTATGTTATTTTAAAACTTTGCAAGTTCTATCCCTTGAACAAAGGCAATGCCTTTTACAATGTCCCTGAACATAAGAATTTGTGAACTGCATGCTTTATTCGTACATGAACCCCTCAACCAAAAAAAAAAAAAAAAAAGTTAACTAGAATCCAGGGTTTGCATGTAACTTTGGATGACAATTAAAATCCCTTTTCTTGTTCCAGTGAACAGTAATCTGTGCATAATTACATTCAAATGAGATATTAGCATTTTTTGTGCTTACTCTTTGTTAATTGCAGAGTTCACTCACCATGGTGATGCTTTTGATGGAATCAGGCAACCTTATTGACCTGATGCCGTAAGGCGTGTTGGGAAATTCTGCTGTATTCTTCATTTTTTTTTTATTTTGGCATTTTGAGGAGTCCTGCTGCTTTTATTACATTCCTGACACTTTTGTTAATAAATCATTGCAAAGTTAATGAAAATTGCATTCAGGCATATCCAAAATAATTGTGTCCTTTGTCATGCTAATAAATTGAAAGATGTTGATCCAATGGGCGAATGCATGCCCATTATGGAGAAGTTTGTGATATGGGTGCCTGTTGCACTCACTTTTTCCTTGCCATATCATTCCATGTAAAATGTAGGAGAGGAAAACAAACCTCAATATATTTATTTCGTACTTTATACAGTGAGCCTTTAATTAAGTCAGCAAATGGGTGAATTATATCGCCACAGAAAGTTACAAGTATCTGTATTATGATTTATGAAAGGTTGCTAATATCAATAGGAATCAGCAACAGTCTAATATCAGACCCGTGAAAATATGAAACCATGTTTAACTGACCTTTCTCTCATGCCTGGGGATTTTTCCACATTTATATATGACGCACTTGATTTTAAAATGACAATGATAATAACTCAACCTTCGTTTCCCAAGGCTTCTCCTGTACTAATTTAGAAGGAAAGTGAAGAAATGTGATTTTTTAAAAAATTTTGTCTCTTTGGCAAAACATCAGATCTTTTCACTCACTAAGCCTTAAATGTACAAGGGTGTGAGTGAGTGTGTTTGGGGAATAAACACACAGTCACACTCACACACAGAGTGAAGCAGGTTTAACTGTTCTAGGTAAGGAAGAGTATTCAGGTCAGAAAAATTTAAACTTATAATAGATTGCATAAATATTTTTTTCCAAATTTATCTCAAGGAAGAACTCCAAATAATTGTTGTCTTGGGGAGTTCTTAATTTATGCACTAGCTCATCATGCTGATTTTAGGTAGGTATTTATTCTGCTATTCAATCAAAAAGCATAGTTTCCATAACAACTGCCACATCAGATGAAACGTACAGCTTGGCATTTGAAATACAGGACTTCTTAGTAGATATGCTTCCTGACATATTGTGTTGAACTTGTGTTCCTTTCATTCTCTTTTAAGCTAGCAAGATCTGTGTTTCTATAAAGGACCATCGCAGTTTTGCATAATTATTACAATCCATCTGCACATTTCCAGGATTTATATTAAAGTAATTAAAGCCATTTTGTATTAGTGGGTGCTGTGTGGAACTGGCTTGGATGCAGGGTTCTAAAAGTTCCCACTTGCCTGCTTGCTGTGCTGTAATTTGGAGAACAGAATGTTCTGTAAATGAGGTTTGGGAATACTACATTTTTTTCTTTCTTTCCTTTCTTTGCAAAGTAACTTTTTTTTTTCCTCCAGTGGAAAATGGAATAAAAGGTTCACCTAGGGACTGGAATTAATGTAGTCCTTCTGCCTAGGGTTAAAAAAGAGCAAAATCAACATTGTGCAAAGAGCTAGCAACATTGTGCAAACTCTAATATATTTTCTTTTTCTATGGAGAAATAATAAGCCTGTGTTTCTAAGGCAACTTTCTTCCAAAGAGCAGCAAGCAATCTAATTTATATTCTCATTTTCCCCAGCAGTATTTGTTCAAGGTGAATGAGGGCCAATATTATTAACCCCATTTTATAGATGGGATGATTGAGGCAGACAGATAATATTGTACAGAGCAGATAATGAGATAGATAATGTTGTGCTGGGCAGGGGAGAGGCATATCGTAGCAGGAATAATAACTAATACCCTATATTAAACCCAGAGAAAGAACTAACTGAAAGTTCGATATTGCGGTTGCTAGAAAAAAATCATGTAGGTTCCATGAACTTTAAAAGGGAAAGTATGGGGCAGACTCAACCGCTTCTGATCTACATGAGAATCCTTGGCATCTCTGTTGAGGTTTACAAGGCATAGGTTCGATTCTTAGTGTTCAGGATGTGTCTCATAAGAATTTGTGATTCCTCTTGGTGTCCACAGCAGAGGCCTAGAGGAGGTCATCCCATCTAATTAAGGAGATCGCATGCTTTAAAAAATCTAGGGGCTTCCCTGGTGGCGCAGTGGTTGAGAGTCCGCCTGCCGATGCAGGGGACACGGGTTCATGCCCCGGTCCAGGAAGATCCCACATGCCTCAGAGCGGCTGGGCCCGTGAGCCATGGCCGCTGAACCTGCGCATCCGGAGCCTGTGCTCTGCAACGGGAGAGGCCACAACAGTGAGAGGCCCGCGAACTGCAAAAAAAAAAAAAAAAAAAAAAAAAAAAAATCTAGATGTACTAAAATTGTTTTCTAAATGGAGAGAATTATTATCTTCCTCTTTGCAGCGCTCTCTCTCTTCGTATCAAAACTTCCTCTGCTCTGAGGGGAGGGGATGAGTGGTGCTGAGCCACTTACCTGCCAGAGCATTGTTGTCACCCTTCCTAACAAATTGTTGCTAACTGATCTTTTGTGATCCCATCATATACCTAGAAGGCTGGGTGATGATGAACACTCTTTGTCATAAACAGTAGCATCCACAAAATTTATGGGTTATGGAATCCTGCCTTCTGCTGTAACAGTGGAGCTGCGATGTTAGGGTGTCTGGAGCCCAAGGTCTTGGTATACAGTAAAGGTTATGCACACAGACTTTGCCATCAGACAAACCTGCTAAAGTGCCACTTACCTGCTGTCTGCCTTGAGTCAGTTACTTGACAGCAATGAGTTTCGGTTTCTTTTCTGAAAAATAAGGATAAGAACTCACTCATCAGGTTATGATCAGTGTTTTGTGAATATTTGGAAAGTGATTAACTCATTAGGGGCACATAGTAAAGATTCAAGAAGGGGTGGCTTCTAAGATGGTCATCATTTACATATTTTAGAACTTACCAATTTGCATTATCTAGCTTGCTAATTTTCTTTCCTTCTTTAACCAATCTCTCTCTTGAAAGTTTCTGTTGTTGTTGTTTTTGTTTTCTTTTTGGTATGTGCGTGTTTTAGGTAAGAAAGAACTCAGGTTTGACGATACCATGTTGTTAAGTATGTGATCATGAAAGGTAAGAAACCATTACCTCATTTTTGGTTTCTACTCACATCCCATGTCAGTAAACTTCTACAACTAAAAAAGTATAATGGAGGCAACCAGAGTGAGTAAAGGGGAAAAGGACATTATAATGAGATTCAAGAAAGTGGACTTCTTGACAAATGCCAGAAGTTAACCTGGAGAGACTTCTCAAAGCTTGAAAAAATAAATTTAGGGGAAGAGGATTGAAGATTTTTTGCATAATAGCTATTAAAATGGTGTAACTTTACCCTAAAAGATAGTATATTTCGAAGCTAATTTAAAGTTTTGAACTCATTTCAGGGGTTTCAGATTTCATAAAGTCAAGCAACTGGCATTTAACCGGATTAGGGGGTCATCTTAAATGGGGGGTTCAAGTGGGGTAGTGGCTGCGGGCATGGGGATAAGAACTACGAGTAGAATGTGGTGAAGAAGCACTTTTGAGACCTTGCCAGGCTGGTTCTAGAAGCAGAATGCCAGGCTGACTAGACCCCTGTTGAACCCAGTATGTATTACATTTCTAATGTTCTCCACAGATTGTCCAGTGGATTATAAACTAGGTAGTTCTTCCCAAATAATTCAAGCAGGAATACATATACACACAGCCCTTGTGGACATTGCCAAAAATATACTTATCTATCCCATGGTCTCTAAAGGCAAAGTGCAATACAAGCAAAAATTTTGATTGGGAGTGGAGGAAACCCTGCTGCATTGACATGCTGGGATTAAAAAAGAGTTCTAAATCTGGGCAGTGCCTGTTTTCATTTTTGTTCTGAAAAAATAATTTGCCTTTCGCACACCTCCCCCACCCCCTTTTTAAAATATACGTTTTGTTCATTCAAAACTGGCACTTTGGAATGATTGACTTGTTTTATACTTCTGTGCTTTAGTACAAGTTTTATTGCCTACAGTCTCCTTTATGGTGTACTGGCGAGACTGCTGCTTTTCTTGCACATAAAGTCATAAAAGTCCAAATTACTTTTGGGTACATAGAACCACTGACTAACAAAAATTCCAATCTATGCATTTTTTAAATCTAAATGAGCACTCCTAATAATTTTCTGTTTTAAAAAAATTTTTTTTCAAGCCTATCTATTTTAGGCTAAGGTTGTCCAGGATTTGGCTTTGTAAGGGACCAGTGTTACATTAGGGAACTATTAAAGAGACGAAGCATCTTTAGCGTACTAGAAAGTACTACAGGACTGCAGTTGGAAGACCTGGATTATGATCTTTTCTGCTACTAATTTTCAGATTCACTTTCTGCAAGTTCCTTAGCTTCTTTAGTTCTCTGTTTCTTCATTTGGGAAAATATAGAGATACTTTCTGAAGTGTTTATCATTTCTAAAATTCTATAATTCTGGGGAGGTTTTATGTTGTTGGTATTCTTTATTATTATTATTATTTTTTGAGTCTTACTTTTATTTTATTTTATTTTTAACATCTTTATTGGAGTATAATTGCTTTACAATGGTGTGTTAGTTTCTGCTTTATAACAAAGTGAATAAGCTATGCGTATACACATATCCCCACATCTCCTCCCTCTTGCGTCTCCCCCCCGCCATCCCACCCCTCTAAGTGGTCACAAAGCACCGAGCTGATCTCCCTGTGCTATGCGGCTGCTTCCCACTAGCTGTCTATTTTACATTTGGTGGTGTATATATGTCCATGCCACTCTCTCACTTCGTCCCAGCTTACCCTTCCCCTATTATTTTTCATAACAGATCTTATTGAACAAAACCTCCTTTGGGCTCCACTCCTTTCAAGCAATACAGCATACAGCAATTGAAACAAATCACTAGTCCAAGTTTTAAAGGAAAGAAAAACTGAATGGAATAGCACGGCTTCTCGTATATGTAACACCAAGTATACCATGTTGCTCCTCTGCTCAGAAAACCTGGGTTGGCTCTTCTCTGTGCTTCACACAGGTTGGTCCCAACCTTTACCTCCAGCCTTATGTTCCCCTCTCCTGTCTCCAGCATATCGTGTACTACAGACCAGTTGAATGGCTTGCCAGTCTCTGGATATTTCTTTTTCTTTTGGCTCTTTTATGGTTCTGTTCCTTCTGTTGAGGGTGTTTTTCCCCTTTCTTTGTCGCTAGTGAAACTCCTGCCTTTCCATCTTAACTAACTTTAAATTTTTTTTTACAATACTCATCACTAATTCCTTTGTTATAGACCTGTATCCCCTAGCAAAACTATATGTTTTTTGAAGCTAATATCTTACATCAATCTCAGCTCTTAGAACGGTGTCTAACCCATTATAGACAATCAACAAATGTTTGTAGAATAAATCACTAAGAATTCAGACAGTGGGGCTTCCCTGGTGGCGCAGTGGTTGAGAGTCCGCCTGCCGATGCAGGGGACACGGGTTCGTGCCCCGATCCCGGAAGATCCCACATGCCGCGGAGCGGCTGGGCCCGCGAGCCATGGCCGCGGAGCCTGTGTGTCCGGAGCCTGTGCTCCGCAACGGGAGAGGCCACAGCAGTGAGAGGCCCGCGTACAGCAAAAAAAAAAAAAAAAAAAAAAAGAATTCAGACAGTGTCTAGTAATTCCAGAGCTATAGAATATGTTGTTATAGAAGCTGTTGAAGTAGTTTAGGATTGATGGCCTCTGTAGAAGAAAGATGTAGTAAAATTATTCTGGAATTCCTTGCTCTGGATTTGAGGGGCATCAGCTGATGACTTGCCATCTTATCCTGAAAGGTCACTACCAGCAACTCTGATATGGTAGCTAGAGGGTCGAAATTTCACATTATTTCTTTTTCTTCTAATCTTCTGACTTATGGACACATGAACGTTTCCTGAAGTTTTTTCTGGTAGTTCTTACATTATCATATTTCAGTTAAGCTACCACCCATACAGGGTAGGAAGGCAAAATTTCCATGTCTAGCTGATGATGAATAGAAATCTGGAATCCTAACTAAAGGATTAATTCGATGTATTTTGCAATGAGCGGTTAACCCAGTGTCTGTGTTAGCATCCGTCCTTAATGAGGAGCTTTTGATAAGCTTGGAAAAGGCCAGGTTTTCCTGTGACCTTCCTCAGTAAGAATAGCAAGAGAGTGGGTAAATGCTAGTATTGGATTTGTATGTTTCATAAGTTCTTTATTCCCAGTGTTCCTGTGCTCTCCATAGTGTCTTTTCTTACTACTGGGCTTCAGTATTAAAAGTGATTGTATCCCATTGGATTCCTGTACCTATTTCCTGGATACTCCGTTGGAAAAGGGGTATTCGAGTGCTTCTTTAATGAGTCTTCAAACTTAATGAATACCTTAATATTGAGTGAAGCAGGATCCATTGGAGACATTATTATTAGGGTCATATCTTATTACAGCATGTGTTTATACTTAGTCAAGCATCGGGAATATATTCTGCCTTTTTTTGTACATTCTATTCAGTTTGCTTCAGGGAAAAAGAATGCTGCTCATCACTGGAATCTTTGAGAGCTGGAAGACTGGCGACAGACACGTCGTTATGTCTCCATGTGTCTATTTTAAAACTTTCTTAAGACCTCGGGTGAGGGCTGTGTTAAATTCTTACACAAACGTTGGCTACCACTTTGTTTTTTAAACCATGTTCTAATATTGACATGAGAGGATTTCCTGTATGTGTATCAGCAAGCAGATGAGAGAAGAGCAGGCCTTCAAAATAGACCTTCATTAGGGCAAGAGTTCCTCATGGATTAACTGGTATAAAGCAATTTAAGAATGAAAATTTAATGATTAAAATAGTAAAGGAGGGGCTTCCCTGGTGGCGCAGTGGTTGGGAGTCCGCCTGCCGATACAGGGGACGCGGGTTCGTGCCCTGATCCGGGAGGATCCCGCATGACGCGGAGCGGCTGGGCCCGTGGGCCACGGCCGCTGAGCCTGCGCGTCCGGAGCCTGTGCTCCGCAGCGGGAGGGGCCACAGGAGTGAGAGGCCTGCGTGGCGCAAAAAAAAAAAAAAAAAAAATAGTAAAGGGGAACCTCTGATACACATGAAACTTAAGGAAGAACTCTAGCTGTGGCCTCATCTTAGAGATAATTGGCCCCTAATGTACTTATTTACTATTATTTTTTTAGAGTGAACTTTTTTTTTTTTTTTTTTTTTTTTTTTGCGGTACGCGGGCCTCACTGTTGTGGCCTCTCCCGTTGCGGAGCACAGGCTCAGCGGCCATGGCTCACGGGCCTAGCCGCTCCGCGGCATGTGGGATCTTCCCGGACCGGGGCACGAACCCATGTCCCCTGCATCGGCAGGTGGACTCTCAACCACTGCGCCACCAGGGAAGCCCTCTAGAGTGAACATTTTTAATATAACCATTTCTCTCCTCATTAAACAAACAGACAACAACAACAACAACAAACCTCCAAAGTCTTCCCATTCCACTCGGAATAAAATTAAAACTCGCTTCCATGGCCAACACACTCTTCATCATCTGGGCCTGCCCGCCCCCTGAGCTCACTCCTTCCAATCCCCACTTGCTCATTACCCCAAGTCTGGAACCCTCTGCATAGATCTGAGCAGGGCTAGCTCCTCCTCTCATCCACCAGGACTCGGGAAGGCCCCTAATGTATTTATATCAATCTTAACATTCTGCTGCATCACAAATACATAAAATAATAAGTGAATTACAAAGTGTTTAGGCCTTAAAACACATATAGTGAAAGAGCACTAGGAAAGCAACTCTCCTTTGTGTTTCTGCTCACGTACACAATGCTCTGGGCAGGTCTGCGTGAGAGACTGTTGACCCTCCAAATAAGTGCAGAGTATGAAAACCTTGGGTCGTTTGAGTAGTTGGCATTTGACCAACTGTTTTTTCGATAGTGTCTAGTTGTGAGTCTGGTGCTGTGTTCAGCCTGATGTTTTTCTCTTATTTGAGGTTTACACTTGTTATAGTGATGTCTATCATTTTCCTTATGTTGCTTTCCCTAAGATTATCTGTGGCGTTAAAAACCAGAGTCTGATGAATTGTGGGTTTTTTTTGCCCTTTGTTTCTGCCCACCGACGTTTGCCTTGTAACTATAAATAGTTGTCTTGTTGAACAACTGAATATGAATTAATTTAGAGATGCTCACATAACTGCAAGGCTATGAACAATGAAAGGGCTTGGAGAAAATTCTAAACTACTAGGGAGATTGAAATTTTCATTGATTCTTATAGCTGTTATTATGAGGAGAATAAAGACTTCCAAGACATTTCCGAAGAATTTTTGTAATTGGATCCCATATTTTACAGTATTTTCCTAGTATAAGTGTAGTAACTTGACAATTGGGATTTTTTTGCTTCATATATCAGAATTGTATGAGTGCTGGGCAGTTCTTAATATATTTCTTTTTGCCCCTTTCTCTAAGTTTTTGATGGCTTTGTTTGATCTGACACTTCACCAGAGTCCCTAAAACATCGAGACTTATGTAATTCATCTATCACAAGTGACAGTTCCATGGACAACATATCATGTCTGACTGTCTATTAGATCTGCTATAATCTATGGGCCTTGTGATGAATGGAGAGCAGGGTCCTCGATCACGCAGCTCCATCACCGTTGATCATACGTAGAAACCCTGCACAGACACTAATTAGAGGAGAGTTTTCTGAAGGCCTAAAGTGGGATGAAAATAATTGAAGTAATTGAATCCCAACCTCCCAACAAGCTTCACTTTCAGAGAGATCTGCTACTGTTTTATTCTTCTTCTGCTTGCAGCTAGGAACCCTCTTGCCTTCTCTGTGCAGCTGAGACAACTACCTGCACCCATGCATCCAGTGCTTAGATGAAACATCCAGGTGCCACATTTTTTCTGGCTCTGTTCTCCTCATTGAAAAGCCATATTCTCACCACTGAAACAAACTAATTACATTTGTTTTCATCCATCAAATGAGAAAATGACTTAGTCTGGGTTGCTAGAGAGTTCTCTGAAAACACAGTCTTATCTTCTTTGGGTTCTATAAAGTGCTTCTTAGCTTTCAACGTGCATGTGAATTATCTGATATTTTTTTCAAAATGCAGATTCTGACTCAGTAGATCTGGGACTGGGCTCAAGATTCTAAATTTCTAACAAAGCCACACTTTGAAGAGCAAGGTCTGAAAAACAACTCATGGAAGTGTATGGCTGAAGATGGTCTGTGCCTGTCCCTGAGTTGAACATACTGAGGAGTCCAGGGCTGTTCAGATTCCAGTTAGAAAACTGTTTACTGTAGCATGTGTCCTTCTTATTTCCATTAACAGGTACTGAGCCTCATTATTGATCTAACCAGCCTTGAGGGTCACACTTCATCCCTAAATGAAAGGCTTCAGCACATCCTGAACCCTGAGCCATAACTGCAGGAAAACCACCCAGCAAAGGGGATTAATTTCACCTCTTTCCGTATTGACCCTCCACTTGGGGAGCTAGTATTTCTGGCTCTGAGCCAGCTGACTTCATCCACAAATTAAGCTGACAGTTTCTTCCAGCAATAAATGCTGTCTTGGAGCCAAAGCAACATTGATTTAATTGGTCTCAAACTATTCCACTGGCCACAGCTTCACATTCCTGAGGGAGAGCCTCGCTCTCCTGCAGAGGTGCTGCAGCCCTCTTCTTTCTTCTCTGTCTTCATTGATGCTGCTGGCCAATGGTTTGGGACCACTGCACGACAGAGGAGGGGTGAGATGGGTATTGATTAAGGTGGGTAGACCTTAGGTGAAGGCAGATGGGACTAGGATGTCTGGTCAGAGAGTGAAGAACAAGGACTGGTGAAGGCCAGAGAATGAACAAACAGAAGAAAATAGTCACTGCGGGTTTGAGAATATTTGAAACCTCTCCTAATGTGTACATTTCCCTCATGGAGTATAAAGGCTGTAGCCAGCAGAAACACAAGGACTCCAAAATGGGAGGAGGAAAGGAGCCTTCCTCATTCACTATGTTTATTAGAGGTTGCAAAGCAACAACCAAAGCCATGGAATCCTGTTCTAAGTAGTAGTAATGTAGAATATGGAAATAAATTCAGTAACAGGTATATGGGGCTAAGAGGAAGCTATTAGCTGATGGTACCCATGAAACTCAGTGAATTTTTACTGCTTCTAGGTCCTATATTCCCTTAGTTTCCAGGAATCCTTGAACTTCGTAATTATATCTGGCATTTTGTACATAGGAGCATTTTTTTCCCCCTGGAATAAGTTCCCTTTCTTTGATCAGGATATCAAAGTTGTTTGCAATCTATAAAAGGCTAAATAAAAACACTGCTCTAAGGAACTGTGGCGAGAAGAAAATTTTGGCTATAGCCTGTGCTATCTAGTACTTTACTCTATATTCCAAACTTGATCAGAAATTACTTTATAATAAATGAAGAAGGTGGAACCCAGCTCCTCCAATAGCAAGAGCTAAGGCTGACACTGGTTTGCTTGCCTGGGATGAGCCATCTGAGCTAAGTGTGAGGAAGGACCACTTACATCTAAAGGAAACTGAAGCCTAGAACAGTTGAAGTAACTCACCCACGTGTTCTGGCAGAACTACAGTGAAAGCCTTAATCCAGTGTCCATTTGCACTTCACCTCATGTTCTAATTCAGCTGTCACTGTGTCAAAAACACGCACTAGCCCAGTTTCCTCTTTCAAGTCCACATCTTCCGTCATGACCCTGAGTGCTACATGTCCTTGGCTTACGCCCTTAGAGCCAAAATTACTTAGTCATTTTTAGTTTTTATCTCGCTTTATTTTATCAAAACATAGTAAAGTTTGAAAGACTGTTCATTTTCAAGGCTTTTCCCACTTTTGCCTTTCAGTCAAAACTCCATTCTAATATGTCACAATCTCGTAAGAATACAGAGGGTTATAAATCCATGCCTGAATCTCTGTTCCATGCATTCTATCCCTGCCTGTGTGTTCTCTAGTCCCATCTGGGCTCACGCGGTTACATTATGCACTCTGACACCCATGTCATGTCATGTTTATCCAACTGTTTTACTCCTAGTCAAAATCAAAAGTTTTTTTCTTCCCCAATTCTCCCAGCAGGGCCTTCCCAGGTTAGAGAAAATGAAGCTGTCGGCCATCAGTTTATACATCATCACCAACAATAAACATGCCAGGATCAGAACCTGCATTTTGTTATCTGTCCATTGTTGATGGCAGGGAAAAAAGACAGCTTGATGTTCATTAGTTGGGCTGACCCCCAGCCCTGGGAGCAGTGGGGAAAAAATATGCATTTTGACTGGAAGTAAACTGAGGAAACATGACATGGAGTCAGGGAGGGATTGTAGATCTGTCTCAGGGGTGTGATTTTTTAACAGACTGACTTCTGGCATTTGAGGAAAATCTCAGCAACTCTTGGGACAGAATTTTTATAACTGTCCATTCGGCAGGGCTGATGTGTGACTTGAAATAGTACTCCTATTTTACTTTATATGCTCTGGCTTTTGTATACAAATGGTCTGTTTCCTGAGGCCTGGAAATGGGGACTTTTCCCTCTTCCTTTCTTGTCTTCCCCACTTTGTATCTGTGGCCTCTAAAATAGTGGTGGGTACAATAGGTTTGTAATCAGTGTTTTCCGAGAGGAGGTACATGTTTATATGGGGGTGGGATCTGCCTTTTATTTGCTGTGTGGTACAGGAAAAGGAGCAGACTTTGGAAGTCAGACAGGTCTGGGTGTCAATCCGGAATGTCACTTATTGAATTGATGTCAGTGTCCTCATCTTTATCCTGGTTATTGAAAGACCTTCTTCCTAGAGGTGTTAGAAGGAAGTGAATTAGCCTATGTGTAAAGTGCTAGCATGTATGAAGTTCCTGAAATAGGTTAGTTACCTTTCCTCTTTTAGTTGCTTCTGCCTTTTGGTAGATAAATGCTAGATATGCTAGAAATATAGAGCAACCTCACCACAACTTTTACATGAATTTTATGACCTTTCTTTTGAAATTTCTTTGTGATAAATAGGGAAGAAAAAGGGCATTGGAATCAGATAGACACAAAATCCATTCTCCTTTTTATAGAGGGCTTGACTGAAAAAACAAGAATCAGGACACAAGCACTGCCCAAAGTAAGATATATTAGTTACATAACCATCCCTGTACCTACAGTCAGAGATATCCTGTTTTTTCTATTGTTTGTACTTAAAGGTATATTTATGTCTCTAACAAAAGAGGGACAGAAAAACTATGTTAAATAGAATACTGGAGAGGTATCAGGACGTAGGAAATTAGGGGAAGAAGAACCAAGGTGTTGGGCTGGGAGAAGAGACGAGCAAGGCCACGTGGGTGATGCTTTGGCAAGCAGTACAGACCCGTTGTCACACCGGGTGGAAGGAAACATCACTGCCTGCTTGCAAGCCGGCCTCCTTTTCCAACGGCCTGGTTGCCACCAGGGCTGCTCCCTCTTGACTGGGGTCTTCAGAGTTAAGATCCACGTCCCTTCTTCTCTTCCTCTTGAGAACTCTAATAAATGCACCAGGAGGATCTTGCTCCCTCTGGCCCAGAATAAGATGAAAGAACAAAGGAAACTTGCTTCCATGCCTGCAAATCAAATTTTCTTTATTGGGTCCATTCTTAAAATCCTAGAATAAAAGATTCACCTGGACTTGGGGGCATTTCATTTGGACTGGGCTTAAGACCCTCAGAGAGACCCCTGGAATGCTACTGTGCAGATTTAGTGGATGTGTTATAAAGCGTGTACGTGTTGGGAGGATGAAGGAAGTGTTTTCAATAAAGAAGTTCAAAGCTTCTGCTGGTCATTGCTACGGAGGCAGCAGTCTCCCCTCAGGGACGTTTTCAATTCATTTCAACAACTATTTGTCCATTGCCTACTATTCGGGGATGAGAGCAAAGGGTTCCCTTCTCTCCTGGATTTGGTGTTGTGGTTAGGCAGAACCAACTTACATGGGAAACAGTTAAAAACAAAACAAAACAGAATAAAGCACTTAATAATTAGCTAGCCTATAAGTCTCAGTAAACAGTCTGGTACGGGGGTAGTCAGAGAGGTCAATGACCAGCACTTATTTGAACAGTCAGAAACAGGTTCTTGGAAGTGGATTTCACACCAGGATAAAGCGTTACTCCCTAGGATGGCATACATGATGGCGCCTCTCCACAGTTCTTGACCCATCCTTCTCAGGTCGTCATATGTGCCCTAAGAAGGGTTCACAGTTCTTCTCCTGTGCCACATTTTCTCATGCCTCTCATCTTTGCATATATGCTCCCTCTGCCTGGAAGTCTCCTCTCTCCTTTCCTTTATTCCTTTGATTGTTTGTGCATATATAATCTGGTTGGATCCTACTTATCTATCAAAATGCATTTTATATGTCACCTCCTCCAGGAAGCCTTCCCAGAGAGCTGCCCCCAGCCTGAGCAGAGTGTTCCTCTTCCATGTTACACTCACACCTATGCATACCTTCCATACAGTGCAGTGAAGGCAAACTGTGTGTCCCTGACCAGACTCTGAACTCCTTCACACAGTGACTTGTTTCAGCTCTGTGTTCACTGCCTCTACAGTGTTGGCAGGCCATAGCCAACTGAGGAAAAGGTTTTTTTATGAGTGAATAAGAGAATACATTGCTACTTTAGCTGCACACTCCTGTGCAGAAAATTTATGTGGCCAAGGGTCCCATTTCAGAAGCAGAATCCCTGATGCATAGCTCATCCCTGAAAATTTTGCTCTTGCCTGGCAGTGATTCCTATTCATCCAAAAGAGAACGCTCTTTGCATGGGCCTCAGGTGACCGCATGCCCCTGCTCTCCTGCTGGCAGTTGGCATGGCTCCACGCTGCCTCCAGGAATGAGAATGCTGAGGCTGGCTTCTTCTAGGATGGATGAAAGGTCCTGGCAATGCTAACTGAGCAGTACTTGGGGTCCATTTGGGAGCTGACCTCCTGTGTTGTACAGTACATGCTCTGCTGGGGAAATGGGTGCTATGTTTTGTGTTCCATTTTCCCTGCAAGAGATGCAGAGATGTGAGGCTAACCAGAGAGAGGTTAAAGAGATGTGGGAGCCTTACAGCTGGGGATCATTAACAACAATCAAGACCAACATAAAAAGCCAGCAGGACTTCCCTCCCTCTTGGCCTTGGAAGCCATCTGGATAGAGGAAATTTGGTTTAAACTCTGGTGAGGGAACTTTTTAGTACTCTGAGATTGTTTCTTTAACTTCTCCATGCAAGTCCCTTGAATCCCTAAAATCTGTCCCTCAAAATCCTTGACCAGCAAATCTGTACCCCTTTAGACCAGAGCAGATGGTGACTGACAGCATAAACTATGACCTTCTTCATCTTTCTTAGAAATACCTGGTAGGCCCAGTGGATCTTTTCACACATTCTAAAAGCTGTGGTCCTGTTTTAATCAGAACTAGGCAGGATTCTTAGACTGCCACACCCAGGTACCCCTACTCAGGGCCCACCCTCTGTCACAGCTGACTAGAACACAGGTGGCCTCCTGACCCTGGGCAGCTTAGTGGTCTACAACAAGGCCTGGCCAAGTCAATCATACTTTTTCTCTTAGAGAATTGAAGCAGGAACAGAAAGAATTTGCCATCTAGGATGTACTCTTGAGAGGAAAGGTCAGGGTTGTACAGAATTAGTGCTGGGACTGCTTTCCCAATATCACACCCACACTGAAGTCATAAAGGGCTGAGGAAACAGCTGAGCCACGGGGCTAGGTCAAATGAGCTGAGAAGTAAAGATGAAACCCTACAGGCCCTAAAGGTTTGAAGGAGTGGTCTTTGTGACTGCATCCTGGTTTCCAAGTCGAGGGTCAGCTCTGCTGTGTTTCCTGTCCTTGGATTCCTAATGTCCATGACATCAGTCTCCTTTCATGACCTTGAGAGGGTTCTCTATTCCTAGCAATGGAAAATGCCTGATACTTGTCCTTGTTGGGATTTTCATGACCATGACACTTCTATTGCTTTTCCTGGACTAAATAAAAACAATGTATTTAGGCAAAAGGGGGCTAGAGGGGTTGGTCAGTGACTGTCCTTCCTCCTTAGTGTCCATCACAGTTCATGGCCTCTGGAGCCCACCGTCCGAGTACCCTTTCTCTCGCGGTCATCTGCACATGTAGCAGTTTAGACCTGAACTGCACTCAGTTTCGCAGTCTCTACATGTCTAATTCCAGGCATGTAGCATTTTTGTTGGGATTGCTTAAACAATAGCCAGCAATATGTTTCGTGCTTCTCTTACACACCCCACACCCCTCAGTTGCTGGGCACCGTGCAAGCATCCAGCAGCTATTCCTTGACGTGGAAAGGTAATGGCGCAGACTCACGTTTTCATCTTAGATGTTGGTGAGTGAAGGAAACCACCCTAGTCCCTTGTATAATTTGCTTTTGAAACTAGTGCTATAAAACCAAGGGTGGACGTTCAGGGCCACCCCCTTATTTCATAGTTGATACTCAGAGTGTCAGGGAGGTCAGTTTGATGATGGAGGTCCATCCAGGGCTTGGGAACATTCTAGGGTCTTGAAATTTTTTTTTTCCTTTTTCAGCAAAATGAAATAACCTATGTTTTAAAATCTGATTATAAAAGAAATGTATGTTTACAACACTCAAGGCCTTGGAATATTCATTCTCTTCTCCCTGTGATGCTCATGGCTGGGGCCTTAGTTTCATTCAGGTCCCTGCTCAAATATCACCTCTCTGAGAGATCTTTGGCCATCCTAAATATCATAGCCCAGGAGTTACTCTCAATCATCTTTCTCTGTTCCTTCATTGCATATACCACAGGCTGACCTTATATTCTATTTTTCTTTATTTAATCCGTTCCCCCGTCCCAACATTGTAAGCCCACAAGTGCAGAGACTGTTTTGTTCTGGGTCACGTCTTCAGTGCCTAAAATGTGCCAAGCTTGTAGTACCAAAACAGATATGTGGAATGAATATATAAGTGAATGGTAAAATTTTTAAAACTTCATAAAAAATAAAATAGAAGGTAAACATTGCCCATGCTTCTACCACCCTAAGGTAAATGCTGTTAACATTTTAGTGGATCACATTCTTGATTTTTTTAAAAAAAGAAAGGAAGCATGCTATTTTAATCTGATTTTTTCCTGATTACAATGAAAGTGGATATTTTTCAATGTTATATCGGTAGTTCTCAGCCATGGTGGTACAGCAGGTGGAGAGTGCTAAAATCTACCTTTCAAAGCCCTACTTCACACCAACTCAATCAGATACTTTAGAATTAGGGCCAACATTCCCAGCTTTGGAAGTGATTTGGATGCACAGCTGGAGTTGCAGGTTTCTGGCCTACATGGTTATTTTACCTGCATAGAATGGAAAGTTTTGTTTTTGTTTTCTTTTTGCAAATCTAATGGACCTTTCTAGGAATCTTAACCTATGACCATTGGAGCTAGAGGTACTGACTACTAATTTGGGTTCATAATATGGTGATATTAGCAAATACTTTTATGATATTTACTATTAATTTGCTGTATTTAAAGATATATATAAAATCCTCAGAAGCTCTTTGAGTTTGGAACATTGGTATCACCATTTAACAGATGAAGAAATTGAGGTACAAAGAAGTTGAGTAACTCACTCAATGTCAAGGTCACACAGTCACACAGCTAGTAAGAAGTAAAGCTGGGATTTGAACCCAAGGAATATGGTTCCAGAATCTAGTCTCCTAAACCTGACACTATACAGCCTACCCGTGGATTCTAGTGTGTGTGTATGTGTGTGTATATATACACACTATACACTAATGTGTATATATACATACTAGGATATATATATCCTAGAATATATATATATATATATATATATATATATATATGTATATATAATTTAATAATTCACATTGATTTAGTTCTTCAGTTTGAAAATAACTTTCCCTTAGGAAGGCAGCATGGTGGGGTAGAAAGACTGTCACTTTTGGAGACATTTAGCCATTATCTGTTTAACGGTTGGCTGACCCTGGGCAAATTGTTTAACTTCTTTAGTTTAGCCATATCTGAAAAATGAGAACAGAAATACCAACCGATCACCCATGGAGGGAATGTACATAATACACCTATTATAGTGCCTGGCACAGGTAGGTCCTGAATACACTTTACTTAATCCTTGAAGACATACTGGGAAGGACACAGGAGGGGCTTTTGGAAAGGTGAACTGTGTTGGGCTCCATGTGTAGCATTTTGCCTACGCTTTTCTCCTTACAATAAGCAGGGTAACTTGATAGGTCTGAATATGCTTTGGTGGGCGAATCCTCTATTACCTCATGGGACAAATGTCTAAAGTCTTTCCCCCCATTCTCTCTGTAAGTTATAGAGGAAAAAGGCACACGGGGATAGAATGGGGGTAAAAAGATAGGTGACATATCTGCCTTTTCTGGTTGTCTTTATTCTATTTTACTAGTGAGCGATTTAATTTTACTTGCAGAATAACAGAGATGTTAATTGTCATGTCAGAGCCTTTACATGACAAGATACAGTTAGTTATTGAATAGATAAGGACAATTTCAATGCAGTACAGTTATGGTTGAGGTAGCACAAGTGAACGGTGACATTTTTTCTTTAACTCCCTATTACATTAAAAAATCAAGTCCTTCCGCCTTTTCTTAAGAAATTATCAGCCATCAGTCGTTTGAACTGTGAGGCTCATGAGTTAAATGTGTCTGCAGAATACGTCTGAACAATCACATTATAACAGTGTCCCCTGCCTATGAAATTGCCAACGGAGTCTACTCTTACTCAGACGCTCAGAGTCTAAGGAGTAAAGTGTAGGCGAGAGAGGTGAGTGGGCACGAAGTTGGAAGGCAGGATTGGAACAGGAATTTCTGCGGAGTGGGAGAGGTGATGGAGGATGGAGGGGGAGACAGAGGCTGGGGGACTAGGTGGCTATGACAGTGTGTGAAATGGTACTTTTGTTTTTCCCTGAGGATTCGGAGCTTAGGACACTCCCAGACATGGCCAGAATATTATGGGAAGGTTAGTTACTCATCTCTCTAAAAGTTTTTTGACATTGTCTTTATTTCCTTACCCTTCAACCCACTCTACCTGAGTTTCATCATTGAATCAATTCAGCTCTCAGAAGGGCCGACAATAACCTACATGAATTCTTGGTCTTCATTTTTTGTGACCCCCTCAGCCTCTTCTGACATGGTATTCCTCTCTCCTAAATGAACAACATATTCTTCCCTTGGTTTATGACACGATATCTTCTGGATTTTTTTTTTTCTATGAGTCTGGATACTTCTATTCAATTGCCTTTATCAACTCACTCTTTTCCCCCTAATCTTTAGATGTTTGAGTTTCAAAGCTTTGTCCTATCCCTCTTCTCTTCGCAGGCTATGTTTCTTCCCCCAGGAAATGTTACTTACGCCCCTGGCTTTAAGTACGGTCTGCATTATAGAATGACTACAGTGATGACTTGTAATTGTATTTCTCTAGCGTGGAAGCCCCTTCAGACTCATATGGGACACCCTCACCCCAACCCCCCTCAAATTTCACAGGCAAAGTCTATTTCTCAAAAGCTGAACTCATCATCCCTCCCACCCCAAACAGAATCTTCTACTTTTCCCTAGGGCAACCGTGCATTCTGTCTCTCACCTCCCATCTCCAAGTGTTTACCACTTCCTGGTGGTCTTACCTCCTAAATTTCTTTTGGCTCTCCACTTCTTTCCTCCGACAGTCTCATTGTTCTAGATGAAGCTACCATGATCTCTTCCCCTTGACCACATGGCCTCTTAATTGATATTTCCTCTTCCAAACTATTTTCCAATTAACTTCTAATTTTTTCTAATTAACTTCCCACTGCTCTAAAGTTAAATATCAAAAATCCTTAACACAGTCTCAAATCCTGAATGACAGGGCTTGAACCTCTCTCCTGCTCACTCTGAATCCCAGACCCTTTAGTGCCCATGCTCCTTCCTGACCCAGAGCCTTCTCATGTTCTGTTCCCTTATCCTGGAAATCCCCATCCGGCTCCACATGCTTAATAATTAATTTCTGCCTTTTCATTTCCTAAAGAAAGCATTTGCCAACCTTCCAGGTCCTTCTGCTATATGCCCTTATTATACCCTACCATCCTCCTTTATCCAACACTCATCACAAAGTGTAACTAAATAGTGAACTGAGGAGACAGTCATATAATATCCCATCAAGGTAGAGGTCCTATCTCTATTGTGCTCTGCTTTTACCTCCATGCCCTACTATAGTTCTTTACACATAGAAGGCACTCAGTAAATATTCCCTGAAAGAAAGAAGGAGAAAATAGAGATTTCCTTGGGGATGTAGAAAATTCAGAAAAGAATCTGGGCAAGAAATAGTCCATTACTAAATCTGAGAAGGGTAGATTAAAGTTCTTTCTCTATATTGGTCAGTCTGTATTTTTCTGTTAATCAAATTCTTTTTTACTGAGTAAAATAGGTGGGATAATGGGATACTTTCTCTGCTTCAAAACTCCAGTCAAAGGAGGGCAGTCATGCTATATTTATGCTGAGAATATATGCCCAGTTGATAAATGTTCTTTGCCTCTCAGGAGAACTCTATTAGTTTTCTTTTCTTCTGTTAAAAAAATGTGAGAAAGTCGAAAGATATTATAGTCCCGATTGCTGAAGCATGTTTCTGATTTAAACCCACATTTCTTTATGAATTTAATTTAATGATATATTGAAGATGCTTGAAGGGTATAAAGTTCTGTGCTGGTATCAGTGTGAGCACACCTAAGTAATTAGCAAAGGGTATAAATACTTTCTTTAAATAAACTGGTATCTTTTTAGCACCTGAGGGAGATTTCATCTTATCCTTCTTTCCTTGATTAAAAAAGAATTGATATGGCTGCTGTAACTCAAGGGCCTTTACTCACTTCATAGGCAATGTTGACACCAGAGACCATTTCATGAAGGGGAAAAGAAGGCAAAATTCTCACCCCTCACAAAACTGTCACAAAATCACATTTTCACATGTCTGAGGGGAAAAAAAGCACAATGCTATTCATTTCCAATGTGGCTTTTTCAACAGCTAACTACAGGTGGCAAATGAATAGTATTATACAACTATTTTCTAAAACATCTCCAATAATTATCACTGGAAATCTTTTGTGTGGAACAATATTTGGGGGATGGGCAACTGAGAAATGGTGATAAATGGAGACTTATTGGAAAACTGTTCAAAAGGTAAGAAAGGAAGGGAACAAGTTTCTGTGGAAAGAGCAGGAGAGGAAGGTGGTTTGAAGAGACTAGCAAGAGAGAAAGGATGTGGAGTAGACTGCTGCGGGTCCACGGAGGATTGAAACCCAGAAGTGGAATCTTGAATTGGATGTACACATGAGAGGCATTGATTGAGGATAAAGGAGTGGGATGTAGCATTTCAGAATTATAACTGTGAGGAAATGGACAGGGCCATTGTCCACAAGCACTGATGCACCGACCTGAGTAAAGGAATGAGCTCATCATGGTACAGGATTGGAAAGGCATGGCGTATTGCATCAGCCTCCGATGAGGTCCTTCTCTTCCTCTCTGTTTTTCCCAGCCACTGGCAAAATCTCCCTTGACAATATGCTTCATATGTTCCATCACCTGACCTATGCTAGTTCTGTTTTTAATTCTTAACTCATATGAAGAAGGATTGGACTTATGTCTAAAAAGATATCCCTAAATTGTGAGAATCATATATATGTGTGTATATATATATGTGTGTGTATTTTTTGGAAATGTTTAATCATTCATCCAAATATATATCTTATGTCTTCAAGTATTTGAAAGCTTTTCATGTTGAAGAAGGTTTCTGTGATGCTGAGGGGTGACTCTAGAAAAATGATGACAAATTTGGACTCAAAATAAGGAAGAGCTGTCCAAAACATGGACTATGACTTGAGGAGTGCTGCATTCGTCATAGTTAAAAGTGTTTGAACCCAGGCAAGAGCAGCTTGGCAGGAACGTAGTAATAAGAGATGCAAGTCAGAAAGCCTGGACTAAGTCTCTATGCATAGCTTGCTAACCTGTGACCTAGAGATAGGCCATGATCCCCAGATAGGTTATGTCTGTTCCTTTTAGGTTTTATAATTTTTGAACTAGTTGCCAACACTTATAAGTTGGGAGAATTCACAAGATCCAGATTTCCAGCTTTTCTTGAAAAACTTAGAAGATCTGACCATGGGATACTAACCTTTGTAAATGATGTGCCTGGCAGAGAAAAGTGGCTCTTTACCCATGGTAAAGCTATTCCATGTTTGAGATAGTAGTGAGAAGATCCAAGGGGTTTATACTGAGTGGAAACCACTGAGGTTCTGCAGTCATTTTTAGTTAAGTCAAAGATATTTCATATTGATAATCACACATCTGATTGGATCAATCACTGTATTTCTTACAAAAAGAGCTATTTTGTAAAGTACTGTTATTTCTTTATGAGTAGGTATATGCTTTTCTTCATAAGACATGAGGCTTGATACTGTGAGACAGCAATGAGTCACTCTCATAAATTTTATTATAAATCTTCCAGGAATGCTTTCAACCAGATTGCAGTGATTTCTGCAGAATGTGTATAGATTCTAGACATCCATATTTTATAACCACTTTTGCTTAAAAGCAAGATGAACCAAACAAATATATTTTGTTTGGGAATTTGATGTCCTGTAGTACTTAAAAATGTAACCAAGGAATCAGAAACTTCTAGTCTTTTAAAATTTTAACATGCATGTTAATAGCGCCTTCTTTGTCGATTTCATTAGCAAAAACATGTTCAAAATTTACCACACTTTATTAGCATTGTATAACTCTAATGCTCAAAAGTCCTTAGAAGTAAAATCACCAGATTTATATAGGTTTTGAAATGGAATCAGATCCTAGATCTGTTCATGGGCAAAGTCTTAGGCAAGCAGGAGACAAAAGAAGAAGAGATGTGTTTCTCTTTTCTTGTGTAAAACTTTGAAGTATATTACCTTTTTATTGTAAGAGATACACCTTTAAGATTCCTCTGTATTGCTTATGGTAGTTCCTCTATCTGCAGTCAGTAAATGTTCTCATAAACATCTACGTACTATATTTATAGACATTTTGATCTGGTGACATTTTCCCATTAAAGAAAAGAGAAAAGCAAAAGATTTTTTTAAACTGCTTTTTTTTTTAAAGACAGGGTACATATCATTTATAAATAGCCATAAGATATATGTGGCAGACAGTTGAGTAAACGTGGTCAATATTAAGACTTCCACAGTTGACTCAAGCGCGGGTAAAATTGATTTTTTTTAACCTATAACCCATTATGAGTATGCATTTAACCTAACCAAACTTGCATGGTGGCATTTGCATTCTTATGTGGCTTGGATTTCCTGTTTATTGTCCAGCAAATACTGAGAATGGGGAAGTGGAGCTCTTCTTAGACGATATATATGAGATCCATAAAGACACTTTTTAAAGAGTGGAAGAAACCTTTGGTTACTTTTCGGCCTATTTTTAAAATTCAGACTAACTTGTTATCTATAAATGATAGTACATTTCAGAGTTGCCCCATTTATTTTTTCATAGCCAATGATGAGAAGTGTGTTCTTTTCTGGAATGGAGAAGTTAAAGCAGAGTTCCACAACCTCTGTATTTGTCATGGGGAAAATTTGGCAGTTTATTCACTTTCCTTTCATTCATACTGACTTGTCCTTTTCTTGCTTTCTAGTTTCTTTATCATGGTAGCTCTTGTCCCAGGCCTTGTCTTTGCAGGGGCAAAAGCAGAATGTTGCTTGTTGAAGCTATTACCTTATAACATAGCTCCTCAACAATGTCTCGATGGTGGCAGAAGAGTGAAGTTAATATTTTTTAAGAACCCGTCTTCCCTAGCCGATGGACTTCAGGGCTCCCAGAAAGCTGGAGCTTGAGGGACTCTCTGTAGTCATCTAGTTTTGCCTTCACCAACTGGTGCTCCACCAGCCCTCACTTCAGCATCGTTTAGTTTGACTGACATAGTGATCTTTGCTTGTTTGTTTGGCTGTTTGTTTTTAGTCTGAATCTCTTCCAATGAGGTATGTGTTCTCAGGTTCCTATATACCCCAGTACTCCCTGGCTTTCTCACAACTACCTACATGACACATTTATGCTAAACTAACTAGCCTATCAAAGTATTTATGTTTATAACCTTTAAGCTATTGAGTTAAACCATATAAAGTTACCATTTTTTTAGATTTAAAGGATGGTTGAATGTTAGAAACTCTATATCATTCAGTCTTGTTATTTCACAGATAAAGAAGTAGAGTTCCAAAAAATGACTCATTTGTTTAAAATAACAGAGCTCCTAATATCTCAAAACAGGTATTTTTTTTTTCAGGGGTGTTTAGGTAAAGGAATATTTTACTAGGTTGACGAACATTACCTATTAAAATTCAGGTACCCCTGGGACTTCTAATTTTTGGAACCTTATCACTGAGCATATCTGTATGTGAATAATTTATTCCACTTCTTTCCCAGAGTGTAAAATTTGATAGGTAGGAGGATGATGAAAGGAAATGAACACCAATGTCCATGAGGAAAAGAAGGGGTACTGGTGCGGAAAGGGTAAGGGCACACATGGAGAGAGAGAAAGAGAGAGGTGCAGACCTAAAGGGAACACAGCCAGCAATTCATGGGAGTTGGATGGAATTTTCCTGAAATGCTGTTGTCTCTGTAGATGTACCACTTGTTTTATGTGGATTAATAGTCATCAGAATAAATATGCTCTAAGTGATGTAAGTGAATTTTAACATTCTTTCATTTAACAGATTCCTAGTGTGAACCATATTTAATGATCAGCCTAAAATTGGAAATAGATATTTATTGTGGGGCTCTAAGTTATGAGTTCATTTTGTAATTGAGTTGGGACAAAGATATGATTACAGTTTGTTCATTATATGCACTATGGCTTAAATAATGCTTCTGAAATGCATGCATGTAGATGAAATTGCATCTGTGCATCTAAGGAAAAAAATCCTGTCCTTTTTAGTCCAGAATATTGAGAAAATGGGTTTGGAGATTGATTTTGGCAGTTAATAAAAGTAAAGAGTTACAATATTGTATTGTACTCTAAAAATAAGAGAGCACAGAGCCGCTTAATTACAAGTGTCCAGGTTTTCAGCTTTATATTTCTATGCTTGTTATGAAATCAATAGGAATTATTTTCTTATTTTCCTAGTTCTAAATATGCCAAGAAAACAATAGCCCTAACCTAGTATGCTAACATTAATAAATCATAATTGTCTTCTCAATGATAAAAGTGTACAATATCCTCAAGAGTTTATACAACACTTAGAGCTACACTGTCTCCTTAGATTCCAATCACAACCCCATGAAATGAGGATTAATATTGTCCCCATTTCTCAGGTGGGGAAGTTGAGGTTTGGCAAGAAAAAGTGGCCTGCCATGAAGTGGCAGGGGTGAGATTAGAGTTTGGATCCTTTAACTCTAATTCCCATGTGTTGTTCCCCTTTCCCGGATGGAGAGAGGAAAGAGTAAAGAACTTCCCACACTCGGACTTTTTTGAGCAGCAATGAAGTTTGACACCAACAGGGAAGCTCTTGACAAAGTTCAGAGAGAGCACTCAGATTCTAAGGCCTCTTTAACCACCTACACGCTTGAATTTGCTGCAGAGGAAAGGCTATGGTACCCTGCCTTCATGGCAGATCAGAACTTATATTGTCATGCTGTCCTTCTGCTTAAAAGGGTCATGGCTCTGTGCCTTTCCTTATCTAGGGAAATATCACATTATTAACCAGGGGCACTGAGGGATGTATATGAGAACTGGTGGCACAAATATATATAGATGATATTTCCCAGTGGTCTGCTGGAGAGAGCCTATTCCAATGTATTGCGGAATTTCAAGCTACATTAACAGAGAGAAACGCTGTTCACTATATCCCTTCTGTCCTCGAGGGAGTAAAGTGTATAGGGAGAGAAGTTCAATTTCTCTTTCTCTGTAGCCATAAAATGATTTTTTTTCATTTTGATAAGGAATATAGGTCTTTGCAATTGAGAAAAATTAAGTTAGAATTATTGAAGTAATTGCACTCATTGGGCGATTATATGAAGATGGCTCATTTAAAAACAGATCTTCTGGTGTTTATCTCAAAGAGAATGTCCTACAATCCTGTCACTTGGAGGAGGGTGGTTCTGTGACTGGTGATAGACTGGTAAGTGGAAGCTAAAAACTACTTCCTCATATAACGTGTTCATCACGTGCAGGAACAGTAAAGGAATTGAGAGGAGCTGTAATAAGGGTGGAGGAATTATGGGAGATAGTTTTCCAAATGATTTTGTAATGAAGCTCTGCTAATTATGTAAAGGAAATATGTTTATAATACCAATGAATAATAAAAGTCTTTATTAGATGCTACAATTGTGTTATCAGTTGTATAAACATTTCCACCAGCATTTAATTTGGGGGAAAAGAAGAAAGACTAACAGCAATACACATTTCAATTATATGTATAAAACAGTCACTTAAAAATTGGTCTTTGGATGAGTTTCCACGTGTCCTGCCTGGGTCATTTATTTTTTTCTAAGCAGCAAAAAAGGAGTATAATAGACTTTATAAAGAAAAATACACCCCAAGTAAATGTGTCAGAGTATTAGATGGAGAGAGCGCATCACATACCTTTTTTGTTGTTGTTTCTGGAATCAAGTTCAATTTTGGTTCAAGGTAGGAGAGCACTCGTAAAGGAACAACTGTCAAAAAGATTTTCTCTCTCTATCGTTGTCTTTTCTCTGGCTCCTTGGTAGTGATGAAATGGCCCTGCTTGCGTGCATTGAAGTTTTTGGTCCTGATGTACAGTGTAAGTGATCCATTTTGTTTGTCACAACCAACATTCTTTGAAAGTCCTCAGTGTTTTCGGTGCAATTCAGAATGCAGTAGAGAGAGAGACTCGACCCTCACGGAAGTTGCAATCTAAAGGCAACCTGCCCTTCAGAGGTGGAATGTTCTGCCAGGTGAAGTGTCTGCCTCCTCTTCTGTGGAGATAGTGTCTTTCGTCTTGGCGTCATCCAGGGGGAAGTCCCTGCCCTTAACTATTAGTTTTAGAGAACCATTTGGGGATGAGGAAAGTCTTCAGGATTCTTTTCTAACTTAATATACCCATTTAACTTGTCAGACACCAGAATTTGTTTCTTTACTTCTGTTGTTTTCATGTGGAAGATCCGTGTTTCATTCAGAAAGCTGACAATTGACCAACTTCTGTCACAGAGAATAATTCAGGGGGAAAGCAGAACTCAGGAATTTTCAGCACAAGGCATTGCAGTGAGTGAGGTAGCCTAGAGAGAGGCAATCTGGACTTTCTATTGTCTTATTGAGCATAAATGATCTATAGTATTTAATTCCATAGTGCCTGAGTTCTGGCCTTGGAGGACCTGAGAAGGTGAGGAGATAAAGACCTGTCTTTTCTGTTTCTCACAGAGTCCTGATGTTTCTGTCCATGGTCTCAGTTTCTGATTGATTCCATGGCTCCCTGTGCTGTAATACCTTGGAGTCCTCATCATACTTGTACAAGTTCATGGAGTGTCTGCCTCACTTTACAATGGAGCTTCTGAGTGACTGTTTGAGAGTATTTCTATGGCCAGGAAACAAATAAATAAGCTCTTAAAGAAGCTCTCTATCCTCATTCTATTTTAATTGTTGAAATGCAGTAAAAAAAAAAAAAACTAAACTAAATTTGAAATTATTTTTAAATTTCTATGAACTTCTTAAAAAACATTTCCAGTTACAAAAAGGGTCACTTTCCAGACTAACATACACACACATATACTGATGTGGTAATCTGGTGTTCATCACAAATAGACTTTTAGAATCTTGCTATTAGTCTGTGATATCATGACATAAAATACAACTCTCACAGTGTACATTCTGTGGATGATAGATCCTGATAGATTCTTATATTGTATTTGATAGAAGGGGCACTAACAAGAAAGTCTTAGGATTACTTTATGCATTTCATAATATCAACCAATACTTATTTAATACAGGTGTTTTAGCTTAGGTTATGATTTCAGACTGTTCCTTCTTTCAACACTAAAATGCAATAACTTTTTTTTTTTTTTTTTTTTTTTTTTTTTTTGCGGTACGCAGGCCTCTCACTGTTGTGGCCTCTCCCGTTGCGGAGCACAGGCTCCGGATGCACAGGCTCAGCGGCCATGGCTCACGGGCCCAGCCGCTCCACGGCATGTGGGATCCTCCCGGACAGGGACACGAACCCATGTCCCCGGCATCGGCAGGCGGACTCCCAACCACTGAGCCACCAGGGAATCCCATAAAATGCAATAACTTTTTAACTAAGAAAGTGAAAGCACAAGTCCTAGTGCAGATAAGAATATGCCGTTTTGCATGTGTGTATTCTGTTGTAAGCTTTGTTTCTTGAATATAAGCTAGTGCAGCTAAATATTAGGATAGTTTCTTTACTCCATATACTTATCCAATGATGGAAACGATGGCATTCATTTCGTGGAGATGTTGTTTGTTTAACTACTGGAGGTTATCCCACTGGCAAGTTCATCCTTATTTGATAATAATGAAACATAAGTTTTATGTGTTTGCTTGAGTAAGATTGCCATCTGGTAAATAATATGTTTTGTGAGTGTTTCTAACAATCATGGTTTAAGCCAAAATTGACTTATCATGATTGCTGCAAATAACACTTGAGTGTCCTAACGGTTTGATCTTTTTTCTTTGTTGAATTGAGAAAATGTATTTTATGAAGCTTCCTGCATTTATTTTTAAAGTATTTTGTGGGTTTTAAAGCTTGAGTTTTCAAAAGCAATAATTATAGTTGATTACTATCTCCATACAGTACTTCTGCTCTAAAGTAGAAAAAAAAGATTGTTTCTAAAGCATTGTAAGTATTGTTATATGTATATGTATATATATTTGGTTTCGCCTTCAACAAGTTAGAAGTTTATTTCTTTATGAATTGAAGAACCCTAAACATTTTCCCTTGATAGATTAGTGTATTAAGGAAGCATGGCTAACAGAGCAAACAGGAGTGGCTTGGTATGCTATTTCTTAGGCAGTAATAGCATTAGAAGCAATTGTGGAAATGGTCTCTAACCCATTATCTCTCCTTAAAAAGGAGAAACTGGGCTTCCCTTGTGGCGCAGTGGTTGAGAGTCCACCTGCCAATGCAGGGGACGCCGGTTCGTGCCCCGGTCCAGGAGGATCCCACATGCCGTGGAGCGGCTGGGCCTGTGAGCCATGGCCGCTGGGCCTGTGCGTCCGGAGCCTGTGCTCCACAACAGGAGAGGCCACAGCAGTGAGAGGCCCGCATACCGCAAAAAAAAAAAAAAAAAAAAAAAAGGAGAAACTTATGATAGAAAAAGTTTTTTTTTTTTCATCAGTCTAAGTAAAGCTGAGACTGTCTTTTCTCCCTGTCACACGTAAAACTGCTTTTCTGGTTTCCACAGGATTAATTTTTAACATATCAGTTCAATTTGAAAACGTCAAGTGAGATTCAATGACTTGTTCTTGAAAATGTCAATTAAAATCTTTAACTAGTTGCTTTGCATATCAAAAGGAATCAAAAGAAATGAGTATTTAGACTAGAGATTTGAGGTGAGTCTAGAAAGGGAGTCTATAGTTGGTTAGTGATTTTTGGTTAGAAGACCAGGAGTTTGATTCTTCACACCCATCAATTATCTTTACTCTTTTTCAAGGTCAAGGTTATGGCACTTGGCTATAGTTGACTCTCTTGCTTTTGGGTGATGTGACCCGAAGGACAACTAAGTCTGAGAGTGTAATTAGATCAACAAAAAGCCATGTTCTGTTCTTTTTATCTTTTCTCATATTTGGAAGACTCTTTATTATTTCTTCATTAAAATGGTCTTCATCTATACATACAGCATATGTAGATACTTTCCTTAATTCCATCTTCAACCCACCTCTTTATTCATAATCTTTCTTTTAGAAAGTTCATTTCCACTTACAGGTTCAACTTTCACTTATATGTGTATAACTTCAAATATGCTTGTTGCCCTTCAGCTTTAGAGCTCTAGCCATACACATACCAGCACTCCCAATAATTGATAAATGGCTCCTTAAACAACGGAGTTTGTTATCATCACTCTTCTTGCTCTTCCTACATTCATGACTTCATACATGCACATGACCGTGGACATGCTGCCTCTAAACTGTGACTCTGAAATCTGCATTTCTAGTGTAAAGATATTACCTTCCTGCATAAAATTTGTCTATTTCGGAGAACAGGATTACCTCTACCCAGAAGCTAAAGCCAGAACCTGCTTGATATTCCAGGTTCCTCCCATTACGTGATCCTCCATATCTAATTGGTAACCATGGCCTGCTTTTAAATAGCTCTCAAATCTATTTCCTCTTCTCAAGACCTACCACTTCCTCCTTAAAACCAGCCTTCATTATGTCTTGCCTGGATATGGTAGATATTTCATAACCAGTTTCTTTTTTTAAATAAATTTATTTGCTTTACTTATTTATTTACGGCTGCATTGGGTCTTCGTTGCTGTGTGCAGGCTTTCTCTAGTTGCCGCAAGCAGGTGGCTACTCTTTGTTGTGGTACGCGGGCTTTTCATTGTGGTGGCTTCTCTAGTTGCGGAGCACGGGCTGCGCAGGCTTCAGTAGTTGTGGCTCGCAGGCTCTAGAGCTCAGGCTCAGTAGTTGTGGCGCACGCACTTAGCTGCTCCGTGGCATGTGGGATCTTCCCAGAACAGGGCTCGAACCCGTGTCCCCTGCATTGGCAGGCGGATTCTTAACCACTGTGCCACCAGGGAAGTCCCCATAACCAGTTTCATCTTACCAAATAGACTTTTCAATGCCATCCTCCAAATCCCTGCTAAAATGATCATTGAAAATGTAAATCTGTATGTGCTCTTCTCTATTTAAATTCATGACATTTTTGTTAACTTTTCTATCCAAAGGGACTAATACAACGATTGACACATAATAACAATGGTATTCAGCTCATACTGTTTTTAGGATTAAATTAGATTATTCATATGAAGCATAAATGTTAGGACTTAGTTGCCATTATTGTCATCATTGTTGTAGTAGGAATCATAACAAAAGGGTTCAATAACATATGTAGAAGAACAAGTCATTTTCAGTATGAAGTTCAAGCCCCTACCATAGCACAAAAGAACCATTGTGATCTGGCTCTGCCAGCACACCAACATCATTTCATGCTCTTTCCTTAAACCCATCTGTGCTCCAAGAATTCCGAACCTCCAGCACCTTGCACGATGGGTCATGGTCTCTTTAGCCTTCATAACTTTGCACATGCTGCTTCCTCTGCATGGAATGCTCTCACCTGCATGCTTCTCAGTTTAGCTTACAGTTTTCTTATTCTTCAAGGCTCAACCTAGGTGGCCTATTTTCTCTTGAACTGGGTTAGGTATCTGTCCTCCGAGCCTTATGCCATCCTGGGCATGGCTCTAACACAAGAGTTATCATATCAGTTCAATAATTTTGCCTCCTTGTCTGTCTTACCTGCTTATGAACCTCTTGCTAATAGTGAAAAAGTACATTTTCCTGTCTTCTGGGACAGTGGCTGGCACAAGGCAGCTGCTCAGTGAACCAACATAATTTTCCACCATAAGGTTTTGGTTCTTGCTGTTTGTTCTTTGAATTTTCTTCTTCTTGGCTTGACATAATTCAAACGTCATCTTCATGATGAAGCCTTTTATTATGACCTGTTTGAACAATCTTTCCTTCCCCTTACACAGTGTGTGACTAATGTCATAGCCCAGGGAGAAACACAGGCTTGGAGTGGGGCAGAGCTGCCTTATAGCTGGGAGACCTCGGGTGGATACTCCACCTCTTTGAAGTCTGATTTCTTTGTCTGTAAATTGAGATATTAATACCAGCCTTCACAAAGTTATAAGATCCATTACAGGTGGAGATACAGGAGAAAATATGTGTAAAGATCCTGACACTATTGGTGGTTATAAATATTTCCACCCTTAACATAGTGTCAAAATCATAGATGATTTGTATCTTTGAGAGGATGATAATGATCATATTTAAAAATGAAAAAATAAAATTCATCTAGGAAATTGATGATTATTTTTGTTAGGAATAAATCCATACTTTTGGAAAAAATAGAAAATCATTAAAGTTCATAGTCATTTTTGAGATCTTTTGTCTCTAGTCCTCCTAATGATCTTGCCGGGTATGTCTTATTTATCCTATTTTGCAATATAAGAAATTGGGGTTCATAGAGATTGAACAACTATCGATGAGCATCAAGATTTTTTAAACTATTGATATCATTTGATTCACAATTACACTTTTGGGACTCCATCCTAAAGAAACAAAATCAGACGTGCACACAAAGATATATGTATTTGCATATTTACCACGAGCTTATTTGTAATTACATGAAATTAGAAAAAGAAGCCCTGATTTTCCAAACAAAGTGACTATTTAAATTTAGTATGGCACATTTCTAAAAGCAAAGATTTGAATACTTATTCATTAACACTCACACCCTAATATATTTGCTTTTTAAAAAGTTTTTAAATGAATATTGTGTTTTTCTAAGATTTCCTTCTTTTGTATATTTGAAAACTGCAGGTCAAAATTGCAGTATTTTTTTTTTCTGTATCTGGTCTAGCCAATTCTTTGATATCTACTGATCTGACTTCTTTTTCCAGAGGTATATAAGGATTTCTGCTAGTATTTGTGTGGGAAATTTTAGGTGAATTAAAAGTAGAAGGGTGAATTTCAGCAAAAGTAATGGCATTATTAGGAAAGCGAGTCACTTATAGTATTCCAAAACAAACCTATCATTTCTGCAGAGTGGAACAGTTTACTTAGCCAATGAGGGTATAAATATTTGCGTATCTGAGAGACTAATGCCTGCTCTAGATTTAACACACAGCGCACAGCTGCTGTTGGCTGATGATTTTACTCCTGCAAACTCAAATATTAACTAAACCAAACGATAGATTTTTAGCTTCTGTTGATAGAAGTTTTACAAAGTGGCTCGAATACCTGAGATAAAAGACATTCATGTTTTTCCAAGGTAAACGTAATTGTTTATAAAAACTGTCCCAAATAGTGGTATTAAAAAATGTTTGATGTTAGAGGAAAATGCATGTGAAAAGACAGTATTAGAAAAATGATATAATGCAATAAACTGGGTTTTCAAACCACCCAGTGTTGTATAACATAAAAATGAATCCTGCCTACTCACTCCAAAAGGCTCTTCCGGATTTACTATTAGAAAATGTTAACTTTCCTTATTTCTTCCATTTTTCTGTAGATCCAATACATCTGAAATGTATTAAACTTTTTGATCTATAGCAAATCGAGTGTTCTTTATGTTACAAGCGATTTGAAAAACTGATTTTCCAACTTTTTAAAGTGATTGATTTTGACACGAATCTATGAAAAACCCATCCTTTTGCCTGCTTGGTTAACACCACCACAGAAAAAAAAAAAGCACACAAAAAAGCTTGAGGTGAGTTCATCCGGAGAGGGGAGCGCTCAGGGCAGCCATGCTCTGCCTGGGCATCCAGGGCAATGTGATTAAAAAGCAATTTGTGCCATGTCTCCTTCACACTAATAACCATTCCATGTGAAAGCTCTCCAGGAATAAATGTGCCATGGTAAAAAGTTGGGTCAATTTTACATTTTCAAAAACCCAACACAGCAATACACATAAAAAATAGTGAACATGTAACATTTCGTGAATCCTGTGCAAAAAGAATGGTCTGCTTTGGTGGTAAGCTTCTGAGTTAGGAATCCTGAGTTTTGCCCCATTGATCTTGGACATTACTTAATTCTTTATATTTTATTTTCCCTTTTTAAAAATATGGGAAAATGATCCTTCCCGACTTATAAGGTTGACCAAGGATATACTACTATCTCAGAAAATGTCATAATATTTTCTGAAAATCCTATTAAATAAATGCAAGATATTGTTAATAGCGTGAAAGTAAAGAGTTATAATAAGCATTTGATATTAGCTTTCAGAGAGGAAAACCATACAAAGATAATTTGGACTTAAATTTCCCCTTAAAGTAGAATGTCAGCCTTTACCTGAACCAGAAATAAAGGTCAGTGTTGAATTGCCGTAAGGTTGTCAGACAGGGTGAGGAGAGGTTTTCATTTTGCCTCTCTTAGGTGCATCTCCTTTGGAAAGTTCTTGGAACTTTTGTATTTCAGGTTGCTGTTCCTTAAAATTTAGGCTTTGGGAAGATTATGTCAAAGACCCAGTTTTAAAATTCTATCCATAGCATGAATCATAATTTATTCCCCTTTGGGATTATTTTATTTGACATCTCTTTAGGTAATAAAAGCTGATTAAACATTTTAAGTGACATACTGCAAGAAACTTGATCTAACTGAAAACTAGCCTTTAAAAAAGCACGTGTGTTGGGTTGGGTGTTTGGAAAGGGTTGATACTACTATGTGTAGGTAAAACTCATGTATTTCTGGTGGAAACTTTAAAACACACTTTGGAAAACTGGTAGGAATGTCAAAACTTTTTTTTTTTAGATGAGCACTGATGATTAAAAAATGTAAGAGTGACTTAATGTAAGAAACTTGATTTAATTGAAACAAAACAAAACAAAAAATAGGAGGATGGATCCTAACACCAAATCAAATGTGGAGCAACAGAAACTCTCCTCCAAACTGGAGCTTCTTGTGAAGGTAAACTTAGACCTGCCCTATGACCCAGCAATACTACTCCTAGATATTTTACCCAAGAGAAATGGAAAGTTACATCTACAAGATAAGACTTGTATAGGAAAGTTTATAGCCACTTTATTCACAATAGCCCCAAACTGAAGCAGTCCAAATGCCCACAAATAGGAGAATAGGTAATTGTGATATATTCATACAGTGAGATACTAGCCAGCAATATAAAGTCATGGATTCAACAACATAGATGAAACTCAAAAACATTGTGTTGAGTGAAAGGAGCCTTACATGATAACATATGTTCTGTTACATGAAGTTGAAGAACAGACAAAACTATAGGGGAATGATTGAAAGGAGACATAAAAGAACATTCCTGGGTGATGGAAATGATCTATATTTCAGTTGGAGTAGTGATTATACGGATGTGTACATTTATCAAAACAAATCAAGTTGTACTCTTAAGATCTGTGCAGTTAACCATATGTAAATTTTACCTGAGTAAAAAAAAAAAAGGAAGTCGGGAGAGGCTTTTATGGTAAGTGGAAAAGTTGACAATGGGAGGATTAAGGACCTACCTTACAGAAAACAAAAGGATGTTAGTGGTTTATGGGCAGGAAAGTAGGTATTATTTACAGCAATGATTGGAAGAGATGAATTCACTTAGTTCTCAAGTGGAGAGTGTTCTAAGTTTAGACAAAGTAGCAGGCTGTAGTTATTTCACTCTGTCCTTTGTGCTGACAGAAAAAAAAAAGGGAGGGGGATAAATCTCCTTCCTGATATGTTCTTCTTCATATTCAGAACTTCAGATAACACAAGCACCTCTTCAAGTTTGGAAAATAGCAGATATTTCCTATCTTGAAAGACTAGGTTTGTTCTATATTGTTATTAAAAGGCCCACGAGTGGTACCCTAAATTTAGTTTCTATACCTAGACCTAGAAAAACATGAGAAATCTGTTAGACAAAACAAGAGGATGGAAATTTGCATACTAGAGAGCAGCTAGTAATTGAGATGTGGTCCTGGCAACCACAGGGACTAATCACTCTCCCTTTCTTCATTTATTTTTGAAAGTGGATGCAGAACCCTAGGTTTTGCTTGTTTTTTTGTTTTTTTAAAATTTATTTTATTGAAGTATAGTTGATTTACAATGTTGTGTTAATTTCTGCTGTACAGCAAAGTGATTCAATTATACATTCAGTTATACATATATATATATGTATATACATATATACACACATTATTTTTCGGAGTCCTAGGTTTTGTGTGTGGATTGACTGTCCAGGAAAGTGAATGCTAATTAGCATAGCTCTGCTAGAATGCATATTTTCTGAGCACCTAGGCTGCTGTTGATAAGAATGTTCTGTTGTTATTAGGGTGGGAAGTGGGTGGAGAAGTTCATTTGTGACTGATGGGTCAGCTCAAACATAAACAAATTTTGACTCCAAGTTATGATATATAATACATATTTCTTTCATTAATAATCAGTTCAGCAACTTGAATCAGATTTCATATAATGTAAGTTCACAAAGCACAAAATCACTTTGTATTCTATCTTGATTAATCTGCTATAAATCAGCCTGAAAACTCCATTTTGATATAGCTTAAAAAATACCTTCTACAAGTCAACTTCAGACTAGTAAATTAATCGTTCATGTAAAGGGGAGACCTGAGTGATTTATAGAGTTCCTTTGAAACACAGCATAGTATTTTAAAGGAACTATTAAAAAACAAAAAAAAAACTTTTGTAGAGAGAAATTTTCAGTGTCTTCCTGGGCATGTGTCATTTTTTCATTAAAAATGCTTTTTTGGGAATAGCTTTTTGCTCACTGTTATCAGATTACAGTTTAAATATCAACAAAATCATATTTATCTCACAAAGTAATCTGTTTATTTAAAAAGGCATCTAATCTGTGGTTTTTTCTCTTTTTTTTGCGGTACGTGGGCCTCTCACTGTTGTGGCCTCTTCTGTTGTGGAGCACAGGCTCCGGACGCGCAGGCTCAGCGGCCATGGCTCACGGGCCCAGCCGTTCCGCGGCATGTGGGATCCTCCCGGACCGGGGCACGAACCCGTGTCCCCTGCATCGGCAGGCGGACTCTCAACCACTGCACCACCAGAGAGGCCCAAACATGATATTCTTGATAAATGGTAATTTAGCCTTTCCTTCAGTAGTTCCAGAAACTTAGAACTTGTTGTTTCATGAGGTAATCCACCTCAATTTTTTATAATTCTAATTATTAATAATTTCTCCTTGTACTGGGCCAGCAGTTCTCCAAGTGTCATCTGGGGATTCTGGGAGTTCCAAAAAGCCTTTTGGCCCTCAGGGTCAAAAACTGTTTTCATAATAATACAGAGATATTATTTGTGTTTTTACTTCTCATCCTCCCACAGTGGAGTTTTTCAGTGACATGTGACATCATAATAGACTGAATGCAGAAGCAGATAGGAAACCTGACTGTCTTCTATTGAACCAGACATTAAAAAGATTTGGAAAAGATGAAAAACAATGCCACTTTTCCTATTAAGTTATTTTTGTCTTAGAAAACAGTTATTTTTCCTTCAAAATACTATTTATGTTTACATGTAATTGGTTTATTAACTTAAAAAATGAATTAATACATTTTTTCAATTTCTCATTTTTAATTTTAAATATAATTGTCAATAAATAGAGCCCACGTAAAAGCTCATAGGAGTCCTCAACATTTTTTGAGTGTCAAGGGGTTCTGAAATCAACAAGTTTGGGAACTGCTCTGCCAGGTCAAAGATGGCTTCCCTCTAAAGTTTACTTATGGAACCTAGATCTACATAGGGAATGTTCAATACAAGTTTAATCTGAGAGGTTTGTGAATGCTTGAAGACAGTGTATTAATCTCCCTCTCTAAGTGTCCCTTCTACAGATAAAGGGCTATCAGTTCCTTCAGTCATTACACAGAGCATATGATTTTTGAGTTTCCACACTATTTGATAGCTCTTTTTTGAATGTATTTCATTGAGTGATGTATCATCCTAAATATAGCTCTCAGAAATGAGCAAAATATTGTAGGTCATACGTTTAATAGTGGAGTGGGACCATTATCTTTATTATTGGAATTTTGCTGCTATTCATTCTGCTTAAGATTGAATTAACATTTTTGGCAGCTAAATCATGATTTTTGATGCACATGGAGCTTACAGCTATCTAGGACTCTTAAATGCTTTTCAATCAAGCCACTGCTTCTAGGCCACATTTTCCAAATCTTTTACTTTTTGTAATAATTCTCTTTTTATCCAGTGGAAGATTTCACTGCCTATTAAGTTGAATCTTACTTGATTCAATCCTTAATTACAATATGCTGGGATATTTCCTAGACCTCCATTGCGGTCTCTGATGTATTAGTTAGTTTTCTCAGCTTTGAAGCTTCCAGGTATTCAATAAACGTAGTATCTACATGTTGCATCAAATCATAGATGCTGGGCAAAGCAAAGGGAAGAGTTCTATTATGGTCCATTACTGTAGAACTTCCTTCATGTTGAAGATATTTTCCCTCTTCAGATCCATCAGCACTTTCCTAAGGGGTGGCCAAGATATGAATTGTGAGTTCTCTCTGTGTCCTGAGCAAGGTTACTCCTATGAGCCAGAAAGTTATTGACAACCTCCGGTTACTACGAACTCTTCTGTCACCCAGTTTTCCACCTACCCTGAACGTCACATGTCCACTTCAGTGTGTTTACCCTTTTATATAAAAAATAACTTATTCTCTTTGACATAGAAAGCAAAAAAGAGTTGAATGGCTTTCCTTCTTCTCTGTCATCAATTATTTTATACCTTCTGTCCCAAGTAGACGTCTAACAATTTTCATCTTCCTCTTGCTCTAGATATAGCTTTAAAAGACTTTCTGTCGTTATTAGGGTTTCTCACAAGTCTCCACACTCTTTGGGCTTTCTATTCAAATGATACTGTTCCTCCCTGGAAGGCACTCTCTTCACCATTGGTGATTTACCCTCCTTTAATCTACTGTATGAACCTTTACAGAATCTGCACTTGTCAGATTGCTCCCTGAGCTGCCACATGACCTGTTTACACACCTTTCCCATCCATACTGTCAGAATTTCCTTTATGAAATTATCCCTATTGTCTTGAGAAGCTTTTGCTTTTATGAGTCTCTGGCCTGAGATCTTGCTTATTTTTCCATGTAACACTTTGAAATCACCTTTTCTAAAGTCTGTGGACCAATATGACTATGCTTAGTTCTGTCTTATTTTGCCTTCTTGAACTCTGAAATAGCATGGTCACTTTATTTTATTTTTATTTTTTGATGTGGACCAGTTTTAAAGTCCATGTTCAATTTGTTACAATAATGCTTCTGTTTTATGTTTTGGGTTTTTTTTGGCCACGAGGCATGTGGGATCTCAGCTCCCCTACCAGGGGTCGAACCTGCACCCCCTGCATTGGAAGGCGAAGTCTTAACCACTGGCTTGCCAGGGAAGTCCCCAGCTCTAAAAGCATCTAATGTTCCCAAACTCTAAGTTTTTAAATTTTTCTGACATTTAAATGCCACATTTATTTTCAAAATTGATTTCTTGCTACCAAAAATATATTTGTCTTGCCTCTGGGGTAGAAAGCAAATGTTTTATTTCCATTGCATGTCTGTTTGGTGTTAGTACAACTTACCATGTGCTGAATGCCCTACATGTATTTGTTGATACCATGCCAACTCTTTCAAATGTAATTTATTTCAATTAGAAAATATTTTATTAGTGTATCCATGTCCCTAGTATTTTGTTAAAGTAAAACTAAGAAATATAAGACTTGGTCCCTGTCTTCAAATGATTTATTATATGTCTATGAAGAAAAAGTAGAGTAACAAAACAAATAACAAATAATATGAAATAATCAGTGTGATAATGTATCACTTTGTTTAGCCATTCATTTAGCAGTGACTTATTGAGCATATACTATATTCCAGATTCTTCAATAGGCACCTGGAACACAAAGATTGATAAGATACAGGGCTTGTCCTTGAGAAATAGTGTCCAGTGGGAGTGATGGGAGTGGGGAATGCATATGATTATAAGATGGTACAGAGAAAGCTAAGAAATATGTACACACCAGGCACTATGAGAATCCAAAGGAAAAGGAGACCAATGTGACTTACACCCCTCAGAAAACACTTCACAGAAGGGCAGGGGTTTCACTCATGGATCGGCTTTTACCAAGCAGCAAGAGGGAGAACAGAGCTCTTCCTAAAGGGAACAAAACAAGCAAAGTGTATAAGCAAAGAAAACTGTGGGTAATTCTACATGGCTGAGTGTTTGCTTTGCATATTTTGGGGCTAAGGGTGGAGGTGAGTGCTGAAAATCAGGGATTTAAAAATGAGTGTTTAAACCAATGGTTGGCAGATTGTGCTCTCTGGAACCTCTTAGGGACAGTGGGATGGGGACTGTGGAACGCAAAAGAGCTGGTCTGCAGTGCTCTGGGCTTCTCACCCCCACTTCCACAGGGACAGCTCCTCCTTTATTTGCTTTATCTACTGAACTTTTGAGTCAGCTTTTCTTGAAAGAATTGTTCTGGAGTGTTAAAAAAAAAAAAAAGAAGTCCACTGCAATGGACAAAGAAGAAATCCTGATAGAGTTTAAATTGGAGGGCAATGTGATCATCCTAGAGGTGGAGTAAAGGATAGGTAGGAAGTGGGAAGGCTAGTTAGGTGGCCATTGCATTTACATGTTCACACTTTCAAAATGTATTTATTGTACACTGACCATGTGCAATGTTAGGGTAGTATGACCCAGGACTGTGAGAATCCAGAAGTACAGAAAGAGCTTTGGATCGATAGCTTTGTCACGGAAGCAAGAGTTGAGGTAGTTCTTGAATGAATCATGTGTAGGAGATGAGGAGGGCTGAGCCTTTTACTTGCTTTTTTCCTCCTTGTAACTTTTTATTTTGATGTAATTTCAAATTTTTAGAAAAGTTGCATTGTACTTACTTTTACTAAATCCTATAGAATGCCATTTAGAAACATAGAAGCTTTCGTATAGTGTTATTTATATTCTGATATATTTATGTTTCTATGTAATATTTCTATTTCTTTAATGATGGAGATAAGGATAGTTATTTTTCGTTCTTGAGTAATCCACGCTGTGAACATTCAGAATCTGAATTCTCAAGTAAAAATTTACTCTTGGGCTTCCCTGGTGGCGCAGTGGTTGAGAGTCCGCCTGCCGATGCAGGGAACACGGGTTCATGCCCTGGTACGGGAAGATCCCACATGCCGTGGAGCGGCTGGGCCTGTGAGCCATGGCTGCTGAGCCTGCGCATCCGGAGCCTGTGCTCCGCAACGGGAGAGGCCACAACAGTGAGAGGCCCGCGTACCGCCAAAAAAAAAAAAAAAAAAATTTACTCTTTTTAACCAAGATAAGCATATCTCTTTCCATTTCAGTCACTAGACCTATAGCTAACCTTAATATGAAGGCCTAACCTGGGCCTGTGCCTTGCTTCCTGGTCCAGGTGGACAAGGAGCCCAGATGGACGTCAAGTGCCTCTAAGACGTGTATGTTGAGCTTGACATTGGGTTATAACACCCCACACATCCATGACACTGAAGGAACTGAAAATAAACCTGAGAGGCTAATTGAGTAATTGGAATTCTATCGAGAGGAAGGAGTTAATTGAGAGTCCCTTGAGTCTCATTGTGTGCCAGGCAATGTACTCATCCCATTTCTCATATTATTTCATTACTTCTTAGAGCAAATGGATAAAAGAAGATCTCTTATTATTCTCAATTTTTACATGAGGAAACTGCAGCTCACAGTTGTTCTATGACTTGCCAAGACCATAGATAGTTGTAGCAAAGCTGCGATTCAACCCAGGGATGGTCACACTCCAAAGACCATACTCTTAACCACTAATATCACATTGTCTCCTGAAGTTTCAAGCCCAGGCTCAGAGAAGAGATTTGGTCAGAAACTCCTCTGGAAGAGGCTCCTGGGAACTTGACAGCCTTAGGCGTTTATCTCAGCTACAAACTCTCACAGCCCTGTCCCTTGGGTCTGCCGGGTGCCACTGCTCTATCAGTTAGGAATTGGTTCTGCTGATAGCAATGGAGATAGGAACGTCTGTGGCCTAATAAGTTAGAGGTTTTCCTCTCCTGTGAAGGAAGCTTGTAAGAGGGCAGATTGGGGTGGGCATACAGACTTCCCAGGGGCAGCAGGAGCCTGAGTTCCTTTTATGTTTATGTTCCACCATCTTTAGCACCAGTCAGAAGAATGATGGCAACTGAATCTCCAGTGGTCATAGCCAGGCAGGAAGGAAGAAAGGGAGAAGAAAAGAAGGGTCTCCTAGCTGTCGGTCAATGCATTTAAAAGCCTTCTTCGGTAACTTCTCATTCACATAATCACATCTAGATGCAAAGGGGCCTAGGAAATAGAATCTTTTAGCCAAGCCCATTGCCTCCCTAAATAGATGCAAGATTATTACAGTAAAAGGAGGGGAGAGTGGATATTAAGTGGGCAGCTCATCCTCTCTGGCACATCATCCTACCGTAAAGTTTACCTAGTTTACTTCTGGGTTCAAAAGGTGTCCTGTGGGGCTTCCCTGGTGGCGCAGTGGTTGAGAGTCTGCCTGCCGACGCAGGGGACACGGGTTCGTGCCCGGGTCCAGGAGGATCCCACATCCCGCGGAGCGGCTGGGTCCATGAGCCATGGCCGCTGAGCCTGCGCATCCAGAGCCTGTGCTCCGCAACAGGAGAGGCCACAACAGTGAGAGGCCCGCGTACCGCAAAAAAAAAAAAAGAAAGAAAGAAAAAAAAAAAGGTGTCCTGTGAAGTCTGTGCTGGATTTCTACTCCGGCTTAAGCGCTAAAAACTGACCTAGTGAATTACAGCATATTTTTATAGTCTTGTTCATGGAATTGACAGCCATTCTCTTTTGTCCTGTACCTGAAGAGTTGGAACCTGCTTAGGAATATTATTTTCCATACGTTCCTTGAATCTTTGACCACAGTGGTTCTAATGGGACAGATATGGAACTCTTGTCCCCAGCATATGAGTTACAAACGTGAAGCCAAAGAGATTGACAAGCTTTATTCATAGCTGAGGCTAGGCACTGCGATCTGTGACAGCCAGCAGTGACTTAGCCATTGTTTTCCTAGTGCATCTTTTTCTTAAGTTTTCAGGTCATTCAGTCAAAAGCATAACTTTTCAGGGATGGAGGAAGACTCAAGATTCTTATGCTGAGAAGAAATTATCCAAACAAAAAGACATACCAAAACAGTGCCCCCAAATTGTAACTTTTCAAATGTTACATTTGAAAATGTACATTTTAAATGTTTACAAGTAACTGTTAACCCTTCAGCCCGCACACACCCGCCTCCAGCACACACCCACCAAACACCCTTAATAACCCCACAATGCTATGTTAGTGTGCAAATCACAATTTATTTAAAACACTAAGTACTCAGGTCGGTGTGTTAGGAACAGCTAAGGTGTGCTGCAGCAACAAACAGCCCTCAAATTTCAGTGGTTTAATACAATCAAAGTGTTGTTGTTGTTGTTTTCTTACGCAAAGTCCACTGCAGATCTAGATTCTCCAGGAATACCCAGTGATTCAGCAGCCTAGGTGGACTAATGCTTCACTTTGCCATTACTGCACTGTCAGGGACACGCAGCCTCCTTCCACGAGGCAGGGACAGTGCGATGCTGGAGAACCCAGAAGTGACACACAAAACTTTAGTTCACTTGTCTTCCTTTAGATCTAGTCATGTGGCTTGCTTCATTGCAAGCAAGCCGAGAAGTGAATTTTCTGAGTTTCTGGAAGGAATAAAGAATATGATGAACACTAGCTTTGTTGTCCCAATAATGAGACAGTGGCTTAAGGTTGTATGATGAACATCATCTTTCAGTACTGCCAGTGTTTTTCTCTGTTTGCTGGTCTAAATTTGAAGCCCTTTGTGAATCTGAGGTCAAGACCAAATGGCCCTGCATGTCTCTTGCCAAATATCTTCGTGATAGGCCAGGAATACCATCAAACAGCAGCAATCAACGTACCATGTAAATGTGGGGTTCTGAGAGTGACATGTAATTGTGAAGCAGGTACTGAATGCATAATTTTTGAGTTGAATGGATGAGTGGATTGGTTTTGGAAACATCCCTCAAGTTCAGGCACTGTGATCAGACATCATTTCTAGTGACTTATCTTGGGCATCTACTGTGTATTCATTTTTTAACAGAGTCCAGTTGAAATTTCACACGGTAATAGGAAACTGAAAAATCCCTCTCACTCTTTGGGCTGACTTTTTCTTCAGGATACTTCTAGGCAGAGTGTCACCAACAAAAGAGAAGGAAAAATCCATAAACTAAGAGGGATAGTGTAGTCTGTGAGCTACTTGTACATGTGGGATATCTGACAATTTCCTAGTCCCCTTTTTCAGTGGTTGTAGTCCATCAATAGCAGGTTTTTCTATGTCCCTTTATGTTTCTCTCTTTAAGAAAATGGAAATTTTGAGGTGCCACAGTTAAGAGTTTTTCTCCAGACTGTCGGAGTTATGTACCGTAAAGTTCAGGAGATTGCTCTATCTTTGGCTATTGAGTTATAATGTTGAAAACCAAAAAAAAAAAAAAAAATGTGGCATTCCACTGGATAGCAGGTTGTATATTTTTGTATCACAGATGGAAAAGAGAACTAAGATGAGATTTTGGTCTAAAGTATCCAGAGGAATAGCCATTTGAGCACGTGTGTGGATTTCCCAAGTAGGAGTCTAGATATATGTGCTATACTGATTCTGTGTCATTCAGCACCATTTGAGGAAGAGACATTCATTACCCATTATATGTAATGAATAGAAATAGTAGCCATGATACTACTGAGTTGTGCCTGTATTTTCACCTCGTTGAGACTGGTAAGCACCTAACCCAAATCAGAAAATCCTGTGCGTGTTCGTGTGCGTGTGCGTGTGTGTGTGAGAGATGGGAGTGGAGGTATCAGGAAGGGAAAGGGTATCACCGAATACTGTCTGCTACAAGTAGTGAGAACTAATGAGAAAGACTGCTAATGAGTTATGGGTGAACAGAAAGAAAAATCTTTCTTACCGTAGATGGCAAATCCAGCTTTTCCTTTTTTGGTTTTGCGAATGAAGAATCAATCTTGTTATTACTTGATTGATCTAGGCCAAGTTTTTAGATACATTTCTCCCACTTTTGAAAACCAAAGTCTCTTTGTTCTGAATTTGAAAAGGGGCTTCCTTCCCTTTCTTTTGCTGGTCAACCCCTCTGCCTTTCTGCAGTGTGAAGCCACCAGTGGGACTCCAATATCTCGGTCACACATGTGAGCAGATGAGGGACAGACATGAGAGCAGATTGTCCCAGGCGGCTACTTTTCTGTTGACTTGGACACAATCCTAGGGGGAAAATATCTTTTAAAATAAGTTCCTCTCTTTAAATCTTAAAAGTTTCTGGGACAGCAGGCAGGGACTTGGCAATGTGCTGGTAATGTGTTTTAGCCAGGATGGTTTTCAGAAATATGCTTGAGAATTATTAACTCGTCTGGGCATAATTTAGCAGTATTTACTGTCTGTTCCTCTGAGTCATTGCACAATCTGTACTTCCCTGGGATATTTAGACCTTCCTGGCCTGGTCTGTTTTGTCATGTAATGATATATAAAGATACAACTGTTCTTAAAGTGCAAGCTTGTACCCTGTCATGGTGTGACCTCTTTAAGTTAATTTTTATGCATCAAAGCTATTTGACATTTACCCAAACAAATGCAAGTCTCTTGGAGAGTGGGCCTTTTTTTTTTTTTTAATGATAAAAACACCGTTGATCTGACAGCTTGCTCTCCAGGGAAGAGATATTGTGGGTAGCTTTAAAGCCTTAATGCTTCCAAAGTCCTTTTCTACCACCAGTCCCAAAGCAGTGTGTCTGGAGCCGGGGCAATGCAGCTTGCCACGGTGGCAGCTGGGAGTTTGACAGTGTTATGAAGAATTGCAACTGTTGATCAGTGAATTGTTACAGTGTTGATGACAGCGTTGCAAATTAATTCTGAAATTAACTGAGGGGACATGAAGAGGTCCCACTGCTTATCTGAGAGAAGGAGGGCAGGGTAAAAATTACCAGTGGAGCTGAGTGAGGAACACATTCAGAAAATTGTGTCTAGTAATCAAGGTCGTGGGTACAATTTCCATAGTCTTTGGGAGAGGTGTTCACCTAAGGAATACCTGGTGGCTGAAAGATACATGTGAAAGTTATGACTGAATGTTTTCAGTACTTTGTTATTTTAGAAATGATTTATTGAACTCATTGCATCTTAGAAAGGAAGAATTAATAGGTTGCTATTTTCCTTCTGTTTCAAAATTAACCAGATATTTTACAGAAGTGAAATACTTTTTCAGAGTTTCTCTTATTCCTCCTGTCTCCCTTCACAGTTTGGTTGAAGGCTTTTTTTTTTTTTTTTTTTTCCCAGCTGAAAGTACCTTCTAGTGCTCAATGTTATTTTGGCTCTGTGTGCAGCACGCTGTATATCTGAAACCAGAGGTACCCTTCACCAGTTTGGAGTAGCCATTAACATATGCTTTTCCCAAGGTTTCGTGTACTTATTCTGAGCATGTGCCTTTTACAATGCAGAACACAAGAGACTTGTTTTGTAAGATTAATGAAGGTCACCAAAATTCTCAAAAGTATTCTGATAATTAAGGCTTTGTTTATCAAAAACAAGTTATATTAAGAGCAAAAAGATTCATGGTAATTATTCATAATCTTAACAATTCAAGTGTAGCCACCTCATTTGTGCATTTAATTCTTCTTGTTAATGTTTTGCATAAATCTGCATAATTACTTGAGTTGCCTGTTGTAATTTTGACAGCTACTCAGTTCATGTGCACTAAAGTATATCAAAAGCTTGATGTGCTGAATATTTATAATTTTACGTATGTTCTTGGGATAATATTTTTTCAACAATATTTTTAGTTTTTATAAAATTGACACGGTATACTTGGAAACTTTGCCAAACGTAGCTCTCTAAAATAGAGAGCTCATGAGGGAAATAAACTAACATTTAAAGGTATAGAACCCATTCTGGGCAAATTTTTTCAGTAATCCAGATGAATTATGCTTGTCATGAACTATTCCTCTCCCTCGATTTCTCTCTTTCTCTCTTATACACGTATGCACGTACACACACATGCACGCACACAAGCACCACACAAAAACCTCATATTATGTTTTTGTTTTTTTTAATGGAAGACTTTTAAAATTAGAGAAATCAAGTTTTTCTTTTCTTTTTTGGAATTATTTTGTAGGAATGAGAATAGCCAGATGCTTGACTAGTATTCTTCCCTGCTGGATAATAATAATCATATAATAAACAAATAAATAAATAAACCCAAGAACAACCCCTAAGCAAGTATAAACTTGCACTGTCACCTGAATTCTCCATGGGGTGGGGAGGAGGCCAGGATCCATTTCCTTGTGAAGTTATTTAAATGAAAGAAACATTTGATGCAACGTGTGTTTCTTACTATGAGGATTTTCCAGGTAATATGAGATGTCCAAGAAATAGCCAGTCCTAATCAATGCAGTCACAGGGAAATAACAGTAGTAAGAGAAACCCATCAAAAAAATGATATTATGCTTCTTCCAAACTCCTGGTGGGGAAAGGATTTTATGGATTGAGAACATTCTAACCTCCTCCAGATAAATGGAAGCAGGCATGATTTCAGAGTGATAGCAGACTTTGAAGTTGTTTGTAAATATCCCTGTGCTTGTGAAATATTGAGACATTTCAAGCCTAGATCTTAGAGGAAATTTTATTGTTTTTGCTCAGATACACTTGAGGGAGTTTCATCAGTCACTTGAAGTTGTATAATTGATTGTGCTGATATCAGAATTGAAATAAGATATTAAAACAAGGTAAGCTTGAAATTCTTGTCACTGGCATTCTCACAGATGATTTCAAAGTATCTCTGAGGTTCCTTTTTGCATGAAAACACTGTGGTTTCTTCAGAATGCCTGAATTTAAGACTAATTCTTTGGTTCAAAAAAATACTGAAGAGGCTGAGACTTTCAGGATGCATTCTATAACATCTGCATACTCTGTTAAATAGGAGGTGGCACTCATTGGAAGTCAATTTAATAATTTATCTGATGTTTATAAATAATATTATTCTAAGAGTTGATGTACAACAATATTCATTAGCTATACATTGAATGACATTTTAACCTATAATGCCTTTTCCAAATGTGATATAAATTTATCAGCTTTCTAGTATTAAACAACATTTTCAGTAGTTTGAGTTATTATAACTTAAATAAGGAAGCCAAAGAATGAAAATGATTGCCTAAGAGAACAAAGATCTTATTTATTAGAGCTCATCTCCTATGAGATGGACATATGAGTTCTAGAAGCTCATCCCACGCAAATAAATTGCACCAGTAGCAGAGTTTTTGTTGTTGTTGCTGTTTGTTAAACGCTTCTCAATGCATTGAAAATACCATTCAGATTTAGAGAATATTGGGGGGGGGTATTAAATACACTACTACTATGGGGTTATTTTGCTAAAAAGGGATTCTGAAGGTGACCAAATATCAGACAAATTTTTTGGAGTCTTTTCCTATATATAGGTGTTTCTGTGTATTTGTGATTTGCATGTGTATGTATGTATGCAGGCAAGTTATGTACAGGCACACACATGAGATTGATTAAAGTTAAAAATGCAGTTGTGTGCTTATATTTTTCACTTTAATGAGCACTCAGATGTAAGTGAAAAATTAAAAGGTGGTTATATTTAGCTGTAGCTGTATACTCAATGTGTGTTGCACACAGTAGGAAATGCACATAAAACCAGTGAAAAAGCCTCAACATCGCAGCTATATGCATTAATTAAAAGAAGTTTGTTAAACTAAATCTGAAAAAAAACTTCTTTAATTGTGTTTACCCAAAAGCCTTTTCTTCCTAATTTAAATAACATAAACATCTGGACTAAAGCAATATTAGAATCATGGCAGTAGTCAAGCAAATCTTGTGGAAAATAATGAAATTAGATCCCTGGTGTTGTGACAGAGTAAGGGCAGGATACATCAGTTCGATGTTAATAAAATTTCCATGAATGACTGAATACAATTAAGAAATTGTCAGTTGCGGCAATGAACTTTTGTAGCTCATAGATGTTTGCATCATTTGATTATGCTGGCAATTTAAAATTGTTTGTTAGTGTCTGTGTTGGGATATTAATTATGACCTTTATTACAGCCCACAATTAAACTAGTCATATAGCAACAAGCACTCGGTGTTGTGATACTAAAGGGTCTGAACTATTTAGAAAGAGGTCTGCTGTGTTTGGGCCACCGGTGCCCTTTCAAACTGGAAATGATTTTTAAAAGATGCAGTAGCTGAGAAACTGCAACAACTGGAATGTATAAGCTCTTTAATACAAGAATTTCTTTTTAATAGTGTTTTAACAGTTTTAATTTCTAACAACATCTGTAAAACTGGGGAAAAAAAGCATTTTTAACTGTGACTCCAAGATAAGCTTTCCCTGTTTCAGGAAGAGAAAACAATTATTCATTGGTTAATTAGCGGTAAACAACTTTCAAAAGACACATCCATTATATATGTAATTATTTGAAAAAAGGCTTTAATGTTATTTGTACTAATGCATAATTATTAGTGCTTGCTAAAAGGATTAACAGCACTTAGATGACCACTATTATTGAGGAGAATCACAGGGAAGAAATGAGATTAGCATCAGGAAGGAATGTGTTATGATGAATCAGATAGGAAGTTTTTTGTTTTGTTTTGTTTCTCTTCTCTTTCTTCTACCCTTTAGTAGAGGTAATGTGGAGTCATATTACATTTTCAGAAACAATGTTTTTCAGACTCAAGGAAACTCATCTTTATTTTTATGACATGTAAAGAAAATATCTCACCAGACAAGAATTTATTCCTAGGCTTACACTGCTGCTATGAGTTATTTATTTATTTCTAACTGAGAGCTCTTTAAAAAAAAAAACAACAGTAAATTATATTTGAAACCTGTGGTTATTAAAAACAAAGTAGTTACTGATAAAGCCATGAGCTATTCAGAGGCATGTGGGCTCCTGGCAGCCTTTGTATTGTATTCATTAGATCTTGTGCCTTGTTCCTCCTGGCATGTTTGAAAATTCACAACCGTTGGTAGAAAGTAAGTGCAACAGAAACAAAATAGTTAGGCCTGATATTTGAATTTCTGTTGATGAAGTTCATTGTTGACTTGCTTCTAGGGCTCAGTGATTTTGGTTGACACAGAAGAACTTGGACATTCCAAAATCAGAGAGTTTGGGTTTGTGCCCTTTTCTTCCCTTTTGTTTAGCTTCCTTTTTTCATTACCTTTAATTGGTTACTTGATACCATTTTTAAAAAGACTCAAAGTTGTGCATTTCATTCTGCAGTGATGTTGATAAAGATATTGCATAGCCAGGGGGCAAACTCAGGCTTTTGTACTTGTTGCTACTGTATATTATAATTAACTCAGCTTAGGTGGTCCAAATGCTTGGCATGGGCTTTCTAACCACAGATGTCTGGATTTGATTCTACTCAAAAGCTCTCTCTTTTAGAAAGAACCAAAGTTCTGGGGCTCTGGTTTCAGGATTTGCAAACTTAAATTTCTCAGTGTGCCTGTTAAAACCTCAATGGTGGTGACATCTTCTTTCTCTCCTTAAGACAGAGAAGCTAACTATTTCCGGGGGTAGCCACTGTGAAATGAAACCTTGCCTGGAGCACTGTGTAGACAGGAAAACTCTTGCATATTTCTCAATGATATAGTTTTTGCCCCAGAATCCTTGACCAAGTTTTCTACTCTGAACTGAGAATGTGAGTTAGTGCCCTTGAGAGTCACTCCAGCCTTTATCAGAGAGCAATAATATTTTGAGTTGAAGTTTTGAAGCATTTGGTATGAGTGTGCTATCCCTAAGCAATGGAATTTTTGTCTTGGGTGACGGGGAGCAAATTTGCTTCGGCTGTCACATTGGCCAGAGGATTTAAGCTGGATTCTCTCATTGTTTTAGAGAACATACATACGACATTATTTCAGTGGCCATTTCAACATGAGTGTACTTGACTACTAGTTAATCTGCTGGGTTATCACATTCCTCCTCTCAGTTTCTCCCTTATCTTCATCATGTGTCCTAAATATTTGACAGAGGGAAGGATATCAGGAAAATTCACCTACACAACCGATTCATTTCTTACATATTTTTTAATTCCAAATTCAAACACAGCCCAGGGCTTTTAGCATAGAGGGGATTCTAAATGGATGCTGTAGTGCTGTTATTTTCATTAGTTGACAGGGAAATTATTACATTTTTAGGGATTTGTGAATTTAAGCATAGATGATTACTTCGAACGTTGGGGTTTTGCAAATGGGAAGCCTTGTTGCTCAATTTACTAATTTATTTTGTGATCTGTGACTAAACTGAGTAAAAATGCAAATAGTACAAGGCCCTTTCCATTTTATCACCAGATCAGTTTACTGATGGGAGGATCAGCGTCACTAAACAGCCAACACTCTTGTGATTCCTAAGTAGTTGGGCATTAAAAGCAGCGAAAGTGAAGACGATGGAAAGATTGTGGCGCTTCACACAGGAAGGTTTAAGTGAAATCTAGTTATTTATTTTAGGCTTAAAATGAAGAGTCTCCAGCTCAGTTTTATTGACCATTGTGACAGCACAAACAGGTCTGTTCCCCATCACACTCAACAATAAACCGCATTGCTGGGAGGTGGCAAACTCACGCAAAAAGGAAAGCATTTGGCAAAGGCTGAGTGAATAATGCTGCAAGCTTAAAGGGACCCCGTTAAATGCCTTTGTATGTTATCTGTGTACAACTTTTGGTGCTTAAAAACTGAAAATCGCGTTTTTGATTCTTCTCCTTTCACATTTTGTAGGGCTCAAACAAGTTTCTTTTAATATTTATGACATTAAAAATAATGGATGAAAATGCATTTCTTTCATATGTATATAGTAGCATTTTCAATGAAGCCAGGTCATCAAGGGAACAGTAAACAAAGGAAACCTAGTGCAATCCAGTGCATTGTTATATATTTAGAAATAGTACGGGTCAAATGAAATCCTAATATGATATAATCAGCCTTTAACATGGGATTTATTCTGAAAATCCAGTAGAGGGAGTGTGAAATTCTCGCTGGCTGTACATAGATTGAAGATGGCTTTAAGCAGAAATGATGGGAAACATATTCCCAATGAAAAGAGATCAACAGCCCAGATTCATCATCTCCCCAACACTTAATAATATGAAAAGATCTGATATGGTATAAAAGTTAATTTGTTTAGCATTGTCTCTTCCAAATGTCCCTTCTTTAAAAATTATTTAATTAGACTAAGTGGTATAGCTCATTTGTGAAATAGGTCAGGAACTGAGTTGCAGGAAGTCCACACATGCAGATCTACAGTTCCTTACCCAAAGCCCCCGGGGGCAGATGTATTTCTGCATTCAGGAATGTTCTATTTTAGAAAGGTAATGTGGTGCATATACCACAGATTCTGCAATACCTCCAGCTGGGTCTGGGGCAGCACCCTATAATCAAACACATTCATATTTCTGCATTGCAGTGTATGAATATTCACACTGAGTGGGATAAATAAAGACTGGAAATAATCTTCTTGAAATTAGTTCAGGTCTGGTTTTGCTGCCACATGAGTTATGAATAACCTTTCAGAATTGCAGATGGGAGATTGTGGACCAGTATTTCTATACTCACTCGAGCATTCCAGTTATTTTTGCATGTCAGAGTTTTAATTTTCATTTCAGTTGGGTCATAACATATTGTTGTAATCAAACAAGCAAATAGGGACAAATATGGTGAGAACCTTACTGGTAGATTCAACGTTTTGTTTTTAATAAAAAGTCAACAAATATGTATTGATTAATAAATATGAGTCCAGCACTGTGATAGGTGGCCAGGCTTATGCTAGAGGAAGAGAAGCTTGGTCCCTGCCCTCAAAGAATTTGTAATGAATTTAGGCACAGGTGACAATCTCTGTCTCTCTTATACACACACACACACACACACACACACACTCACTCATGCACACTCACATGCAGAATAATATCAAGCGGTATATAAACAAGTGCTAAATTGAGCAGTCCAGAGAATACATGCTTTAAGTCTGCATTGACAAATAGGTTTCAGATCACCTGCCAAATCCAATGGATTGGCAGCGGCTGTGTCCAGTGTTACATGGAGACTTCGGAGGTGAGTCTGAGATTAGCTGCAGAGTCTCTTTATTGATTATTGATATGTACCATGGTAGTAGGAGAGTGGCATGGCAACAGACATGCCATGTATTTGCCACCTCTCCACATCTAGGTCGTCAAAGTCCAGGAAGGATTTTTTTAACAGGGATGTTTTGTTACTGTTATTGTACAGATATAATAATAATAGTAATTATTATTATTTAATCATTCCATGCCAATATTTAAAAGTGCCATGACAGTTATTTTAAAAAGTTTAAGAGCATATTCATGGAATTATGTGGTTGTAATCTGAAGACCCTTTAAATAAATATGAAATAAATATGATACCTTACTTTTTTGTGTGGAGTTCTGATGTGGTAATTTTCCATGAGTATAGAACAATAAAATTTGATGTTACAAATTAGATTATAGTCATATTGATTAGTAATTGAGAACCTCTTCAGCTTAACTTTTTTGCTATTTTTTTCATTTTGTTTTGTTTTAATATAAGTTATAAAAATGCAGTCATGCTAATTAAATATGAACCTCTCTTCCAAGAAACAATCCATTTGGGGTTGTTACCTTCTTTTGTTTCTTTTCTCTTTCCGTTTCTTTCTCTTTCCTCCATTTTTTCAGGAGCTTTATTTGCACTTGTATTGGGATAGGAAGGCTTTATAATCTTATTGCTGAGATTCTTTGGTTCCTCAGTTCACCTTCTGAAATGTTTAATTATGATGAGAGCACAATATTGGAAAAGACCTCATTCTAATGTGATTATTATGAAATATACATACATACATATGTGTATGTATAGTGTATGTATGTATATGTATATGTATGTATGTGTATGTATATATGTATAAATGTGGCAAACATTCATTAAGAGCAAGGATGTAACCTTCCATGGAACCTTCCTCTGTCTCCCTTACACCAAGCAATCTCATATGCCCTAATCACAGAAAAGCGTGTCAGATTTCTCCTAGCTCTGGAGTTTGACCTCTTCCTGTAAGAATTGGGTTTTGACATAAGCTTTCTCCAGTTCTGACTGTAATATCTTGAGGTCTTATTTGATTTTTTTTTCTCTTGAAATTTTATTCTCAGGTTTAGAAGGAAAAGGATTCTTCTGGTCTTGTAAATTATTTCATATTTCACAGGTCCATGGTAAATTCTGTGGTGATGTAATTTTATATCATTAACAAATAGTGAACCGAATATTTTTAAATGAATTCTGAAAAGTTCAAAGTTCCCTGCTGCTTGTGTGAAAGGTTAGGCCATCACATTTAAAACAAGACAAAATAGAATAATAGAGGAGCCACAGGCATCTTTTATTTCTATATCTTTGGGAAACAGCAGCAGGGATCAAACAGTTTAGCTATGACAGTGCCCTCCTAACCTACCGTGTACCTCCTTGGGGATGAGAATGGACAATCCAAGGGACCGAAAATGTGCTCATCCAGAGTCTTTTGAACATCAAACTGGGCAATCATATCTATACACAGGGGAAGCTGATTCATGGCTGGTCAGAAAATGGCAATGCAGGCAACCAAATGAAATGGATTATAAAATTTGAATGGTATAACAAATCGAACTTAAATTGTCCCCTAGTGCATTTAATACTGAACTGAGAAATAGTGATCAGATAATGTAGAATTGTACATTATTTTTGCCAAAAAATAGAATATTGACTCATATACAGAAAACTTTTGGAAGAAATAGAAAAATGAAACTACGGATTTTTACAAGATATCAGCTAACAAATAGACTTTATAATCAATGAAATGCATTGAGTTTTATTTTAAAGATATTAAGTATTCTCAAATTCATCCTGACTCAATGGTTGAAACTGGTAGCTATGTATAAAGAAAATAATGAACAACTATGTTCCTTATTTTTATTTTTTTAATAAATTTTTTTTAAAAAATTATTTATTTATTTATTTATTTATTTATCTTTGGCTGCATTGGGTCTTCGTGGCTGCACGCAGGCTTTCTCTAGTTGTGGCGAGGAGGGGCTACCCTTCATTGCGGTATGTGGGCTTCTCATTGTGGTGGCTTCTCTTGTGGAGCACGGGCTCTAGGCACGTGGGCTTCAGTAGTTGTGGCATGTGGGCTTAGTTGCTCCACGGCATGTGGGATCTTCCCGGACCAGGGCTGGAACCCGTGTTCCCTGCATTGGCAGGTGGATTCTTAACCAGTGCGTGACCAGGGAAGCCCCTGTTCCTTATTTTTTAAATAATGAATAAAGTAATATGCATCTTAAATTCTTCCAGCTTTGCGTCTATTTGAAATTCATAAAAACTTATATTGGGCAATTTTAACCATATGCAAATACAAGTAAAATAACACTTCTATAAGATAAACACAAGGATTATAACTGACTTTATAGTTTAAAGAATAAATCAAGTAAAACAAAGATTTGGAGTTAGGTAGTTAACTTGGTTTAAGGTATGTGTGTGTGTGTGTGTGTGTGTGTGTGTGTGTTTATTTTGCTAGATGCCTATAGTACCTAAAAACAGGGTCATGTCTAAAATAGGCTCATCTAAAAACAGTCTCATGAATTTCAAATGATATAATTTGACTGAACAGAGGAATCTATTAACACATAGCATGTTAATATTTCCCTTACATTGAGGTACATGTGGTTTTATTGAGTATATTAATTGTTAAAGACATATTTCATTTGTGTGAGAGTGTCAAATATAAATATTAAATTATATTTACTGACATGGTATTCCTCGGGCACTTGGATATCCTCTGACAGCCAGTTTTGGCCCAAAGACTCCCCAACAGCTTGCTAAGCCTTCCTAGCAGGATGGCCTAGGAAGCTTCTATCTATGTAGAAGCTATCCATTCTTCCCTCATGTTCAGAGCGCATCATGGTCTAAGGGCTCTCCCAACTTCTCCTATAATCCCATCTCAGCATCTGTGTCTCAGAGGACCCAGACTAATACAGTGTTTTTAGTTTATCTGGTTCTCTTTGGATTTTAATTATGTCAGCCTTATTTCTATCAACTTCAACAGACTGTAAGCAGTGAGGTGCTCAATAAATGTTTAATGAATTCATGAATGAATGGATGGCTTTTAAAGCAAGATTCATAGATAATGTAATTTAAATATGATGTGTTTCTTGTCAACTATATGCTGCCTGTTTCTTAAAACGTTTAGACATTTAAGGTTTTAATGATTTTCAAACCTGAATATTGCTTGTTAGTCACCATGGCTAGGACCATATCATTGCATTTTAGTTGTTGACTGTTCAGTTACAACCAACTTGTATTTCTTTTTTTTGTTGTTGTTGTTGTTTTGCGGTACACGGGCCTCTCACTGTTGTGGCCTCTCCCGTTGTGGAGCACAGGCTCCGGACGCTCAGGCTCAGCGGCCATGGCTCACGGGCCCAGCCACTCTGCGGCATGTGGGATCTTCCCAGACTGGGGCACGAACCCGTGTCCCCTGCATCGGCAGGCGGACTCTCAACCACTGCGCCACCAGGGAAGCCCCCAACTCGTATTTCTGAAACACCTGTAACTGATACTGTCTGGGAGAAGTGGGGCATAACAAAGATGGATAAACATAGTGCTTGCTCTCAAGATGCTTACTGTCTCAATTGACCAGAGACAAAATTTGCAAATAACCAAAACCAATTAGCAGTTAGGCAGACTAAACATGTGTGAGATTTGAGAGTGAGAACCTTTTAACATACAGCCAAGAGCACTCACAGGTAATTGGTCCACTTGCATGCAGAGATAATATGGCTAGCTTCCACAATTTTCTCAATATAATGAAACTCTACTAGCTGCTCACTTGGTTCCCCAAGATTATGGACTTCAAGTTAGCAACGTAGAATACTTGTGTCCTGAATAGAGAGTGTGGCCTCGGTCACTGACTACCCATCCTTGCTATTCAAAGTTTTGTCGACAGACTAGCAGCATTAGCATCATCTTGGACGTTGTCACTAATGCAGAACCTCAGACCTGACTCCAGAAATACTCAGTCAGAATCCTCTTCTTTAACAAGTGACACACATGCACGTTAAAGTTTGAAAAGCAATGCCATGGAGTCTAATCCTTAGACTGTTATGTCTCTATGATGAACTTAGATCATGGCAGTCCACAAATTACCAGGAATCTCAGCTTGGGTGGCAAGAGTCTCAACTAAGTATTAGATTCCAAACCTGGTGATCAATACTTCTTCATTAAAAATTAGTTATTTACTTTCTATACTCTGAATTGTTATCAAAAAGATGAAGGTAGCTTACAAACTATATGTAATATAGTACTTTAAAGAGAATAATAATAGCAACAACAAAAATAGTAATGATATTGTTGGAAATAAAGGTAAAGAGAAAATATGATAAGAGAAAGAAGTCATGGGAAAAGGGGGTACACAAAATGAATGCACAGAGATCCAGTGTCCATGTCTTCTTTTGCAATAAAAAAGATTATTGAAGGCAGTGGGAATTATGCTATTCAATACCACCTGTATAATATCCCCATGAGACAGTCTTCCAAAATTTAGTGCCAGGGAAATCTTTGTCTAATTTGAAGAACTGCTGTGCTCCTTTCTTTATGATAATAAAGCTTATGTAAATTACCATGTTTCTTTCTTTCCTTGACTGCCAGGAAGCACAGGGCCAAATTTTATGACAATCATGGAAACTATTTTAACCTTCACACCTGGACTATTTCCCTTTTCTTTCTTTTAATAGTTAAAACCATTTAATCTTATTTTATATACATTCTGTATCTTAACTCAGTTCAAATCAACTTTTGGAAAGGATTTTTGATAATGAATAATGACTTGTATCAACATCTAATCAATCAACATATTTTGTTTCTATTTTGTGAGATGTTAAAAATGATGAACAATGACTTTCCTGCACCACTAGGTAAAATGACTTGCTCACATCCTCTTAACGAAACTCTGATTCAGTTGATTTGAGCATTGAGGGTATGAGCCATAGAAGGTGAGTTCTAATAGAGAGGAAATGATTAAGGAATGATAATGTTGAAAGGTATACATAAAGGAAAGAAACGAGTGACTATGAAACTGAACAAATTCAGAGGGACATGTGGTTGTGGATAATACCCATTAGAATCAACCTCTATGGATCAATTCCCATGATGTGCTGATGTACAGCCGACGGAGGTGGGACATCGGAGTCTGCCACATCCTCCAACAGGATTAGAGTCCTACAAATAGTTGTTTCTCCTGCATAAAGATGTGCTCTTGTGTGTGGCTGTGGCCATGGCCATGGGAAGATGGAATTAGGCTACTGAGTACTGTGCCCAGATGCAGTCCCATGAATTTTAATACGTGAACATTGCCATTAAAGTTCCATCCATTTAAGCATTTGGGTCTTGATTAAATATAGACTGTCTGAGCCACAACGTATTTTCACTATTTTTCTGCATTCATTCTTTGGATGAATGAGATGTTTGTGGTAGATTTTGCAGTATGGAGAGGGGATTAAGGTTGAAAAAGCCCGAAGGCTTTGGAGAAAAAAGGAGAGTGGTGAAGGAGGTAGTGTTGTGAGACAGGAGGAGGAGAAGCGAGAATTTTCGCTTTGAGTACTTTCTGCCCTTCCAGATCAGAAAGGGTTAGTACGTTTTTCTTATTTATCTATTTCTTATTTATTTGTTTGTTTTTCTTGTTTGCAAGCCGGTTGTCTGTCGGATGGGCAGAGGATTTTTCAGAAAGAATCTCAACAGCCTCAATACAGATCTACTTCCCATTTATCCGTGTATTTCCTGCTCAGTTCTGTGAGTTAAGCTCTGAGAATCAGTATTAATTTTAGATTTTTTTGCTTGTAGCAATTGTGTTAAACATTAATGGAATTGAGACTATCTTTTTAAAACCTGTGAATAATTCAGTTCTGCTTTCCCTAGTATTGGCCCTTAAAGAATACCGATTTCAAAATACAACATACATCAAAACTCTGAGTTTATGGTCACATGTGATCTGTAAAAGTGATATATAGCCTCTTCCTGTATACTTTGTATGCGAATAATTACTAGTATGTACAAATAAATACTGAGTTATTTGGCTTTATTTTTTTCTATTACAGTGTAATGATCATTCTTAATTATAGAATTTTAATTAAATGTCAGTATTTTACTAAAGTTCCAGCATTTACATTGTTAATGCATGTTCTGTGACATTCAGGCTTCTTGAAAGCTGTAAATAAAACTGTAGGCCAAATCTACATAGAAGTCTTATCACTATTGTTATTTCCATTGTTGAATAATATTTATTTCATAATTGATGGTTGTCAGCTTGTAATTTTTCGCCTTGTTATACCTTGAACGTTTTATGGTTTTCATTAATTTTTGTAGTACTGACACCCTACCCTGTCATTCTATTTGTTAAATGGTGAAGTAAAATAAGATGATCTTTATTTAATTATGTCTTATTGGACCAGAGTTTCTCAATCTGGGCTGCACAGTAGAAACACCTGGGGAGCTTTAAAAAATCCAATAGTTCATGCCACACCCCAGATTAATTAAGTCAGAATCTCTGGGGTTTGGACCCAGGTATCAGAATTTTTTAAACTTCCCCAGCTGGTTTGAGCACCAGTGGATGGGGCAGAAAGCACGTCTGCTCTGAGCCACTTCTGATGGCCCCAGTAGATTTTGCAAAAGATTCCGTGCCTCAGGCTTCATACCCATTTGGTGTGTTCCTATCCTGCTTCCTAAAAGCCAATAACAGTTTGAAACAGTGTAGAAAACGGTGGAAGTATTTTATAAGAAGTTTTACGTAACAAAGTCATTGGGTTATTACAGTACATGGAATTCCAAACTTTGAGTCTTTTTGTAGGCATAATTGATTGCATCTGAAGTTCATTATAAGTGCTCTGTTTATGAAATACCCAAATAAGCATTCCATTGAATTAGCATTCAGCACTCCAGTTGAGTCTGCTCTTCAAAGATCATGTATGTGAACCCACAGGGCAGACATATATATGGGAAAGAAAATAGATACAGATATATAGATTTATATATAGCACTTTCCTTGAGCCAAGAAGAATTGGTTAGTCTAGGTTGGTGCTGGGAGCCCTCGAATTGGAGGCAGGAGCCTGAACTTTCCCTCTTCCTCTGTGTCTGCTTCTGCCTGAAGATTCTGTCATCTTTATTGTGCAGACAGTTAAAAATGTAAAATCAGGTGAGATTGATTTCTCCTCTCTCCACCGCCCACATTTTTTTTAAGTGCAGAATCTCTGGATAAATCCTTAAGTAAGAAAGTTTAAGTGCCTCCTCTGACAGTTACAAATAATTTTATACAATAGGCAGACAGACAAATTGTGCTGATTGTATTTCTTTAAAAAAAAAAAAGGAGAGAGGGAGAGAAAGTCTGGCCTGGAGACTAGAGTAAATCACAAAAGTGATCTCAAGTGAACAGAGATAGATTTCTGGAATACGGTGTGCGGTGAGATCACTGACCTCTTATACATGGGTTCATGTCTTTTTCTATAGAAGCAGATGGGTAATAGCATAATGCCGAAATCATGCTCTACATAATATGGACCTAGTGATTGCAGACCTGATTGCTTGCCATATGGTTGCTGAAGGGATGAAGAGAAAATGGGATGATATGCAAACCCTTAAAAGCAACATTTTTATTGAATGGCCATTACATTAAAACCCAAACTCTGCAAATGAAGGCAAGAACTGTGGTGAATAATGATGAACTAACAAAGCAATAGAAGCAGCAGCAGCATTGTATGGATTTTGTTTTCGATATGCAAACTAAGGACAGACTTATTTTTGTCACTTTGCCTAGCTTTATTATGAGCATTAGGAGGTAAGGTGGTGGGACATAAATGCCTTTAGGGCAGAAATACTGTATGTTTGGAGCATTGCTGCATTCACTAGGTCAGAGAGAAGAAAATAATCACTTGTCCCAGAGGAACTGAATTTGACTCAGAAGCTACCTGCAGTACGTGGCTAACCTCTGTGAAGTTCAGTATATCAGCAAGAAGCTAGTAGTAAAAACCTGTTTGAGTCTAGTGTGATAATGTGAAATGAAGATGCTTGTTTACTTTATGCCTTTGAATTTCCTCATGCAGATTTTGCTGCCGTCTCACTGTTGGCAAACAGGTGTATGGGGTAAGGTGGGTGCCTTTTCCCATAGCACATTACAGTTTAGTTGAGCAGCTGTGATCTGTTTTGCTCTGAGTTTTGTTTTTAGTGGGTTAGCAGGAACAGATAGATTTTTTTTTCTTTAAAGAAATGTATTTTATTAGCTTGCTTCAAATTTGCATACACTTCATTTCCTGTCTCCTTAATGAATGTTTCTCAATCATGTAAAAATCATAAGAGTTTGTGTTCTTGGAAATGGAACTCAAATACATTAAACTAAACCTACTAAGAGTGTGTGGAGGGTAATGAGATGAAAGGTAAAAGCTCAGTCCTTCAGTGAGACGTCTGAAGCATGCAATTTTATTTTAGCATGTCAGAGCTACTGATTAGGACCAGATAACCAAACTTAGTATATATTATTTTGCTCACAAATCTGTGGGGATTTGGGGAATTATATCCCCCAGTGCCTACCTATGAAGGTTTAGTCTTCAAAAAATGTGTGTTTTGGGGCTTCCCTGGTGGCGCAGTGGTTGGGAGTCCGCCTGCCAGTGCAGGGGACACGGGTTTGTGCCCCGGTCCGCGAGGAGCCCACATGCCGCGGAGCGGCTGGGCCCGTGAGCCATGGCCGCTGAGCCTGCGCATCCGGAGCCTGTGCACCACAACGGGAGAGGCCACAACAGCGAGAAGCCCGCGTACCGCAAAAAAAAAAAAAAAAATGTGTTTTTTAAAAAAACCCACAAATAGCAACTTGCTATGAATTAAGTTCCTTATTAAAGTCTATTTTTTTTTTCAGTTCCTAAGCGAATATGATTAGCGAGTAGTTGGAGTAGTTGCTTTAGTTTTCCTCACATCTTATTTCCTCTGAACAAGTCTACTGCTTTAATTCATATTTCCAGAAACAGAGAAGTCCCGTGAGTTTTTCAGTTCAAGTTGGAAAGGGTTTGGGACCTCTTATAAACATTGTACTTGCCCATTGTTTATAAAAAGTTTATTTGGAGGAAGAGGTTGATGTTGGCTAATATGAGGTCTGAGGATGTTCTTTAAATTACCTTAATTCTTGTCCCTAATTGTAAGTATAATTAAGAGTTGATTTGTTATGTTGGAACTGTTAGATCCACTCTCAAGCTAAGTGATAGTTTAGTTCAGGGGTTCTCAAACTGGAGGGCTAGTTAAAGCACAAATCACTGCATCCTTCCCCAGAGTTTCTGATTCAGTGCATCTCTGTGGGGTGGGTTATAATCAGCATTTCCAACAATTTTCCAGTTGCTGTGGATGATACTGATCCCTGGGATGATGCTTTGAGAACCATTGGCTATGTTTTTAGCGTCTAGGGGTCATGCAGAAACCTTAGTACCATAAAAAATTACTGATTTGAGGGTGGAAAGAGTTTTGCGAGCCTTCAATTTATTTGATGTTTTAAAAATAACAGCCTGTGCACCTAAGGCAACTAATGAAGCCACGCTGAGCAAGAACAAGATAACTTTGTCCCAAGTAGGAGTGGAGGTAGAGGTGGAACCACCTTAGCCCCGATGAGCTGGAACTTCCCACATTTCTTCACTGCTGAAAGCAATCAGCCAGGTCTGCATCCTTAGGTTTGGTAGCTGAGACCTGGGCACCTTCGAAATCTCATTTGCTTTTGCTGGAAGAATAAGAATTCCTATAGCAGTGTTCAAAGAACTCCCATCCACTTAAATGAATCCCAGAATTGTTAGGCATTTCATCAGCCTCATTGCTTTTATTACTTTCTGTGGCCTAAAGACGTATGACAACCGTAGTATAGTGTTTAAGACATTTTATGTATGGCAAAAGAGTTTTTCGCCCCCAGTGATGAGGAGCATTTTCTTCCTGCCTAGAAAGCTGATTTTTATACAGCTTGACTAGTGACATATCTCCTGTGTGGCAGAAATAAGTTTTGCATAACTTTTGAGAGCCCAGGCTGACCTATTTAACAGATACCCGGTGCTACATAATGTATTTAGGTCAAGAATTGTGTTCGAGCTCCTCATCACTGTTGTACCAGGCTTGCTCTCCGTGAAAACCTCAGGTATATCACAGATATAGATATAGGCCAAGGGATGTTGCCTGATATCAAAATGTAATAAATCTCTGTATAACGTAATTATCATGTCACCCAATCCTACCACCGGAGTTAAAAAAGAATCTAAGATTTTAATGAAATATCTGCCCTACTGGTTTTACTTGGAGGCATTCACAATGCTGCTGTTAACACGGTGCTGTGACTGGGAACCTGGAAAGCATCAGTGCAGTTAAAATGCTTTTGAATGTCATTACTTTTTGGAATACTTTTCTTTAAAAATTAAAAGAAAAGGGTGGTCTGCTATCATTTTGAGGTAACTTTTTACCAAAGTGGAATGATTAAGTTTTGACACATGTCTCTCAGGGTTGGGTTTTTTTTTTTTTCCTAGCAGAGATTTCTCAGGTAAAGGTTGAAGCCTGAATATGGGCAGTGCCATTATCCTAATATGTTGGAAGATGAATCCATCCATCTTATAACAATACCTCATTGCCTCCAAGGCTCTTAAATTGTATAAAAGTACATGTGAATTTGAAATGAGATGTTGAGAAAAGGCAATTCAAAAATTATTCTAAGCTAGCTTTTAACATGTATTTATCTAATACATTTGTTCCCCCTGTATAAATGGAGAAGGTTGATTTTTTTTTTTTTTTTAAGAATTGGTGCTAATAATATCCTTTTTCTTGTACTCACGCCCCAATTCCTCTCCTTCAGGATACCTAAACAAGTGTTTTGAGCTTCAGGGCAACCATATCTGGAAGGGATAAGAAGAAAAGCTTCTAATTTAATTCTTTAGCTTTGGTATGTAGTACACTGTTATTCCCATTTTCTTGCTCACAAACTAAGGTCCACTTGCCTATGAGTGTAAATCCATTGTCTACTGTAGGTTAGAAATCAGCTGTACTGCCTCATCGTGTAGTTATATTTTGGCTGCGGTACCCAGGCTGTAAAATCAGTGGGTCACAACCCTGGCTGCACATTAGAGTCACCTAGGGAGCTTTTGAAAAAAAAAAAAAACAGTGCCTGGGCCCCACCCCAGCCCATTAACTCAGAATCTCTGGGGATGGGGCCTGGGCAAGAATTTTCTTTTAAAGCTCCCCAGGTGATGCTAATGGTGCAGCCAGGGTTGAGAACCACTGTTTAAAATTAAACAACATATGAGATTGCCCTTGTCTATAGGAATCACGTTTTCAGCATTCCCATCTCTAGTCACAAGTTGTTACTCTTAAGCAAATGAGTATTGATTTTACACATGGAGGGAAAGAGAATCCATGTTATGAAATTCCTTTTTGTAACCTACTTACATAGAGAAGAAGGCACTCAACTGAGGCTTGAGAGCAGAAACTCTGACCAAGGGTTATGAATATGAAAACGATGATGGCACTGGATGGCTTCCCTGTGCCTTTGATTTAGAACGAGAACTGGTGAGACAGGGTGTGAATGCACAAAGCCAGGCAAGGTACTCACCCACTCTCTGCCCTCATCATCACCTATAAAATGGTGATAGGAATAGGGTGGCTATGAAAGTTAAATTAAAAATATTATGTATTGACATACCGAAGGCATGAAATAGGTGTTTTAAGATAAAGAATTAAGGATCAGAGTTTCTGCTTTAGGCCAAATGATGAAGCAGTAAATTTGTCTCTCATTACTTTTGTTCTCTCTACCAAAGGGATGAATTAAAATGGCTATCAGTATTATGCACCTTAAAACCAAATGGAAGCGACCTTTAAATGAGCTGTTATTTGGATTATTTGGGTATCTCGATTACCACAGCTACCTGAAAAATGAATTACTCTTCTTCACTTTCCCCTTTCTTGGACTATTTTTCCTAGATGGATATGGTGTTAATACAGCTCGTTATTATATTGCAATAATTGTGGGAGAAGACCTTTTTGGGAATAGGGCACATGTGCAAGAGTTTTACTTTGTGAATAGTGGTCGTGGCCTAGTGAATGAGGGATTTTATGAGATGTGGTTAGTGTACTTAATCACATCCACTGCTGCTGCTCATCTTACCTTGGTTTTGGAAACCTCTAAATTTGTTTTTGTTCATCTTCCAGAAAGTAAATACATATTTACTCTGTGTAGTTTTTTTTGTTATTGTAATTATTTGAAAACATCATTTATCACCCCTAACCATTAACAATTTATTGCTTGCATATTTTACTTAACTGGTAATTTATCATCTTTTCTTTTGAAAGTTCTAGTAAATTTACTGGTACTTTCAAAATAAAAGAAATCTAGCAAATTTTCTTGACCTTATTACGTTATCAGTTTCGTGTACGTGTGTGCACGCATGAACTTCAACTTTTACATGGTTTATTTCTAACGTCCTGGTCTATAGCCCACCACTGAATTGGTAGATTTATTATTTTTAAAAATGCACTTAAATGGCATGTACCATTTTTTTCTTTAAAGAAGGAGATTTAATTTTCTTTTATAATCATGACAAGATTTTTACAAATACAGATGCTTTTAATCATTTCATTTAGGTAATTTACAGTAGTAATCTCCTTTACTCTATAATCTTACAATTTGGAGGAGAGAGCTGCATTTAAGTGAAATGGGTACTTTTGGACTCGGGCATTCAAAAGCATTTCCTAAATATAGAACTTGCTTTTGTTTTATGTAACTATAATAATGACCCCAGTCTGAGAATCTATATATTAATTTATATGATGCTATTGCGTTAAAACTTCCATGCTCAAAGGAGACAAAAACCCCGCCCTTAGAGGAGAAAAATCATTCCCTGTGGTGCTCCTTCCTGCTCATCTCTTTGTCCCATTCCCAAGGCTGCCTCTAGGAGTCTTCATTTTGATTAACAGCCTTTCTTAGGAAGTGGGAGGCAGAGACTACGATGCTAAACTCTCTCTGAAGTGTGTGCTAAATGATTCACAACAGTGTGAACGAATCAATTTCTGCAAGCATTCCCAACCTTTTAAATATGTAGTCTGCCAAATCTCTGTTGGATTACATTCAATTAAAAAAAGCACCTTTCTCCCCAGCACCTCTTTCCACACAACCCACAAGCATGCAAGTACTCCTTTGTCTGTTGGCTTCATTTTACTTGCCCCAGAGATAGACAGTGTTTTGGAGAAGCATCTAATATCAATTTGTCTTTATATTTATTTATTTATTATTATTATTATTTTTTTTTTTTTGCGGTATGCGGGCCTCTCACCGCTGTGGCCTCTCCCGTTGCGGAGCACAGGCTCCGGACGCGCAGGCCCAGCGGCCATGGCTCACGGGCCCAGCCGCTCCGCGGCATATGGGATCCTCCCAGACCGGGGCACGAACCCGCATCCCCTGCATCGGCAGGCGGACTCTCAACCACTGCGCCACCAGGGAGGCCCTGTCTTTATATTTAAATGTCTTAAGGTCTGCCTCTTTTATTTTTATCATTGCTATTACTATTGGGGTTCATTTTAGTGGCCCTGGATATTTATTTTAAGAAACTGCCAGAAATTAGAGAAACTGAGTTTGGGCTCATCCCTGTTGGTGCACAAATATGTGTGATGCTGAAGATGAATTACTTTATCCCAAACGGAAGTGAAATATCTTTTTTCTGAGTATTTCTTCATTACTTAGAGGGAAAATAAGTCAGCAACAAATTGATAGTTTACACTTAGCCAATTGTGCATTTAGGCAAAGGTTACTTGATTTTTAAATGCATCACTGTAAAGGGTGAAAGTCCATTCTCAAAATATCAATTGAGTCCATCTTGTTTAATGTATCATTGAAAGCTTGTGTTTCCTTATTTATTTTCATTTTGGATGATCTGTCCATGGGTGAAAGTGGGGTGTTAAAGTCCCCTACTATGAATGTGTTACTGTCGATTTCCCCTTTTATGGCTGTTAGTATTTGCCTTATGTATTGTAGTGCTCCTATGTTGGGTGCATAAATATTTATAATTGTTATATCTTCTTCTTGGATCCATCCCTTGATCATTATGTAGTGTCCTTCTTTGTCTCTTCTAATAGTCTTTATTTTAAAGTCTATTTTGTCTGATATGAGAATTGCTACTCCAGCTTTCTTTTGGTTTCCATTTGCATGGAATATCTTTTTCCATCCCCTCACTTTCAGTCTGTATGTGTCCCTAGGTCTGAAGTGGGTCTCTTGTAGACAGCATATATATGGGTCTTGTTTTTGTAACCATTCAGCCAGTCTGTGTCTTTTGGTGGGAGCATTTAATCCATTTACATTTAAGGTAATTATCAATATGTATGTTCCTATTCCCATTTTCTTAATTGTTTTGGGTTTGTTATTATAGGTCTTTTCCTTCTCTTGTGTTTCTTGCCTAGAGAAGATCCTTTAGCATTTGTTGTAAAGCTGGTTTGGTGGTGCTGAGCTCTCTCAGCTTTTGCTTGTCTGTGAACGTTTTAATTTCTCCATCAAATCTGAATGAGATCCTTGCTGGGTAGAGTAATCTTGGTTGTAGGTTTTTCTCCTTCATCACTTTAAATATGTGCTGCCAGTCCCTTCTGGCTTGCAGAGTTTCTGCTGAGAGATCAGCTGTTAACTTTATGGGGATTCCCTTGTGTGTTATTTGTTGCTTTTCCCTTGCTGCTTTTAATATGTTTTCTTTGCATTTAATTTTTGACAGTTTGATTAATATGTATCTTGGAGTGTTTCTCCTTGGATTTATCCTGTATGGGACTCTGTGCTTCCTGGACTTAATTAACTATTTCCTTTCCCATATTAGGGAAGTTTTCAACTATAATCTCTTCAAATATTTTCTCAGTCCCTTTCTTTTTCTCTTCTTCTTCTGGAACCCCTATAATTCGAATATTGGTGCGCTTAATGTTGTCCCAGAGGTCTCTGAGACTGTCCTCAGTTCTTTTCATTCTTTTTTTCTTTATTCTGCTCTGCAGTAGTTATTTCCACTATTTTATCTTCCAGGTCACTTATCCATTCTTCTGCCTCAGTTATTCTGCTATTGATCCCTTCTAGAGTATTTTTAATTTCATTTATTGTGTTGTTCATCATTGCTTGTTTCCTGTTTAATTCTTCTAGGTCCTTGTTAAATGTTTCTTGCATTTTCTCTATTCTATTTCCAAGATTTTGGATCATCTTTACTATCATTATTCTGAATTCTTTTTCAGGTAGACTGCCTATTACTGCCTATTTTCTCTTCTTTTGTTAGGTCTGGTGGGTTTTTATCTTGCTCCTTCATCTGCTATGTGTTTTTCTGTCTCTCATTTTGCTTATCTTACTGTGTTTGGGGTCTCCTTTTTGCAGGCTGCAGGTTCGTAGTTCCCGTTGTTTTTGGTGTCTGTCCCCAGTGGCTAAAGCTGGTTCAGTGGGTTGTGTAGGTTTCCTGGTGGAGGGGACTAGTGCCTGTGTACTGGTGGATGAGGCTGGATCTTGTCTTTCTGGTGGGCAGGTCCATGTCTGGTGTGTTTTGGGGGTGTCTCTGGACTTATTATGATTTTAGGCAGCCTCTCTGCTAATGGGTGGGGTTGTGTTCCTGTCTTGCTAGTTGTTTGGCATAGGGTGTCCAGCACTGTAGCTTGCTGGTCGTTGAGTGATGCTGGGTCTTGGTGTTGAGATAGAGATCTCTGGGAGATTTTCGCCATTTGATATTACATGGAGCTGGGAGGTCTCTTGTGGACCAGTGTCCTGAAGTTGGCTCTCCCACCTCAGAGGCACAGCACTGACTCCTGGCTGCAGCAACAAGAGCCTTTCATCCACACGGCTCAGAATAAAAGGGAGAAAAAGTAGAAAGAAAGAAAGAAAGATGATAAAAGAAAATAAAATAAAGGTAAAATAAAATAAAGTTATTAAAATAAAAAAATAATTATTAAGAAAAAAAATGTTTAAGTGAAAAACAAAAAAAAACGGACGGATAGAACCCTAGGACAAATGGTGAAAGCAAAGCCATACAGACAAAATCTCACACAGAAGCATACACATACACTCTCACAAAAAGAGGAAAAGAGGAAAAAATAATAAATCTTGCTCTCAAAGTCCACCTCCTCAGTTTGGGATGATTCGTTGTCTATTCATGTATTCCACAGATGCAGGGTACATCAAGTTGATTGTGGAGATTTAATCCGCTGCTCCTGAGGCTGCTGGGAGAGGTTTCCCTTTCTCTTCTTTGTTCGCACAGCTCCCGGGGTTCAGTTTTGGATTTGGCCCCGCCTCTGCGTGTAGGTCGCCTGAGGGAGTCTGTTGTTCGTTCAGACAGGACGGGGTTAAAGGAGCCACTGATTCGCGGGCTCTGGCTCACTCAGGCCGGGCGGGAGGGAGGGGCACGATGCGGGGCGAGCCTGTGGCGGCAGAGGCTGACGTGACGTTGCACCAGCCTGAGGCGCGCCGTGCGTTCTCCGGGAGAAGTTGTCCCTGAATCACGGGACCCTGGTAGTGGCGGGCTGCACAGGCTCCCCAGAAGGGAGGTGTGGAGAGTGACCTGTGCTCGCACACAGGCTTCTTGGTGGCGGCAGCAGCAGCCTTAGCGTCTCATGCCCGTGTCTGGGGTCCGCCCTGTTAGCCGCGCCCGTCTCTGGAGCTCCTTTAAGCGGCGCTCTTAATCTCCTCTCCTCACGGACCAGGAAACAAAGAGGCAAGAAAAAGTCTCTTGCCTCTTCGGCAGCTCTGGACTTTTTTCCGGACTCCCTCCCTGCTAGCTGTGGCGCACTAACCCCTTCAGGCTGTGTTCACGCCGCCATTCCTCTCCTTGCGCTCCGACCGAAGCCCGAGCCTCAGCTCCCAGCCCCGCCCGCCCCAGCAGGTGAGCCCACAAGCCTCTCGGGCTGGTGAGTGCCGGTCAGTACCGTTCCTCTGTGTGGGAATCTCTCCGCTTTGCCCTCCGCACCCCTGTTGCTGCGCTCTCCTCGCGGCTCCAAAGCTTCCTCCCTCCACCACCCACAGTCTCCGCCCGCGAAGGGGCTTCTAGTGTGTGGAAACCTTTCCTCCTTCACAGCTCCCTCCCACTGGTACAGGTCCCGTCCCTATTCTTTGTCTCTGTTTTTTCTTTTTTCTTTTGCCCTGCCCATGTACACGGGGAGTTTCTTGCCTTTGGGGAGGTCTGAGGTCTTCTGCCAGCGTTCAGTAGGTGTTCTGTAGGAGTTGTTCCACGTGTAGATGTATTTCTGGTGTGTCTGTGGAGAGGAAGGTGATCTCCGCGTCTTACTCTTCCGCCATCTTCCCCCTCCTCGGCATTACGGTTTTAAAGCAAGGATTTGGTGATTCCTTGTGTGTAAGTTAGGAACAGTCAAGCCTACCATAACCCAGTCATCTAAGCTAGAAAAGAGGTTTAGTAGAAGAGAGATTATAAACGACATGCAAAGATGGTTCAAAGACTAGTGTGATATCACTAGAGCTGAGGCTTTCAAGGTCTGGTCTGCAGACACCAGCATCAGAATCACCCATAGTACTTGTTAAACAGAGATTCCTGGCCTGTCCTCAGATCTACTGTATCTAAGATGCCTGTGATGAGACCCAGGAATCTGTATGTTCACCAGGCTCCCCAGGTTAAGTTTTTTCAAGGTTGAGAACACTGCTGTCACATTTTCACATTCTCTTCGACCTCTCTATTAATTTTTGCGAATAATCATCCAATCCCATTGCACAAGCAGGATACTCATTCTGAGAATACATTTGTTAACCTATATATGGTAGGAAGAGAAGATGGGCAATCAGGTAGCTAGCAATATAGGAAAAGAGGGAGAAAGATTGAATATTAGATACAAATTATTTTAAAGAAATTGCTAATGAAAACGAAGGGATACTCACTAAGAAAAAAATATATAACCATATCAGCTCATGAAGTTCTGTGCGTTGAGCCTGATAATTTTCATATTCTCCTCTGGGTCATCCCTGCCCCACTCCTCCCTCAGTATAAAATTATTGTAAGCTGTCTTAGAATTTATGCTCTGAAAGTTATTGAAGAAAAGTTTTCTTTTTGTGGCAAGTAATCATCATATTAAGTAGCACCAGGGGTTTTTGAAAGAAGACATAGAAACTCACCTAGACACAAACAAATAATTATTAATGTGCCTAAATGGTGTAATGGAGAATATCAATGCATTGTATAAGAATACAAGATACAGTGGTAATTATGTTGGAGTGCAACATAAATCTGATTATATTTTGAAAAGAAACCGGAAAGCTTGTTGGTTTCCCAGTATTATAAAGTTTTCTTTTTTTCATGTCACAGCTTACATAGATGTAAATTTTAGGTTTGTTTTTTGCAGACAGCAGGGATGTTTCCCATTGGATGAGAAATGGAACTTAATGATTGACTAAGCTGTGAAGCTCTGACGGGGTTTAGAAGGGAAAGTCTGAGTTGCTGGTGGGTTACTATCATAAGAGAGTATTCTGTTTTCTTTCCACGTCCACCCAAGGTGAAGGCTTCTTTGTCTCTCTCATGCAGACTACTGTGGTCGAATTATAAACTTCCCCCATCAATTCCATACAAATTCCATTCTTTGAACAATAAAAGCCAAGAAGCCCAGAAAAACAAAATCATATCTAGGTGGCTTCCATGTATACCCTGGTTGCTTTTCCTGTGCACTGATTATTTTCTGGGTGAGTCCGGGTGAAGTTGCTGTCACTAACCTGTTAACTCATGTTAACAGCATGAATCATTCTTCCCCTAAGGGAGAGGAAGACAGTGTAGGCTCAGATTGCCTCCTCTTGGGTCGGGTTTCCTAGCAGCAGAGCCTGAGACAAGGAGGCACTGAAGAGGAGAAAGGAGTGAGGACACAGGACAGGGCATGAGGCTTCAGCTAAAGGGTCACTTCAACTGACCCCACAAAGCTGATGTCCCTCAAGTCGAAGGAGCTGGCTTTTGTCAGGCAGTCCTTGTGTGGGATGATGGGGAGGGAGTTTGAACCTCTCTGGTGAAGTGGATCCTGTAGGCTGAGGACAGTTCTGCTGAAAAGGGGGCAGCTGAGGACCTTGAGCAGCCAACACTCCCAGCAGCTGGAAGAGGGCTGCCTCTGGGGGGACAGGAGTCTGGGTGGAGAACCAACAGCATCCACTTTTTGCCTCTTGTTTCTCACCTTTCCGATTCCTGCTCTATTCTGCCTTCATCTCAGAAACCATCCAAGACTCCTCACTGCCCAGAAAACACACTCCCAATTTTCCATTGTTCCCATCTTTTTTATCTCCAATCTTCGCCTCACTGCTCTTGCTACTCTCCCTAGGTAAACAGTTCACCTTGTCCTGTACATGTTTCATGAGTCCCTTCCCTTCCTCTCTACCTGACATATCCCCTTGCTCATCCCTTCATCTCCAATGCTTTCTTATTTATACCTAGAACTTAGAGTCAGCAGAACTATCGAGTTCCCATTCGAATATATTTTTGTTTGGGTCAGTTATTTCACCTCTTTGAATGTTGAGTTCTTCACCTCTACAAGGGGCTGTTCAGTTCATAAATTCAAATGCGATGTTGCATTTTAAAGCTTTATAGGATTCTCACCATAGTACCCACATATAAAGGGATCTACGTACAAAGACACTGTGCTCCCTTTATTTTATGAACCTTTTTGATTTATTGTGTCAACTGTTTGGTATTTATCATAACTACACTTGAATTATGATGTGACATTATCTTTGGCACCCCATCTTCTTAACTAGACCGGGCTTCCCAAAGGCAGGTACCATTGCTTAACCATCCCAAAGGCAGGTACCATTGCTGGCTAATACAGGGGGTCTTCCCTGGAGGTTTGTAAATTAACATGCTTGTTAATGACAACTGGACCATAGAAGTATAGAAAGCAAGAGAGTTTCAGGCCTAGATGATTACAGTTGAAAAATCCAAGTAAGTTTAGGTTTATGGTTCAAACAGAAACTTAGAAGCTGATTGTGATATATAATGAACAGTGATGAAAAGCTCCCTAGAAAAAGGAACGTTTTATGGAAGTAAGGGACCTCTAATACAAATATGTGTAAGAAATGAATGGTTCTAGAAACCAATATATTAGGCAGGAGTTTCCAAAAAAGTCATCTCCCAGTTATATTTGCTCTCTTCACATTTATCAAATTGCAGCCAAGTAAAATATGCTTTTAAAAACATTTTCAATTTCCTTAGAAACTTTGAGTTGGTATTATACACCCTTCTTTCAAAACTGGAATATTTAGTTAAGGTATCTGATTGGAACTATACGCCAAAATGATTAGAATCAGTAGGTTAATTATAAAAGGCAATGTTATTAGGAGTTATTATTTATTCTGTTCTTTGTGTCTAGAGTTTATTTTTTTAAGTGTATTCCATCATGCCCTAAGGGTATTTATAGACAAAACTTCTTAGCAAGTCTGACTTTCATGATTTCACTCCATGCACTGGGCTTGTACAAGTGGCTATTGAATACCAGCCAAGATGATTCACTTTTTATCACAAGATGGAAAACTTCTTTCAGTATGGTTCTATCTTGAAATATCTGTTTTCTGCTACTGGTAAAATACCAGTGACATATGAGGTAGTAAGCATTCATTGAACACTTTTAATATAAGTAGTTCAAGATTTTGAAAATCTGAAATTTGGGATGGTGCTGAAAAAAAACAAGTGGATCATATCACAATAAACTAAACTTACTCATTTCTCTTCTTTACCTCCCACCATAACTCTAAATACAGAGATGAGGGAGAAAAAGAAATTGTGCAGGCCCTAGTGGAATGCCTCATTAGCCTGACTGTTTCTACTATACTTGGCATTTATCTCCTTTTAAAACAATCCATGGTTTATGTGTGCTTCTCAGCTGAAACTTAGAAGATAAGAAAAGATAGAATATTTGGAATGTCATACACAAGGAAGCATTTCTGTCAAACGCATTATTGAAGCTGGAAAGAAATGAAATTGAAACAAAGAACACCTGCTACTTTAACTCATTTAAAAACACTTAATGTTCTTTACTGGCTGACTGGAAATATTGTATTTTCAGAGAAGAGAAAGTGCTAATCTAAATGGGGGAAAAATGTAATGATTTACTATGCAATGAAATGAAATCAGAAATATTTTAAATTGGGTATTTCAGTTTGTGGAAGGATAGGTAGTTTGTATAAAAATGGTTTTACTCATCAGGTGGTGGATATTTCTCACAGATTGCCATAAGGAGAATAAAATCAGCTTGTCACTAAAGTTTTTTTTTTTTATTGACATCTTTAGCTTGTCTTCATGCCAGTAATTAAATTGCTAATTATGTGTTTCTGTTACTGTGGTCATGCTTTTATTACATAATTGCTTCAAGTTTTGCTCAAATCACTAACAATATTTATTTAACCTTTTTGTGCATTAGATAAATTTTAACATATAAAAGCTTTGGAACTAGTTCATTGACTCTGTTTTGATTAGCAAAATCAAAGGAATTCTAACCTTTCTTATAGTTACATGGGTTGGGTCACATTTTCAATGAGATTGCTGATAATTATTAATTCAAGCAGTAGCAATCATTGAAAGACCAACTGAAATAGAAGAGAAAAAAATACAAAGAAAACTTTTCAAAAACCCAGTGCCCATTCCAGAAAAATTAAATGATCTTTCTTGCAGCAATCAGAAATATAAAATTAATAATTTGATCCTTCATATGTGCCCAGAGTTTTCCAAAAAATATTTGATTAAATTATGGCTAATTCAGTTACCAAACTTCCCCTCCCCTTTTGAATGTAGGCATAATTTTTGTCAGTGTTTCAATGTATTCATAATTTTTTCCCATTTGTTTGTTTTATGCAAACCATAAGAGACATTTTCTCAGTGAAGATTGCCTCTTTATTTTATTTTGAAATATTTGTGTATTTATTTCATTAAATGAGATAATGCTTTTTCTTATTAACGTAATTTCCAGTACATTAAACATATTTCTCCACAGACAGAAGAGTGGAATCAAATTAAATGACAGCTAAATCACTTGCAGCAATTTCAACTGTTAAAAGAAATAAGTGTCTGTTTTCTTTGTGATCACAAGATGTGCTATAAAGGGAAATGAAATACTAAAGAAAGAAGGGAAAACATAAAAAAATAATGACTGACTTATTGCAGTAATACCACTGAGAGACGAAAAATTCACTACGAATAAAAGGAAAAATAATCTAGTGGATTTGAAAGTTACCAAAATTCATTTCTTATTGATGAGTTCAGTGGAAGCCTAATACTAAGTAAACTGATGAAAAAAAGTCAATGTGATAAACTATGAGTGATGAAAGTTGAAATAAATACTTTGCATATGGAGGACCATTATTCTAAATGCCTTTAATTTTTTAATAATTCATGTCATTATGTTTATAAAAAAGGAGGAATTATTGCTTGGTGGACTCAAAAGGCATGTAAAAAGCATCTACAAGAATCTCATATTTAGTAATAAGTCCAAATGATATTGGTGACCTTATGGTTTTTAGTATCATGTCCTGACTTCGGCAGAAGTGCATTAGCGGGCATACACTACCAGATGTAAAATAGATAGCTAGTGGGAAGCAGCCGCATAGCACAGTGTGATCAGCTCGGTGCTTTGTGACCACCTAGAGGGGTGGGATAGGGAGGGTGGGAGGGAGACGCAAGAGGGAGGGGATATGAGGATATATGTATATGTATAGTTGATTCACTTTGTTATAAAGCAGAAACTAACACACCATTGTAAAGCAATTATACTCCAATGAAGATGTTAACAAAAAAAAAAATAGGAAGTGCATTAGGGGAGGTGAACCTTACTTTTAAAAAATGGTGCTGATAAATGATATTGGTGCATTTGTACAGCATACTTTCTCCATCAGGGATAAACTGTTTTCCAAAAAGACAATTAATTTTTGGAAAGAACAAAACTCAGTATACGTATTATGTGTATGTACAGATATACTATGCTTGTGAACATTCTAGGGAAAACAGTGGCACTTTTCGACAGAATTCAGTGTTGTCACACCCATAAGCATATGCATACATATGCGTATGTGTCTGTTTTTTTATACTGGCCAAGTTGTTAATGTGTTCAAATCACAGCATAGAGGTTACCTGGATCTGTGTATTTGCAGGTGGGCTTATTGCTCATTTTCTCTCTTTTCACACATCATTAAAAAAAAAACAAACAACTAGTTAATTTAATCGATTCAGTCAGAAGGCAGTCAATTCAGTATGGGGGGAAAAATCACTGGAATTACTTTTCCTGAATTGACTTTGACTGAATTAACCTTCTAATACAGTTAATTTTGAAGCCCTCTCTTCTCACACTCCTATCTTTCTCTCCCCTTTGTGTCCCCCAGTCAGTTTGTACCGTAACCCTTTACCCTCTCTCTTGCCCTTTTCTCCTCCCCTCTTTCTTCCTTCTGGCTTTCCTCTTCCTCCTTCCCTCGGTCTTATTGAGAAGCCTTTCCCACCTACCCCCTGCCCTCTCTCCCCTCCCACCACACACAGCTTCCCTTGACCCACTGGGGGGAAATATACACATTCTAAAGCTACTTTTTCTTTTTTTGAATTACCGAGATTTGAAACTATCGCTTTGCTGAAAACATCTGGCTGCTGGTCTAGAATATGACTCAAGGTGATAATTATGATTTTTCCACTTTTAGAGACCTCTTCTTCCCAAAGGTTCTCAGGTCCCCGCTCAGTGTAAACTTTCCCTCCATCCCTGGGATTGTTTTCTTCTCAATCCGGCACCCTTATGAGGGGTGTGTAGGAGCTACAGGGCAAGTAGTGTTCTGAGGGGTAGGGGAGGACTGGCCTGGGGAGAGGGCTTTGTCGATGTTCAGGAATCCTTTTGTGTGCCCACTTTGGAAATACTTCCTCTTATCTTTCATTTAGAATGCAGGGGATAAGGCAAAAGTGCAGGCCACATGCAAGAGATTTGAATTATGCATTAAGCTGATAATGCCCCAGAATGCAAGCTTATGTCAATAAATAGCTAGGCTGGTAGGAGGAAGGAGGTCACTTTACCTGCGCTGAGGGTACCACATAGGGAGAGCTCTAGAGGGGGCCGGGGTGAAGGGTGAAAAGGAGTTCACATGCTTTTAGCTTGCTCCGATGAAGAAGCAAAAGTTAATATTGAAATTATTGTCTAATGCTTATTTACTTTTAAGTTGCTTTAGCCAGGATAACAGGACTGTTTCCAGTGAGGGCCCTGTGTGTGCAAGGCTGCGTTTGTGGCAGGGTTAGCACTTCTGTGGAACCTTATGTAAGGTTTCTCTGTCTAGGGGAGGAATTCATTTGGATCCTTTAATGGGACCTTTAAAAAGGCAAGACTGTTCAAGATGGTATTTGGCAAAATACATAATATTGAATAAAATGCTCAGGGTTTTGTTTCAGCAGCTACCCCTTCCTGATTAATATGTAGCAGAAAAGCAAGAGAAGTTAAGCTAGTGGAAGAAGCAGGAGGATAAAAAGAATGCTCTAAATTATCTCCCTGACCCATGATACAGTACTACCCAATGCTGATGGAAATGCATTCTCTAATCTTTGCATTACTTCTCGTGCTTTAGTAAAATGCATCCATGGATGTGACCATTGTCTACTATGAGAAATTAGCTGTGTGTGCACACACACATGCACACACGTGATTTTTAAAAAATATTTAGTTATATCTCCCAAGTAAATGGAAAGTGTCTGGGAGTAGGGACCATAGGACATGAACAACTGAACCTTTGCCTCTTTCCTCACCAAAAAAAGAAGAAATTACATGTGCATTTCATCATTTTCCTAGTTTTTGACAGCAATTTGCAGCTCCAGGTTCTGCAAATCAGAAGCTGGTGCTTAGTCTCTGTAGCTGTGAATGCATTTGTGAGGCCGGTTCTATGCGCACACATGCATATACACACCAACAAATTAAAAATGGATCTGGGAAAACACCCTTCTCCTCAGAGAGTCATATCAAGCAGTGTTTAAATTAAATAATTTGCAGAGTGTGGGGAATAAAGCTTTTGTAGCAGTATCTGGAGGTTATCGTCCCTTGGGAAATTCCTGCCATTTAGTCCAATCTGGTGCATGCCAATGAGACACACAGGCTGCATACACACTGGTAGATAGATTTTATTTTACCCCTAAATTATATTCATTTCTTTGGGTTATCTGCCATTTTGTGTTGCTGTTGAGGAAAAACTAAAAAAAGGAGACAAACCTCTTGTGAAGGGTTGAGGTCATTAAGATCCAAACAAAAGTGAGGAAAGGTTATTAGTGGCTGGAATGAGGGGAGGTTGACTTCTTCTGGAGTAAAGCCAGTTTTCCCACAGCTCCTGGGGGAGCATGGCTGTGACCCGGAGAACATTCCAGTGCAGGTCAGTGTTTGATTTTGCTCCCAGCACCACTGACTGATGACAAAAGAGGAGACATTGCTGTGCTGAGGTAATGTGAGTGGGTGAACCACAAGTAGAAGAAAGCAGTTGATTCCTTGCTACTGGTCCGGCTCAACCAGTATATAATCTGAACTGGACGTTAAGAAGAAGTTTACCAGTTAGAACCTCATACTGTGTCTCTAGTTAACTCATTTCTCTCCCGTCAGATGTTTTCTAGCCTAATCAGCACACCTATCCAACCTGTGGAAAAGAAAGGCCAGTCACAATGAGGATGGTGAAGGAAATGTTTATCAGGAGAGGAGAGAAAGAGACAGACAGAGATAGAAGGGAGAAAAAATATCTGCCTACCTATGTCCAGGGAATTAAAAAATGCTGGTTATGAAAATTAGGGTATTTTCAAGTGAAAATAGTTATTTTTCCCAGGCCTAAGATTATTTTTGTATCCTTTAGACTTCCAGTTTCCTCCCTTAAATAAATAGTTGCATATTACTAGTAGGCTGTGTAGAAGCTGGGAGTTAAATTCCCAGTGAATCCCATGTTCTGGCTCGTTCTGTTTCTTTGACGAAAATACTGGTGTTACTTTGCTAGGGCTGCCATAACAAAATACCACACAACTGGGTGGCTTCAACAATGAAGATTTATTTTCTCACTAGTTTTGGAGGCTGGAGATCTGAGATCAAGGAGTTAGCAGGCTTGCTTTCTTCTGAGGTCTCCCTCCTTAGCTTACAGACGGCTGTCTGCTCCCTGTGTCCTCACGTGGTTGTCCCTCTGCTCGTGCATGTCTCTTTGTGTCTAAAATTTTAAGTTCACATACTTTTGATGCAGAAATTCCATTTCTAATTTATACTGCAAAAAAACTTCAAATAAATGAAGATACATATACATATATACAATACCTCTTACATATATATTATAAATATATATTACATATTATTTTTGGTAAAACTAATAAGTTAGGAAAAATAGTAAAAGCACAGTAAAGGCTATAATGTTTATGATTATTTATACTATGGAATACTATATAGCTATAAAAAACATTAAGAGAAATAGTTTTAGATAAATCTAGATATAAATCAGAATAACATAAAGTGAAAAAGTCAATTCACAGAACAATATGTGTAGTCCAATTTTGATTATGTAAAATACAGACAGAAATAAATTCAAAATGAATACATAAAGGATGAGAGGCTCAAAAGGGCCACATAGGAAGATTCTGAACTCACCTCGTCCCATGGACACACTGAGTTTACAGCTACATATGGTACAATTTCCTCTTAAAAAATCCCTGTAGCCTGGCCGAGTGACGTTACACATTGGGCAAATGAGAAGAAAACCACATTAAAGAGGGTAGAAGAGGCTGGGACACAATCTCGCCATAAACAGAGTGGTAAAGACTGTAAAAAAAAGATTGTAGAGACACATCTATATTTAACAGTAACTAACTCCGTGAGAGCAGATATTGAAGGATAACAGGAGCATTCTTTCATGTTTTTATTTGTATTGATTTGTAGTGTGTTGATTTTTAGCCATAAACATATATTTCTTCTTTATTTATATTTTTATAAAGTGACCCCCTAAAGTTATTGAAAATATTATTGACTTGAAAAATTTTACCTTCATAGATAAAAAGATATACATGAATAAAAAGATGGGTTACAGACGGTGGCTTTACAGGTAATAGGTTTTCTTTAAGCTTTTTCATAGTTTATTCGCCAAATATTCCATAGTGAGTACCCATTGCTCCACCCAAAATGTACTGAATAAAAATCCCAAAGATTGGGACCCAGAGATCTGCATTTTACAAAGCTCCTGAGATAAGTCTGGTAGTCGGCTAGGTTGAGAATAACCTGCAAAGGTTACACATCTCCAAATGATTTCAAGGTAACCTTAGAATTTAAATGTGCTTAGAAAGAGTGATTTCACTTAGATTTTGCTTCCAGGTAAATTCTGGAGAACATAATTGTTTCCTTTACATTTCATGAATTCTGATTCAGCTGCTTTTTGGCTTCCAGATTCTCTGTCTACTGTGGTGATGCTTCTCTGTCTACTGTGGTGATGCTATTATTTGGTGAGTTTTCCACACTTGTTGAATATCTTATACCTCATGCTGCTATTTATATTAACTGCATATGGTTGCTGCTCTAATTCGAAACTCAACACTTCTGAGTATGTATTTAATTGCTTACAGAATAACAAGTGGGGTGGTCTTAGAAAACCTGTGACTTGTTCTGTGTCTTCTTTTCTTTTACCTCTTATATTCTTTTTTGTTTGGGTTATGTCACCTTTTCAGGTTATTGAGCTCTTAGAAAAGAGACATGACTACATTTCATATATGAGCACCTTCTTTTCTTGTATCTCTCATTGGAAAGGAAGGACCAGATGTGTGTGTTTTTAAAAGAACCTTGAATTAATCTACATAACTTTGAACAATCACGTCTGCCTGCCGTCATGTCTTTCTGATACGCCAGTATGCACACCAAATGTTTGTCCACTTAACAATGAGACACTTATTTTTGTATTCCCAGATCTATTGATGTTTGCTTAGAATGCATTTTCCTCCTCTCTGAACTGTGGAATAAGATCCATTTTCCCTTGTCTGCTCAATAGTTCTATACTGACCCATTTTGCCTTTTGCTCCTTACGTATTTCTTATCTTGGAGGTCACATTAAGGCTGGACTGTTATATCCCCCAATGGCTACTAAAGCAATACTCTTTGGAGAAAAGTATAACTTCGTGGCTTGTCTGTATCTTGAGGGTCTTTTTCACATCCCAAATTTCAGAAGCTCGATGAAGCTGGAGTTCCTAATCTCTCACTCTCAACATATACCACTGGCTAAGTTTCTCTTGCTATAAGAATAGCTACAAGAATGAGCATTGTCATAATGGGGGAGAAAGCTCTTCAATAATTAGGATTCATCTACAACTTGAGCATTTTATTAATTACACATTGTAATCACATGGATAGTCACAAAACCAATTGTGCAAGTCTGTATTTAGAGATTTGTAGACAGAAGACTTAACGTAAACATAGAAATGTTAAGCCTACTCAACTGTAACCTGCAAAGAAGATAACAAGGATTCTGTTCTCTGTATGATTTGTGAACAATGCTAAGTAAATATTCATCATTAATGTATAATAACTGTTGCTTTTGGCGGTTCACTTTTCATTTAATTTGATAATGTGTCCAGTAAATGAAGTGGTACAGGCTACAGTGTTTTACCAACACAACTGCATATTTTCAATCATTGTTAAATGAAGGCAGCTCAAGGCAAAGCTTTAACCCCCACTAGTTTCGTGTGTGATAAAAAGAGAAGGCGCTATCAATCTTTATTGTCTGTCTCGCTTACTGTAATTGCATTCAATAGTCCACTGATTCTGTTGTCTGTGCTAATGTCAGGAACAGAGGAGAGCCAGATGCTCAGACTTGATCGTATGCATCCAGTGGCCACTTTGATAAGTTGGCAGCAAGTCGCTGGGTTTGATGATAAATTGTTAACGCTATAGATTATGAACAGCTGAACACTGCAAGTGTACATGGAGGAAACTTCTTACCTTGTTTTAAATCTGGCATCATGATGCTAGCTAAAGGGCATGTCATGTATTATTCAAATGCATCTTGCACTGGAAATGTGCCAGTGACTCATTGTATCCCTATGAATAGTAAAAGCAACAGCAACAACAAAAATCCACAGTGATTTGAACATGACATTAATGGTCCCAGGATTATGAAAAGCATTTTGGAATACTGTTTAATAGTTTTGATTATCTAATTCAACAAGAAGAAAGCTTCTGAGCTGTATTCATGTTCAATCCATATTAAGTCATGCTCTTCCTGGTCATTTCTGTTATATTAGCTGATAATGACGATGTTTTCTAAAAACAAACTGGTTTTTCATTAATTAAAACCCTTGGCAATTTGCTTGTGAAGGGACATAAATTGGAGCTGGGGGGCAAGCAATGTTTTGAAATTTTGGCCAAGATTTTGTTTCACATAGATGCGCTGTTACCTTTGATAGAGATGTGATATAGGCCATTTGTACAGAGTATATAATAGGTCTTATTTCCCTTGAACCCATGTGACAGTTATAAAAGTTCAGGTCAGGATTCTAAGTCACTGGACACCTATTAAAGTTTAAAAAAGCTGAGATGACCATGAACCATATAAAAGTATTCTACTAGAGAATGCTGAACTGTTGACCACCTTTTATATGGAAAATTCTAAGTGAACCAGACAAAGAATATTTCTTTATCTTTGGAGGAATTGCTCTTGAAGTCTCTGATCTTATATGGTTCATTTTCCCTAAAATATACATATGTAAGAAATACTGTTGTATTTAAGGATTGGGACCAAAAAGATCTCTTGCTTAACTGGTGTGTTTACTTTTATTAGATAATGGAAATTTTGTAATCCATTGTATATTCCTTTTTGTGCTTCTAGGAAACTCAAAGACTCAATTATAGTCACCTTTTTAGCTGAGTTCTCAGCCATGATTATCTATGATTGTCTTCTTCATTGTTTGCTTGTTACTTTACCTTCATTTTCATGTCTCTCTCTAATTGTCAGGATGGGTATATAACATCAGTGGATAGCAGAGAAAAGAAAGGAGGGAACAAACTTTAGCAGGAGGCTTAAAGGGCGGAGTCCTGAGGTAGTTAACTGTGTCACTAGAATAAGGACCAAAGTCTTTAGTAAAGACCAGTGTGGAATTCTGGTTGATACTGGGAAAGACACTTAGACCTGTCTTATGGTCATTTCCTCTTCTTAAAAAAAAAAAAGTCGATATAATAAAAAGCATTCATGAGATCTGGTGATGATTAAATTAATTAATATAGAGCAAGCATTTAATCAATGTTAGCAACTATTGTGGTGATAATTTTTATGTGAGCTCTAGAAGGGAGAGGTAGCACCGTTTGACCCAGATGTTAGAGTTTACTTCTGATGGCATCTGAAATTGAGTTCAAGCCTTAAGGTAATCTTACCCATGATTTGGTATACTACAAATTAAATCCTGCTTAAGCAAGCTAATGTATGAGAATCTTGGTTTACTCATTTGATTATTTAAGAGATGTACTCTTCATTCATAAAAGATGTTTAACTTGGTAAAATTCTTTATTTTAGTGTTCTTTGAGGTATCAGGCTTTTCTGTGAGAATGAGTCACTTAAATTTATACAATATTTGCAAGCACATATTGTTAGTCTAAAGTAAAACACTGCTCCTCTTCACTCATCACTTGAGAAAGTTCCACCCAGATGAGCCCTCCTTCCTTCTGGGCCTCTAGGATTATTGCTCATCTTTTGCTTATCTTGCTTCTCTTAGTTTGCTCTAGCCATGGGGGCTGCTCCTTTCTGGGCTTCTCTCCTTCAGCCCTCCCCTGCTCAGTCCTATTTGCTGGCATGCCCAAGGGTATGGCTTCCGGCTCCCTCCTTGCTTCGCCTACACACTCTCCCTTGTGGGCTCATCCAATCCAGAGGCTCTAGTGTTCATCTAGACACTGGTGGCTACCAAATTTCCATCTCCAGTGTGACCCGTTTCCTGGCACTTCAGTTCACTTATTCAACTACCTATTTGACATATAAATAAGCATCTGAAACCTAGCTTGATTTTTCCCCTGGGGCCGTCTCATTCTCCAGTCATTTCTATTTCAGTATCACCACCATCTGAAATTGCTTAAGCCAAAACTTAGTTATTATCCTTGCTACCTCTCTTTCTTCACCCACCACACCAGTCATCAGAAAGTCGTGCTGGGTGTGTCTCTGGAACATACGTGATTCTTTCCCCACCTTAGCCACTATGCCTAAGCCACCTGCCACCCTCACTTATCCCACTGTGGTAGCCTCCTGGTCTTTCTGCTTCCTTTCTTGCTTCCCTTACAATCCATGGTACATAAAGAGAGATTTTAAAAATACAAATAAAATCATCGTGCTGAATTCTCCCTAAGTATGACTTCCTATCATCCTTAGGATAAATGCCGATTTTTTCCCCATTGTCCGTGAGGCCCTACTTTTCCAAAATCATCTCTTGGATACCCTCATCCCTGTTCTTCAGGCATTATCAGTGTTGCTCTTACTCAGGGCCTTTGCATGGATGTTTTGTCTACTTGGAACATTCTTTCCCCAGATTTTTACAAGACTGGCTGCTTCACATCATTCACGTCTCTGTTTAAATGCCACCTCACATAGACTTTCCCTACATGCATCCCACACTGTCTCTTGTATTTTATTTTCTTCAAAGATTATCATTATCTGATTGCTTTCTTCTTTATTTGCCTATTTTCTGTATTCCATTGCTAACATGTAAGCTTCTTGAGAACACACTTTTATCTTGTTTACCCTTGAGCATTGTGTTCAATGTGGTGATTCAGACTGTAGGTTCTGGGATCAGATTCACCAGGTTTGGATGCTGCCACTGACACCCACTGCTCGGGGATTTCACACCAGTTGCTTCCTTCTGTGTGGCTCAGTTTTCCCATGTGAAAATGGAGACTATGTTAGCGTCTGCTTAGACTGTGTTGTGGGGAATAAAGGATACCATACATGTGAAATATTTATGACAGTCCTGGCACTCTACTTTCCTATTCACTTAGAATAATACTTCTGTACCATCGATATTTAATAAGTATGTGAATAACATAGGAAAATATACATACTGATATTATCATGTTTAATTGATGAATATCTTTGAATATTATCTATTTTAATATTAATTTATGAAAAGATCTTTAACAAATTTTTTGACCTCAGAAGAGTAATTAAAATATTTATAATGTTTAACCCAATGACTTATGATTAATAATTATGTTGTCATTTAAATTTCTAAAGTTGATATATTAAATCTTGTTACATTAGTCAAGAATTTTTGGCAAATAAGCTTACTCATGATAAATGGTGAAATCACTTGGCTCTTTTTCTTAATAGAATTTTGAAGGTTGATAACTATTTTCTCTTTATATGTGTGACTTGTTGTTTGGGAAAATGAGCAAATATGGTTGAGCAAAATGAAAAAAATAAAAATAATCTGTAATTCCTGATTTTTTATATCTATTTGCACTTCCAGACTTCTCTGTCTACTGTCATTGTATTATGTTTGACATTAGCTGTTGGTGATAGCCTGAAATAAAGACTTGTGGAAGATAGTTTATTTGAGGAGTAATCCCAGGGAGATCACTTGTATTGCTATTATTAACTGCATCGCTTATTTTTCTTTTAATTAAGGCTCTTGATTCATTTAAAAAAATTATTTATCTATTTTTTAATATTTGGCTGTGTTGGGTCTTCATTGCTACTCAGGGGCTTTCTCTAGCTGTGGAGAATGGGGGCTACTCTTCACTGAGGTGCATGGGCTTCTCATTGCGGTGGCTTACACAGGTTCTAGGCACATGGGCTTTGGTAGTTGTGGCACGCGGGCTCAGCAGCTGTGGCTCCCAGGCTCTGGAGCGCAGGCTCAGTAGTTATGGCGCATGGGCTTAGTTGCTCTGCAGCATGTGGGATCTTCCCAGACCAGGGCTCGAACCTGTGTCCCCTGCATTGGCAGGTAGATTCTTTTTTTTTTTTTTTTTTGCTGTATGCGGGCCTCTCACTGTTGTGGCCTCCCCCGTTGCGGAGCACAGGCTCCGGACGCGCAGGCTCAGCGGCCATGGCTCACGGGCCCAGCCGCTCCGCGGCATATGGGATCCTCCCAGACCGGGGCACGAACCCGTATCCCCTGCATCGGCAGGCAGACTCTCAACCACTTGCGCCACCAGGGAGGCCCCGGCAGGTAGATTCTTAACCACTGCGCCACCAGGGAAGTCCATGCATCGATTTTTTGAAATTAATTTTTTTCACTGTTTGCTGTATGTACATAGAACAATTAATTTTTAAAGTTTTATCCTAAGACCTTGTTAAACTTACTTAGTAGCTTTATTATAGAATTTTCTATGTGTACAATTATACTGTCTGGATAAAGACCATTTTACCTAGTTAATTCCAATTGTATGCCTTTTATTTCTTTCTCTTGTCTTATTACACTGTACAGATCCTCCAGTAAAACGAAGTGGTGAGAGCAGAAACCTTTGTCTTTGTTCCAGCCTTGCAGAGAAAATATTCAATCTTTCCTGTGAAATGTGATGCTAGTTATGGGTTTTTAGCTGATGTGCTCTATCAGACTGAGATAGTTCCCTTTTCTTCCTAATTTTCTGAGAGTTTTTGTCATGAACAGATGTTACATTTTGTCATTTTTCCCCCTGCATCCATTGGGAGGATCGTATGGTTTTTCTTTTTTATTCTGTTAATATGATGAATTTTATTGACTTATTTTCAAACTTGAAACCAGCCTTCAGTGTATTACTTATGAGATGTTATCATAACCACTTCATTATGATGTATCATTTTTATATATTTGTTGGATTCAATCTGCTAATATGTTGTAAAGGATTCTTGTGTGTTTATTCATGAGAAGTATCAGTCTGGAGTCTTTTGTTTTTGTTTTTGTTTTTTTCCTGAGAATATCCTTATCAGGTTTTGATATCAGAGTTCTGTTGGGTCATAAAATGAGTTAGAAAATGAGCTCTCTTCCCCTATTTATAGAAGGAGTTTGTGTAAGATAGTTACAATTTCTTTTTAAAATATTTGATACAATTCACCATTGAAACCAGCTGGATTTGGAGTTCTCTCTTCGTTGGAAAGGTTTCAGTAAAAATATTAATTTATTTAGTTAATATGGGGCTATGCAGATTTTCTATTCTGTCACTTTTGGCAAATTGTGTTTTATAAGAAATTTAACCATTTTGTATAAATTCTTGAATTTATGAGCATACATTTATACATAATATTTTCTTAATAAACGTCTATTATCTGTAGGATCTGTAGAGATATCCCCACTTTCATTTCTGATATTGCTATTTGTGTTCTCTTTTTCTTGATCAATTTTGATAGGTTTATCAATTTTTTAATCTTTTAAAAATTAAATTTGGCTTTGTCACTTTTTTCTATTATTTGTTTTCTATTTCATTAATTGTTACTTTCCTCTCTTTAAATTTTCTTCTTTCTACATGGGTTTAATTTAATTCTCTTCTTTTTCTGTCTTCCTAAGATAGAAACTTAGATCACTGATTTTATAACTTTATTTGTGCCTTTCTAGTGTAAACATAATACTTTACATTTCTTTTTAACCACTACCTAAGCCGTATACTACAACAATTGATATGTTGGATTGTCATTAGTATTCAGTTTGAATATTTTCTAATTTCTTTTGATGATTTCTTCTTTGATCCACGGGTCAAATCAATATATTATTTAATTTTCAAATGTTTAGTGATTCTTTAACTACATTATTTTTATTGATTCCAGGTTTTAATTTCATTGTCATTAAAAAATGCTCTGTAAGATTTCACTACTTTAAAATTTATTTAGATTTGGGTTTTGGTCCACTGTATACATGAAAAGACTGGTATTCTATAAATGACAGTTAGGTCAACTGTGGAAGTATTCTATATCCTTATTGAATTTTGTCTACTTGTTCTATCAGTTATTGAAAGAGGAGTCAAAATCTACAACTTAAGATCATGCATTTTTCTCTTTGTTTTTGTCAGGGTTTGTTTTAGGTATTTTGAAGCTCTGTTTATTAGTTACATACAGTTTGTCATGTCATGACTTCCTGATAAATTGATCCTTGGTTCATTATGTAGTGTCCCTTTTTATTTCTGGTAATACTTTTAGAGTTGAAGTCTAATTTGCCTAATATTATTATAGCTATACCCTTTCTTCTGAAGCTTAGGGCCTTTTCTCCTCTCTCTCTCAGTGTGTGTTAAAAACCAGGCCTTGGTATTTCCAAGAAAGAGCTCCATTCAGGCTTCCATATAACCCTTCCCAGGATAGTGCATGAGCTTTCTGCTCTCGTTTTCAGGTCTTTCTCCAGTTCTGGCCTTGCATATTTAGTTAACTTTCTTGCTCAATTATGCATTAAAAGGATGTTTGGGGAATTCGCTGGTGGTCCAGTGGTTAGGACTCCACACTTCCACTGCAGGGGGCATGGTTTGAATCCCTGGTCCGGGAACTAAGATCCCACATGTCTTGGTGTGGCCAAAAAAAAAAGGGGGATGTTTGTTATGTTTCATCCAGCATATCCAGACATTTGTAGCAGAAAGAACTTATCCTGTCTGCCATATTGATGAAATTAGGAGGCTCACTGTGCCTTTAATTGTATAATTACCTTTTTTTGTTAATATTTGAATTTAATTTTCAGTTCTTTAAAAATAAATGTAAAAACAGTAAGAACTATGGCTGTTATTCAAATCTTGAGGTTTCTGATACATGAAGATTGTAATGGAAGCTCATGAGGTATTTTCAGTATTTCCAAACTCCTGGTGTAATTTATTTTATATGAATACACAAAAATGCTGTGCATGCTAACTAGCATGTCTTGTCTCTCTGCTTTTCATATTATCTCAGTATGGTAACAATGGTTATATGATGCTGACCAGAAACTCTAGCTCTTGATGACATTTGAAACTGAGACATTTTTGTTACACCAAACACTGGTATGAGTGTTTCAGATATTCCCAATATTCATAGTGGTGAGAATTTAGCACAATCTCTTTCTCAACATTTTTCACATTTTAGTAATTCATTGCAATAATTTGTAATTTTTGCCTTATTATATTACTAACCTCTTATTTATACTACATTTTGTTCCATTGTTTTCACCATACATTTTTGTGCTAAAAATCCACATTTTATAAAAAATAAACATGAAACCACTGGGAAAAGTGAAATAAAAGTAGTCTTTGATTATATAAATATTTGGGTCCTCTGCATTATAGCTTTCTGGACCTAAAATGTGAGCTAGATGTCCTTATTGCCAAAATTTACTTGGGGACGTGGACCTCCATACTTCCACTCTAGAGTTTAATAAGATTATATTTTGTAATTGTGCAATGTGTCAGAGATGAAATTCTAATAGTCACAGCTATGAAGCACAGGTAGAAAGTGTTTGCATTTTATAAGATTTTGTTCTAGAACCAGAAGGCAAAATAATGAGTATCTTTCTGTAAAATCAGCCTTGATCTAAGCACCTGGATTTATGTAGCAATTAGTTTATAGCCCTGAAGTATAATTAGAAGGCTTTAATTTGCTAATTATTTCTCTCAACTATAGATATAATTGTAGAGACATAGGCTTTCCACTTTAGAAAGGTCATAAAGGCTAACTCCTTTTTTGAAAGTTAAATCCTCTGTGCAGTATTCCTGCCAACTACTCGTCAAGTCTGGAATTCAGCTCTTGTTCTATAGCTATATACCCAGTGAGGTAAGGTCTCCTGATTCTTGGAGACCAACTGCACCTCCTGGGATAATAAATAACCTTCTCTCCACTTTAGTGCATTCCTTTGTCTCACTTTCTCTGACTCTTCATGCTCCTGAATCTGAGTTGCTATCCCATGTAGCACAGGACAGTTGGAACCAAACCCCAGTGTTCCATTGGTTTTCACACACACAAAAATCCATCAGTTTCAATCATTTCATAATTTTATGCATGTATATGTATGTGTTACTGTAAATACTTTATTAAATCTTACTACCATGATGATTATCTTTATTCAGTTATGCAGAATTTTTAGAACTTTTCCCTTCAAAAGGAAAAGAGACAGTTATTTTTGTTTCATCTCTTGACAGTGCTTTTCTTTCACCTGTCTGTGCATACATATTCTTCATCCATCATTTCTCTTGGTTTTTGAATGGTGTTGATAAATACATCTTTAGATCTTACTTAAAAATACAGTATGTTTACCAGTTAATAGCAAGGATAACTGGGGGCAGACTTGCCCCAGTTTTTCTTATGACTCAGTGTCTACAAGAATTATATGGTTGTTTTACCTTGACAGGTTTTTCTTAGTTCTTTTTATAGATAGTATATTGTTCTGGAGCCACATTCTCTCCAAATACTGGCCAAAAAAAAGAAAAAGAAGGAAGGAGGGAGGGAAGGAAGGAAGGAAGGAAGGGAGGGAGGGAGGGAGGGAGAGAAGGAGGTAGGGAGAAAGAAATCCAGGACTATGCCATGCCTGTGATAACTAAGTTTTCGTAGTGAAATAGGTGACATATTAAGAAAATGTGAGTTCATAAGAAAGCTGTACGTTTAGAAGAGAAAAGAAATACTGGGAAGGGTGATCTTTTGGTGCTGCCAAAATTACTGAAATATCTCCAATTCTGCTTATCCTTAAGTGTCTGGTATGGTAGTGCAGCAGTGGTGGTCAGCGTTGTTACAGAATTTTTACATTGTTTGGATGTTGTCCTAAGTGACTTGCCCCAACATGTTCCATAGAGACAGGGACCTAATAAACACTTTATATGTTCACATATGTATCCCTGTCCATATTTTTGATTGAAAACAATCCTACTCTAAAATACTTGTCTACTCTGCTAAATCAGTATGAATGTATTTATAGCCATGGGAATTATTTAATGTTGTTTGATAATCTCTTGTTTTGTTTGTACTGAAAAATCATTAACTAAGAAGCAGAGAAATCAAAAAAGTGGTTTGTTAAATTCATACTACCTACTGTTCTTTCTTTTTTCCTGTATTTTCTTCAAATTAATCAATTAAAATACACAGATGTTCAATTAAAACTATAAAAATTTTCCATGGCTACAGCTGTTTTGAAGCTACATTGTTGAAAATTTAACATATCTAGTAATGATTCCCTCTCAGAAGAAATTAAATGAATGACTCTTTGCTAGATTATTTTCCATTTGACAAATTTTAAAAAATTAGAAAAAAAAAAACCCTGAGACACTGCCTGCTACATTTATTAATTAGCATGATAGACTAGCAGATATTAATATGAAAAGGCAACAAAATGGAAAATGTTTCTTGTTTTTCAAGTGAAATACCTTCAGGACTGCAGTTGATCTTATCAGCAAATGGTTATATGGTATAAATTATTAAAATTTCACCTGTAAATAGCAGACAAGTGACAAATTTCGTCATCCCACATAATACAGATGGTAGAGATGTGATTATGCAGGGCTAATATAGCATTTTTCTTCAGATTTTTGTCCACCCCATGCATGATAGACAGTGACACTTAAATAATAAGTAGAGAAATAGGACTTTCTTCTTGGCTGTGTTGCTTTATCTCCAAGAGAATTTGGTGTTTTTTTCTCATTTATAATTTATTGTTTAATTTTTAGAGGTCTGCCTACTCATTTTTTTTTCTTATGTCAAAACTAGTACATGCTGGGCTTCCCTGGTGGCGCAGTGGTTGAGAGTCCGCCTGCTGATGCAGGGGACATGGGTTCGTGCCCCAGTCCGGGAAGATCCCACATGCCACGGAGCGGCTGGGCCCGTGAGCCATGGCCGCTGAGCCTGCACGTCCGGAGCCTGTGCTCCGCAACGGGAGAAGCCACAACGGTGAGAGGCCCGCATACCGCAAAAAAAAAAAAAAAAAAAAAAAAAACTAGTACATGCTCGTTACATTAGCCAGGGTTCTCCAGAGAAACAGACCAATAGGGACCACACACACACACACACACACACACACACACACACACACACACACACACACAGAGTGAGTGGGGGACGAAGAGAGATTTATTTTAAGGAATTGGTTCACGTGATTGTAGGTGCTGGCACTTCTAAATCTTGTAGGGTGGACTGGCAGGTTGGAAACTCAGGTGGAAACTGATGTTGCTGCCTTGAGTCCAAAATCCACAGGGCAGGCCAGGCAGACTAGAAAGTCAGACAGGTTTCTACATTTCAGTCTTGAGACAGAATTCTTTTTTCTCAGAGAAACCTTAGTCTTTGCTCTTCAGCTGATTGGATGAGGCCCACCCATATCATGGAGGGTAATCTGCTTTATTTGAAGCCTACTAATTATAAATATTAATCACATTTAAAAAATACCTTCACAGCAACATCTAGACTAGTGTTTGACCAAACAACAGGGTACCATAGCCTAGCTAAGTTGACATATAAAATTGACCATCACACTCATTAAAGAAATTTAAAAAATAAAAACAAACTGAGAAGTATATTAAAAAAGTAGTTGTAATCAAGCCCCTGCAAAGAATTTCTGCTACATTTCAGTGTATACCCCATCTTCCTCTTGTGTTTATACATCTTTTCTTCTTCCAAAGTTGAGAATATACTGCTTATTCTATTTCACAACTTTTTATTCTCGTAAGAGAACACTTTCTTACTGCATTAAAATGATTTATTCTGCAACTCATATTTAATACTTCAGCATAATTAATTGAAGGACTTGTTGGACCCTTAGGTTTTCCATTTTAGAAGGACATTATATCTTTTCATACTTATCCTTTGAACATGTTACTAAACATGCATTTGCTAGTTAAACATATGTACATTTTAAAACTTTGTATATGCATTGCTAAATTGCCTTCCAGAAATGTTATACCAGTTTACATTCCTAATGGCAATATTTCAGAGGCCTGTTTCTCTACCCCTTTTAAGTATTAGATGTTAGAATAAAAAATATTCCAATCTGAAAGATAAAAAAGACATTTAATTGTTCTGTAATTTGAACTCCCTTGATTTCTAATGATGCTGAATGAGTTTTTTATGTTTATTGAAATTTATAGTTCTTTGAGAATTGTCTACTTTGCCCAATTTCTACTAAGATGCTTGTCATTTTCTTTTTATGAAAAACTATATACAATATATAAATTGTGCAAGTTTTTGCAAAATTTCCCCTGATTTATTGTTTGCCTTTCAATTTTGGTTATAATTTTTTTGATATACTGAAGTATTTTTTTAGTATTTATTTATTTATTTGGTTGTGCCAGGTCTTAGTTGTGGCTTGCCAGTTCCTTAGTTGCAGCATGCAAACTCTTAGTTGCGGCATGCATGTGGGATCTAGTTCCCCGATCAGGGATCGAACTGGGCCCCCTGCTTTGGGAGTGCATAGTCTTATCCACTGTACCACCAGGGAAGTCCGTGAAGTTTTTGTCTTTGCTTTTGAGTAGCCAGACCCACCAGTATTTTCTGTTATGTCATGCTTTTTGTTTCATGTATTATAGTTTTCTACCCCAGGATTGTATGCTTTCTGTGCTACTAGTTTGTTTTTCTCTTTCTTTTTTTTAAGCTCTGGAATTAAATTTGATATATGGTGTGAGACAGGGATTATTTTTCAGTTTATGATTTTGTTTAAAATGAAACATTTTAATCTCTTTCTAAACATGACAGATGTTTATACTGAAAAGGTTAGAAAGGAACAACTTATACACTTCACATCTGGTAGCTCCAACATAGACCACAGTGTTTCTGTGGCATTATTTGGTTTTCTGTCAAAAAGCAGAGTTAAATGTAACAGCAATTGCCTGAGGCTTTCATGTGTGTGAATGTGTATGTACAAGAGCATGCAAAGAGCATGCCTGTGGGTTGACAGTTATGGTGTGGGAACCATTTCCAGTGTGGTCCAATGATCTTTTTAACCACAAGGTTTTCACAGACTTGGAAATTGTTCTTTATAAAGAATACCTATATCTTTAGTCAATGATCACACTATATCATTGAGTACTAGACTACATGTTTTAACTGCAGGGGAATGTACCAGGGTAGAATATGTCCAGGGCAAGAGGCTGTCAATGACCAAATCTTATAATCAATGAATAATTTGAGGCAGAAAGTTTATGACAGTACTCCTTAGCACAGTGTTCTTTGTGGCCCTAATGTAATTATCACTGTTGTGTGTGTGTGTGTCCCCATAGGAGATGTCTTCCATTTATTCTTTACAAAATTGTAAGTTATTGGGTAACCTGTTTATAAGAAACCATAGTGACTGAGATAAAACTTATACTAGATATTCTCCTTTTTTCCCCATCTTAAAAACTCTCATCGCTCTCATCTTCAATTTTTCATCACTAGATGTGGGACAGGAAATTGTGAGGTGAAATTTCAAGTCAGCTGTATTAAGAGTCATAATTTTTATAATTCCCAGAAGCAGGCTTAGTATTTTATCAACGTATTTCATGTATTCACCAATTTACTTTAGATTACTAGTCTCTCTTTTTTGAGATTACTTTTTCAGAGTATCTTACGGTTTCTTTTTATCTTTTTTTTCTTTATATATAACTATATTCTTCTTTTTCTTTGATTCCTTTCCATTATAGTTTTATTACAAGATATTGAATACAGTTTACTGTGCTATACAGTAAATCCTTGTTGTTTATCAGTTTATTTTTAATGTGGTAAAATTCCTTATTAATATTTGTAGGTTTTGTATCATGTATTGCATTGTTTTAGACTTGAAGTTTCTAGAAGATGGGGCTTGGGATTTTACATTTTCTCAAGCTCTCCAGATGATTTATATAGCCATTGAAAATTTGAGAAGCACTAGACTATTGTTTTGGGGTTTGGCATTAGTGCATTTGGGAAATTTGTCATGAAATTCTGTGAAAAGATGTAGAAGGGCCTAGCATAGTGGTGGCCACAGTGTAGTCATTGCATAAATATGTATTACTTATTTAATCTGAGTATCAAAAATAATTAGTAAACTGATATATGCTTGGTTCTACATTTGTGGCTATTTCTAAGGAAGCTTCCATTTAAATACATATATCTTACAGTGTATGCTTTGTATTACTAATCTCTGTGAGCTTAACATTTAAAGGACAATGTTTATTGACTTTTTTAGTGTGAACAGCTCATCATTCTGTTAAAGATTCAATATTCTGAATATCCTAGGCATATAAATATCCACAAGTACTACTTTCATTAACTAACAGAATTGCCATATATTTGCACAGCTGCTAAATGGTTCTCTTAAAGTTTTAAAAAATAGTTCAGGTGTATGGAATTATTCAAATTATGTTAATATTCAGAGGTTTATACCAAAATAAGAAGATGCCACCTTGTGGTACAAAAAAAAGATTCTTTAGCATGTATGCAATATGTGGTTGACAAATCTTTTGAATAATATGTGGTTGATAAACCTATTTGAATAAAGTGAAAAGAAGCTAAAATGCTCATGCTTATAATCAAGTGTTTTAATGCAGTAACGATGTCACAAATAGAAAGATCACATGGGGAAGATTACGTGGAAGGGTATTGTTTTATGAAAGCAGGGTCTATTCAGCAGTATACAATAGCCATGTAGAAATTAAAATGGAGCATTTCAGTGATGTTTACTATGACAAAATAAACTCAGAACATATATATTTAAATTAAGGTTGTGCTGCATTTTTAAGAACAATTGCTATATTTTGTTCCTTTAGGTAAAAAGAAACATTTTATTATGATTTAATTTTAATGAGCTTAAAGATAATGTTTTAACTCTGAATAATGTTTAGTATATATTAAAATGATGCTTTGTTAAAAAAACAAAGATTACTTGAAATGAATTACGATCTATGGCATTTGCCTAGATGGTAGTTCATTATATCAAATTATCCTAGAATTTCTGATGAATCAATCTTGGAAACCATGTAGTTCGATAGTCCCTATTTTATTGGTGTGTAAATTGAGGCATAGAGATGTTGTCTGACCTATCCAGGAGCCTCTTCCTCCTCAGAGGTTGACTTTCTTTATCTTGTGCTCTTTGTACCTCCCATTCTGCATTTCAATTGGTCTCTTGTATTGAGCAGCTTTGTTTCTCAGAAAAATAATAGAATACATTTCTCCCCTCTGAACCTTTCATTAAATGTTTATTCTGTTGCATTTCTCCAGAAGCATTTTTATATTGCCATTTTCTCCTCTTATTAGAATACTTAATATAGTTCCAAATAGTGCATAATTGAAAACAGTTTATCATATCCATTTTTATTTATTAGTGTAATAGTATCCCTGCGATCTGGTGGCAGGAAAGTACTGCACTGTTTTATTGTGATTTATCCCATTTTAAACGTTCATTTGGGTCTATGAAATTGCATAATACTTTTCAGAAATACACTTTCAGAGTATATGTTGGGAAAAACCTCAAACACCAGAATTGGTTTAGAAAATTTCATAGAAACAGTACTGTGGCATATTCCAAAGTTAAACGAATCAATCAGCCAGTTATTTCAAAAGTTTTGAAAATGTGTGCATATGTGAGTGTTCACCAAGACCTTGACCATAGACATTTATCCATGACAAATGACAAAAGAAGGTACCAGAAATTCTTGTTATTGAAATCTTAGAGGGAGCAAGAACCACCTGGTGACTGGATTTATAAGAAAAAGCATCACTGATAGAATTATATTTAAATGGAATCTTGAAGACAAAGAATTCAGATAATTAGGTGGTTGGTGATGGGACATTCTAAGCAGAAATGGTGTGGCCTAAGACTCTTTCTCTCTGGGGCATAATGATTAGAAATTTGCTTAGAGATTTGGGGTCGTGGGGCTTAAAAAAAGGGTAAGACTATTGAGGACATTAAATGATGAACTAAAAATGTTTAGTTTCTTTTCTGTGTATGTTGAAAGCCATGGGTAATTTTTGATTAAGAAACTGATTTGAATAGACTGGCGTTATGGATTCAGATGATACAGAAAAATTTTTTTATAAAAATAATATAAAATGAAATTTATGTGTGTTTATGTCCCTTAACTGAACTGATAATCTTTCTATTCTCAGGTGTGCTTTGATTTGCAAGTGTCACAGAGTAAAATATTTTTATTATTTTTATTTGGGTACTTTCCCTTTCTTATTGTAATGGCCAAAAATAGACAGTGGACAAATTCACACTCCCTTTTCAACAGTTCACCTTTTCAACAGCACTAATTTATAGGACAACTGGCACCTTCCATGTGCAGATTTATTTTAAAAGTAAATAGATAAAGACATGAAAGTGATGGTAGAATACCCCATCCTTTATAAGCTTTACAGATGGTGTTACTAGGAGGTTGGTTAACTCAGTATGGCCCTGTATAGGCCTCAAGCAGCTAAAAAATACCTTTCTTAAAAATGTCCCTGTGGTAAGCAGAATAATGGGTCCCCAAAGATGTTCACGTTCTAATCCCCAGAACCTGTGAACATATTAGCGTATATGGCAAGAGGGATTTAAGGTAGAAGATGAAATTAAAGTTGTGAGTCAGTTGATCTGAAAATAGGGAGATTATTCTGGATTACCTGGGTGGGCCCAATGTAATTACAGGGGTCCTCCAAAGTGGAGGAGGGAGATGAGATGGAAGAGGAGATTGGAGTGATAACAGTGTGAGGACTCAGCTCTTTATTGCTGGCTTTGAAGGTGAAAGGGGGGCACAAGCCAAGGAATGTGGGCAGCCTTCAGAAGCTAAAAAAAGCAAGAAAACAGATTCTCCCCTAGTAGCTCTTCAGAAAGAGTTGTAGCCCTCTGGGCATCTTGATTCTAGCCCAGTGAGACATGCTTTAGACTTCTGACACACGGGACTTTCAAACAACATTTTGTTGTTTTAACCCACTCAGCTTCTGGTAATTTGTCACAACAGCAGTAGAAAACTAACGCAGCCCCAACCAAAAAACAAACACATAATCCTAATGGTGATGAGGAGGGTAATTCTCCTCCTCAACTTCCTTATCCTCCTTCTCTTCATCATCATCATTTTATAGTTACCCTTTGTGGAGGATTTACTATCTATCTGTTAAGTGCTTTACATATATATGAAGATATATAATCTCATCCAGTTCTTACCACCACCTGGATGGTAGGTGTTATCTTCAGTTTGCATGATAAGCGAAGACTCAGAGGGATTTGGAGAGAAATTGCCCAGGAACTTGCAGTTTGTATGTGGCAGAGATAAGGTTTAAACTATCTGAGGTCAAAGCCTCATCCTCTTTAGTGGAGGAGTGGTTGTGAGGCAGGAGAACCTTGGGCTGAACATATTGGTTCATGGGCCTGACCACCTGGTTTGAATTCTGGCTCCTTAATTTACTTAATTTCCTGGTTAGATTAGATTATTGTGCTTAGGACACAATAAATCCTCAATATGTCTTGCTTATTGCTATGATTTATTGCTATTATTATTATTATTATACATAGATGGCACAATAAGAGTAGTCATTGTCATACGAAGGTGATTGTTAAAGTGATCACTCCTACATCCATTTTACTGAGCTTAACTGTAAACTGTCATTTCATCCATGAATTCTGGCTATTGGAATTTGTTGAAATGCCTCTCAGTAAGCTTGAAACTCATGAATTGATTTATTTGGCACGGTCCTTATTTCTAACTGCCGGACATACCCTATTTTACTCTGTCGACTCCTGCCTATTGCTGGACAGTATCTTGAAATATTCACTGTAATTCCTTTGACTGGCCCCAGCTTTCTGCAGAGATCTGCTTCCTTTGAAAAGTTACCTGGGTAAAGGAAAATAGGCTTCTGACTGGAACGACTACAGTCCTTTGGGTATAAGTGACGATCCCTCTGTCCCACCATGGTCAGCAGATGGCATTGTGATTTCATTGGACACCTAGGTAACTTAGAGCCCATCATATCATCTCACGGATGAGCCCCATGTCATGTCATTAGGTCTCCACAGTAAACTTTTGGTAATCCAAAACAACAGGATTTCTGGTGTCCCAGGATTCTGATTCCATTGGCTAGTATAAGGCTATCTTTCATCTCTGGCCCTAGACCAGGACTGGAGTCAGTGTACGCTGGATGGCCAATTCCAGGATGTATTATATCTGATACTAAGTGAGGCCCCAATACCTGGGACCGTTGGATGTCAGTCTCTTCCTAGTCAGCTTCCATTTGATCTCAACTCCTCTGACTTCTACAATACTCTCTCCTTGTTCTTTTTCAGCTCTTGTTCTTGGTTTTCTTCATGGACTTCATTCACTTCTATAGTTGTGACATTAAAAGAGAGTTTTCTCCAGTTTTAAAACTTCCACCCTCTACTCTTCTTGTTCTACCCTGGCTTTCTGGATGCTTTTACTGACTTTCATGCTTACAGCTATCGTGCCTGGGCTGATGACTCCCTATACTATCTCACTAGCTCTGAAATTCTTCCCTGGGTTTTAGAATTACAAATCCAATGGCTTACCAACTGGAGGTTTAGATGAATCTTGAAATCAACAACTCTGAATTTGAACTTGTCATCTTCCCTCTATACCTATGTTCTCTATCTTAGTTGTGGCATCAGTATCATCCCATTTTTAAGTGATAATAAATTCTTTTCCCCATTTTTATTTTAAATATATTTCTTGAATCTTTTTTCTCTCCATCCTTATCACTGTTCTAATTCAAGTCCTCATGTTTGTCTAAATTTTAACTTTGTTTTTGATCATTTTTCATGAATAGGTATAAATTTTATCATTAAATAAAACCATCAAGCTTTTTATTTTTTATTTGTTTGTTTGTTTTGCGGTACGCGGGCCTCTCACTGTTGTGGCCTCTCGGGCTGCGGAGCACAGGCTCCAGACGCGCAGGCCCAGTGGCCATGGCTCACGGGACCAGCCGCTCTGCGGCATGTGGGATCTTCCCGGACCAGGGCACGAACCCATGTCCCCTGCATCGGCAGGCGGACTCTCAACCACTGCGCCACCAGGGAAGCCCCTCTTTTTTAATTCATTCCATTGTTTTAATGCTTAGATGGTACTAGTCTACCATGAAATGTTAAATATTCATCAGATTTTTCTCTAGATTATGGTTTCTTTTTTCTTTATAATTAATTATTAATGCTTTTATAGTTTCTTTTTCTTTTCTTTTTTTTCCTTAAAGAACAAAAATTTATTTTCTCACAGTCTGGAGGCTGGAGATCAAGGTGCTTGCCGGGTTGTTTTCTCTTGCAGCTTCTCTTTTTGGTAGTTTTTCTTTTTAGTATTAAAAGATAATGATCCCATTATTATCATTACTTATTTAAGTTTTGGCACTTGCCTCTTCTTTCTTGATTGAGTTTGTTGAATGTTTACTCTAATGATTTTTACAAAAACTAATTCTTAAAATTATTAATTTTAGTGTATTTTTGGCGTTTTAAACATTTCTAGTTCTATCCATAATATTTTCTTCTTTCTGTTTTTTTAGGGTTTTTTTGTTGTTGTTGATAACATTTAGGAGTATGAATTTGCCTCTAGTTTTCAGGTTTTTAAGCGATCTTTAGATATAATATGTGGTAATTTTAGAAGCATTTATATTATGTGAAATTTCACATATATACAATGTAAAGAGCATAATTTAATCAACTCCTATATACCAATCACCAGACTTCAACAATTATCAACATTTTGCCATACTTGTTTTACCTGTGCCCCCAACTTTTTTTTCTTACAATATTTTAAAGCAAGACTGAGACATCATAAAATGTAGTAATATTAACTTATATTTTAGGATATATATGTGTGTAGGTATGTATGTGTAGGTATGTATGTTTGTATGTTTATGAGTATGTATATATACACACATACTCTTACCACACTTTTCTGTATTATTTCTGCTTCTGCTTATTTATTAATTAATAAATTATTAAATTTATTGAGCTTCCCCCATGAGATAGTATCTTATCAATTTTTAAATATACCATACATGAATTCTTCAAAGGCAAATTCTGCTTTTAGAGTAGGCAGCTCAATACATATCTTATTATTAACTATATTATCAATTCTGTGTTACTGTTATTTTAATTATAATAGCCCAATTCTCCATGTTCTCAAAGTCTTCATGATCATCCAAGATGTATTAAAATCTGTTATGAAACATTGTTTCTTCTCCTTTTTCATTTTATGTTTGTCTGCCAGTTTTACCTTAATACATTTGAATGTTTTATTATTTGACACATAAAGGTTCATGGATGCTATATTTTTATTGTCATAATTTTTATCAATATAAAACAGTTTTCTTTTATCCCATTTTATGCTTCCTGCCTTAAAACCTGAATCATCCAGAGTTAGCATTGCCACCTCTACTTTCATTTAATTTGTATTTGCTTGAGAAATCTCTACTCACTCTTTTATTTTTAACATTTACCTGCACTTCCAAATTAGAGATATCGTAGTAGCAGCACATAGAGTGTGTCTTTTCACTCAATCTGGTCGTTTACCAGCTATTTCCAATTTTTTCAAAACTGATAAATTTGTTCTTAACTCTTTTTTATGATTATCTTCCTTTTTATGTTTTCTTTTATTTCCTTCAGCTTTTGGATTTCTATATTTTTTGTTACCTTTGTTTTGGTTGCTATTGTTTTAATGAATTATGCTTTCATCTTCTCTAGTGACTAGGAAAGCAGATATCATGATACTTATTCTAGTTATTTTCCAAAACATCCAACTTCGATTTTTCCAAGTACTAAAGTATAGAAAGAAACAATATCTTTTGTTTATCCATAACAAATGCTTTTATAGTCCCTTCCCTATCCCCCACTCCCTGCTTATTCCTATCAAAAGGGGTGTTGGACTTAGATTGATATTATTAAATTATTTTTATTTCAGATATATTCTTTTGTAAGAATTATTTTTCTTTTTTTTTTTTTTTTTGCGGTATGTGGGCCTCTCACTGTTGTGGCCTCTCCCGTTGCGGAGCACAGGCTCCGGACGCGCAGGCCCAGCGGCCATGGCTCACGGGCCCAGCCACTCCGCGGCATATGGGATCCTCCCAGACCGGGGCACGAACCCGTATCCCCTGCACTGGCAGGCAGACTCTCAACCACTGCGCCACCAGGGAGGCCCTGTAAGAATTATTTTTGAAATTTGCATTCAGATTTGAAAATATATTTGCAACAGCTAGGTAGGGCTAACACTTAGATGGTTTAATTATTTCAGGGCTCATCACTAGACTGTATATCCTAACTTTCCTATTCATGAGGTTTTTAATTTTAATTCATGTTTTAGTAGTCTTGTCATTGCACCTTCTTTTCCTTTTGCCTCAAATTGTTCTTTATTTTTATGGTATATTGAAGATGGCTAGCAATTTCCTAAAATTTTTTCCTTGTTTTTATAAGAGAGAGAAATATCTAAAACTTCTGAGTGATACTTTCTTTGCTTGTTTTGCCATATTTAACCACAGGTTCCTGTTGTTTTATCTCTCTTACATTCACTCAAATGAGAACTTTTCTCCAGATTCATTGCCTTCCATTTTTCCTCCTTGCACCTTTCTTCACTTACTATTGGATAACTTAATGTGTTCATTTTCCTTCTTAATTTCCAGTGCCAGTGAGCATCCATGTGGTATGGTTCTGCTCTGCTGAGGTGGCCTCGTCTACTACCCTACCACCCACCAAAAATAACGGAATTAATTGAAACTATAACCTTCAGGATTCACTGAGGGCAGTACTCTTCCAGTTCTTTCTAGCATACTTCATTTGCATCTTCCAGGATGCAATGTGCTGTAATTATCCTCTTACCTTTTTTCCTCAACTGTTATTTTCTGAGAGTTTTTTTCTATCTGAATAACATAAAAATGAGTGGACAGGAAGGGAATATGATATTCTGTCTGCCTGAAAATCAGCACCCATTTTCAACAGAATGGCTGCTCAGTTTCCTGTTTATTAAGGGATCCAAATCTCTGAGCTGAGCTGTGCAACAGACAATGGGAGCTTAAAAACAAACCCTACTGCTCTTTCAAGGAGGTAGACTTTTCTGTTTTATGAGGTGATGCTTGGATTGGCTACTGACTGTTTTCTCACTCTTGATGCATCAGCCTTATAATCACTCTAAATTTTTCCCAGATTTCTGGCACTGGGTTTCCTGTCAGTCTTAGTTTTCTGTCTTAGAGTTTTTTATTTTCATATGTATGTTATTGACGATTGGGAGAGTCAGTGCCAGGGGATGGTGGCCAGATGCCATTTTATACCAGAAATCTTCTACTATCTACATTTAATGGTTATAAATAATGAGTGCATTTGTTGGGGGTACTTTCACTTACTCCAGCCAACCCTGGGACCAATTTTCTTATCGATTAATTAAATTCAACACCTACTATGTGCATTTTTAAAAATATGGCCAATAGTTAGTAGAAATAAGAAATGGCTTTCACTCCAGAGTATTTTGGTTAGGACTATAACAGAGTTAGGTTGAGAGGTCTGTAGTACAACAGAGTCAAAACTACATTTCACCTTGGGAAATTGGAAAGGCTATACAGAGAAGATGGATACAGAGAAGTGAATCTTGTGGTATAAATAGATATTCAGAGGCTGGGTGGAGAGGTAAGGGCATCCTAGGCAAAAGGAAAAGCAGGAAGTCGTGATAGGGTGCAGGTGATTAAGCTGAAGAGGTTTATGAGACCCCCATTTGCGTGGATGGTGGATTGGAATGAGGATGGCTGGATGGTGGGAAAATCGATATTAGAGCAATTAAAATCAGCTGGGCAAGTAAAGATGGGAGAATGAAGTCAAATAGCAGCAGCAGGGATGGAGGGGAAATGGCAGGTTTACAAGTCTAAAGTGGAGAGAGAGAGAAAGAGGAAGGAGCACAGAGTTTGAAGACTGGTTCTTTTGATCTGCCAATCATGTACAGGTACATGTGTGATGCAGTGGTTAAAGTAACTGTGTGTATAAATGAACCATTTCTGTTTTCAGCATTTGCTGATCAACTTTTTGCCTGCTTTAGGTTATCACTCATGTATTTCGGTTGTGATCAAGTAAACCTACTTTTTTTAACATGCTCTTTTTGCAGTAGTAATAGTATCTTTCTTATTGTGCCAAATAGTTACCAATTCTAGTGATGGGAAAACTAAGGCATAAATTGGATTTGTCATAAATCTTGAGGTATCCCTGATAGGCCTAGTTGGGGAACTAATCCTGTTTTTGATTTCCAAACTAATATTCTCTTCACTAGAATTAGCTGCTTTCTTGCTCAAAAGTCATGTAACTATCTGAAAACTTGTGATAATTTACAAGTTAAAGTGGAAACCATTTTATACCTTGTTATATTTGCAACAAGTCCTGGTTTTAATGAATATATTTCTTTTATCTATTTCATATAGGTGGGATTAAAATAAATCATAAGAGAGACAAAGTAGAATTATTTCCCTAAAGTTTTGGGGAAACCAGTAATCTATTTCAGAGAACCAAATGGTGTTATCCACGTGAAAATATTATTTATCCCCCAAAGGAATTTCTACCTATTACCCACAATTCAGTTCGCTAGATTTGCTTTTCATGTTTGAGTTTCTTCCCCAATATCATTTATCTGTTATTCAAGTGAAAAAATTCTTAAGCTGTATTACTGAGAAGTTTTCTGCTAATGACAAAGCAAACAGTAAAACAAAAGTCCTTAATATACACTAGAATTGTTCCAACAACTTAAAGTACCCATTTTATAAACTCATGATACACTTATAGGTTTCTGAAGCTAAGAACGGAATCTCCATTTGCTCTAGTCAAATAATTTTTAGAGAGGTACTAGAAATTATATATATATATATATATATATATATATATATATATATATATATATATAAATACACACACACACACACACACATATATACATAAATGAGGTTTAATAGTGTGGTGATGTGCATTACAAAAAATGACATTCTTCTTACATTCTTACTAGAAGGGTAAAGATTTTTAGAAAATACTTAAGATTGAACTGTGATATTCACTCCAGAAATTAACGCTAAAATGTTTAGTGATGCACTTGTATTAATTTAAAAACATAACTTGTTACCCATTATATAGTATTTGTTTTCAAACATTTAAAAACTCTAATAAAGATTCTAACCCAATTGTAATCAGCTACCATCAATATGCAGAGGCTGGTTTGCATTTTCCACTTTGCATTGAGAGGCAGTCCTTAAAGCACTGAAGACCAAGCTGTACTTGAAAATGGCTGAGATTTCCTTGCGCTTAGATCTCTTCTTCTCCTCCTCAACTTTCAAGACATGCTTTCATTTGGTAAGGATGCTTTGGAATCTGAATTTTAACATGTAGTTGTGCGCATTTAGGCATGCAAATATACACATGTATATTATTTTGCTTTTACAGTAATTATTTTCACTTATGAAATTCCAAATTCGATGTTAAATATTGAATATTTTGGTTAAGTGACAGCTTGCACTAGCTTTAGGATATTCCTGCTTGATAATTATTCATGAGAAGAACAGCTGAAAACAAACTAGTTATACACCTTGGCAAATTACTGTGATTGTAATTCTGTGAAATTTCCCCATGGCCATGTGACTTTATTATAAGTACTCTAACAGTGCAGATGTCCAGAGTGTTGTTGTTTTCACAAATGTTATTCCTATATTCAGAGTTTTTGAATTATTCTTTACTGCTTCAGAGAAAACGTAAGGAAGGAGATGAGACATGCAATATGTATGATAGAGCATATGCACCTCTTTTCAGCACCCACCCTCCCTTGGTTTGGAGTGGGCATGGTGCTTACATACCACCTTCCTGTAAAATACAGAAGCAGAGGCGTTTTTGTGAAATATAGATATGATGAAAACATTTCCTATTAAATGCTAAGAAAAAGGAAAAATAGCCCCAATTTATCATCCTTCAAAAAAATTCAGCTGAAAATCAAATGTTATTTCCCTACTCTCTCTCCTTCTCCCTTTCAGTTCTTTCCCCATATGGTTCCTGAAATGTTCCTCCATTTAAATGGATTTTAAAGCTCATTCCTTATAGTTCCTAGAGCATTCATTGCTTTTCAGAAAAAAAAAAAGAAAAACATTTTAGCATGTGCTATTTTTGTTATTCTAATTAGCAAAAACAGCTGGTCCTGTGCAGCTCAGACTGTAGTCTTTTTCAACACATTGTTCAGATTTTTTTTCCTCCTCTTCTGTCAAGCTACAGGCTACCACCTCTCCTCTTCCCACACAAATCAACCCCCAAAACACCTGCACACACAACCTTAAATATCACCTACATCTGCCACGAAAGGAAAAGGGAAACAGCCTCTCCTTCCTGGTGGCTGGGCAGGGCACACACACCAGATTATACAGAAGGTGAACCAAAGTCAGTCTCAAGGTACTCACTACCTCATCGGTTTTATATTCCCTAAGCACTTTACTCTGTTGTCTCAAAAGTACATCTATCATATAGTTTTTTGTTTTGTTTCTTTTTTTCCCCCCTCAACTCCTTCTGGCACATGGGAGTAGCCTCTTATAGAATCAGAGATTGAAAAATTGAATAATCAAACCTTACAATTTGGTATCTATCAAAGGCATGTGACTGCCAATGATCATTGAAGCTGATCAAAGTCACATTCTGTTGCCATGGCAACGAATCCCCATTTTGTTTATGTGGAGGGGTATGCACCACAGGAGAATAATGCTGAGACGAATTAAATTTGTGTTGTTGAAAAATTAACATGCGGGATGCTTAGGAGTGAGTTGAGTGTGTGCTTATCAATGTGATTTTTTTTTTTTTTTCACAAGGGAGGTGGTGGGGATATAACATGATCTATGGAGGGTGTCATTGTGGAAGAATCCAACAAAACACTGAAATGTTTCAATAGTGCATTTCTAAGGTGGAATCCAGATATGAGGTAATAGTTTTTATTAGGTTTTGTCACTGACATATTTTGTGAGCTTAAGTATCTCCAAGCTCTTTGGTTCTTCTTCTTTTTCCCAAATTAAAAAGAAAAAAAGATTGCAAGAGGATGCATTTTTCAAGGTTTAGATTTGTTTTTCCTTTGAGCTGGAAACACTTCTTACTCCAATGCCACAAATCCACTAAGGAAAATCTAGTATGATTAGTCTATTTTAATTTTCAGTGATTCCAGACGTACCCTAGCCAAATTTGGGGGTTGAATGAAGCTCTTTGCATTTTAGTTCGGAAGATATTACCTGGTCACAAAGGAGATATGTCATTAAAAAGTTTTTTTCCTCTGATTTTGTGGCACTTCATGATGTTTCAAAATTGTTTTAAATTTCTATTTATTTATTTATTTATTGAATTGTAGTCGATTTACAATTTTGTGTTAGATTCAGATGTACAGCAAAGTGATTCAATTATATATATGTGTGTGTGTATATATACATATATATACACACACACATATATATTCTTTTTCAGATTCTTTACCATTATAGGTTATTTTAAGATATTGAATATAGTTACCTGTGCTATATAGTAAGTCCTTGTTGTTTATATATTTTATATATAGTGGTGTGTATCTGTTAATCCCATAGTCCTAATTTACCCCTCCCCCTCCTTTCCCCCTTTGGTAACCATAAGTTTGTTTTCTATGTCTGTGAGTCTGTTTCCAGTTTTTTATAACAAATTATAGTCTCTTTTTCAAAGGAAACACAATAGAGTTGGGTTGTTTTTAGCTTTTTATCACTTTGGAACCCTAGCATTCCCTGCCACCTCGCCCATCCTTGCTCCAAGCCTGATTCTCCGGCCATTTGACCTCTTTTTTTTTTTAAATTTATTTATTTTATTTATTTTTATTTTTTGGCTGTGTTGGGTCTTCGTTGCGGCGAGCAGGGGCCACTCTTCGTTGTGGTGCGCGGGCTTCTCATCGCGGCGGCCTCTCCTGTTGCGGAGCACGGGCTCCAGGCACGCGGGCTTCAGTAGTTGTGGCACACGGGCTCTGTAGTTGTGACTCGCAGGCTCTAGAGCTCAGGCTCCGTCGTTGTGGCGCACGGGCTTAGTTGCTCCGTGGCGTGTGGGATCCTCCCGGACCAGGGCTCGAACCCATGACCCCTGCATTGGCAGGCGGATTCCCAACCACTGTGCCACCAGGGAAGCCCCATTTGCCCTCTTTCATCTTCCACTTCATGTAGCCTGCATGTCAAAAGCTTGCCCTATAATCCTTATCCACATGGAACTATCATTTCCCTCTTCTCCAGCAGCCACCAGGAATTATTTACTCGTATTTTCTGAAATAAGACTATCATGTGTCCAAATTTCAGTTTCTTTCAGTTGCACTTGTTATTTTGGCGTTCTACCTCTTTATACTTCTCTCATTATTATTCAAAATATGAATTCCACAAATATTTGAAGTCACTGCCTCTTTCAAGGCTGCGCTGACATGTAAGATGTTGATCCCAGTCTGGGAGTTTATAATCTTGTTACGAGAAAGGGAAAGAAACCAACACTCACTGACTGTCTCTTCCCTGTCAGTGCCCTTGCTCAGCACTTGATGCATTTGTACCTTCTTGAATCTTTATAGACACTTGGTGATGAGCAATACCCTTATTATTCAAGTGCGGAAACTGAGTCTTGGAGAGGTTAGGCAACTTGCTTAAGGACATGCAATGACAGATGGCCCCTAAGGTGTGGAGTTCCTCACTCCAAGATACATGTTTTTTTTGTTTTGTTTTTTCCACTTTGGGTGATAAGACAGATACACATACACACATCAATACCATACAAGATGCAGTGAAATGAATATATTACATAGTGTTAGTGACAAATCCTGCTTCAGAAGTGAAAGATAAGAATAGGCCTCTTCCCTGTTTGGGAAAAGCATCTTAGGAACTTGTGTAGAAATCAGCGATTTTTAGAAGATGGCTGCTCTCATCTGCCAATCCTGGATTTCAGCTGCAACATTTCTAGCCTCCAGCCAGCCCTGCTCGCTTCAGACTGGCCCTCACAACCTGAATTGGCTCTGGCCAATCTATCCCGTTACTGTTTGTCTGAAGACAGTGGTTTTTGTATACTGACAGACTCCCTTGGTTTGTCTCAAGTCTGAAGTCAAGGGGAGATTCTGTCAGCAACCAAGGACCTCTGTTCAGTCCTGAATGGTGGGTTTTTCCTCCAATTCCGGGCGTGTCCCTATACTTGGTTCCCCTAAGTGTATAGTTATACCACCCCTTAGATTGTCTAGTTGGTGAATATATTGTGCAGTGTTAAATAAATTGCACACTTAAAGCTGTTTGCCCATTTTGTCTTTATTTCAAAAATCTGAACAAATGGCTAGCATATACTTGAACTCTTGGTGAAATTTAAATGTTAATAAAATAGTATATCCATTAAAAAATAAATAAATAAACGAATAGGCCTCTTCTATCTAGGACGGTTACTGAGGGGGATAGTTCTGAGAAGGAGGTAGCTTTTGAGTAGGACCCTGAGAAACAGAGAGAAACAGAGCATTTACTGGATGAAGAGAGCAGAGAGGCTGGGCTACTTGTCCTCTGTCACCTGGGGCCAGGCTCGGAACAAACAGGGATGAAATCTCCGTGTGTTTTTGTGTTTCTCTTGGCTTCTCCATGAATAATGTTCACTCAAAATTTCCAGCTGGGGGCTTGCTGCTTTTTTATTTTTGATACCTGAATTTCTTATCAAAAATAGGTATTCTAGAACAGGATATGGTGGATGATGTATTCCTATTTTATTGACCTATAAGGCCCTTGGGACACAGTCAAATTAGAGTCAATCAATAAAGAAGTAGTACAGCCAGCCTTCTGCAGTTCTCTAGTGTAGATGTTAATCAGGGACACTGAGAAATGAAATTCAGACAGAACCCACTAGCCACTGCTTTGCTGTTTCTTCAAGCCTTTCTCTTACCAAGTTTGGATGACCTGCTAACATTACAATGAGTCTCTTTTCTGATTGCTGGAGGTGTTATTTAAAAAAACAAAGAGGGGCCTCCCTGGTGACGCAGTGGTTGGGAGTCCGCCTGCCGATGCAGGGGATGCGGGTTCGTGCCCCGGTCCGGGAGGATCCCATGTACCGCGGAGCAGCTGGGCCCGTGGGCCGTGGCCGCTGGGCCTGCGCATCCGGAGCCTGTGCTCCGCAACGGGAGAGGCCGCAGCGGTGAGGGGCCCGTGTACCGCAAAACAAAAACAAAAACAAAAACAAAAAAAAACAAAGAAAGAGTCTGGAAATAGAAGATATGTCAAATTATCTGTTAGAGAGGATTGAATCAGGAACCAAGGGATAATAGGTTTCCATACCAGCCACTTAGCTGTGTAACTCCTTGAAGGCAATGATCTTTTGACTTCCTCATTTCCTCATCCCTATACTAAGACTGACAATACAGCTACTATCTCTAGGGTAACTAGCAAAGAAAAGAAGTACTGAGTGTTCCCGTGTCATTTTTAACTGAGTTGCTATTAAGTCACTACTAGAGCTTTACAGAGAAGGTCATTTTCATAAGAAAACCATCTTGCCACCCAAAGAGATCCAATCTTCATTCCTCTCCTTAGAGAAGCAAGAGGCTTCACACTTCCTTGTCTCCTTCTCCACTCCGTGGTAAGTAGAGGCTTCCCTTGGAGAGCTTTGTGCCTATAGAGTCCCCATCATGGTGGGAACCTTTCTCCCACAGGAAGATTCTTTTAGCCTAAGACTTCAGGGAAAATATACTCAGGGAATTTTTTTCTAGAATTGTATCCTTGGAGGCCTCTTCCCTCCCCCTGCTGCCCTGCCATCCCCACCCCAAATCTCGTTTGTCCTCAGAATGAAAGCAAAGCTACTAAATTCAGGGAATGGAATTCTTTAACTAAAGGATTACATAATCTTATTATTTGCTGGTCAAATGTGTTTAAAATACTTAACTCATTTATTTGGTTAATAGGAAAAGACAATCTGGTCAATGCCTTCCAGGAAGTGAGTTAAGCAGCTGGCAAACAATGCCTGTGTTGTTATTATGGCTGACAGGTGATCTGACTAGTAAGAAAAGGTTTTCACAGCACATTCCAAACCACCATCTGAGCGGGTTTCAGGCTGTTTCAACCTTATCTAAAGAAGCCGGAAGAATGTCTCCTACTGCTTCAGTGTGCTTTTTGCACACATTGGAGAATTCCAAAAATGTTCTTGTCAAAATCTACAAGAGACTGTTGCAGGGTGAGCCATTTGGAGACCACAGTCTGCAGTTACTGGTTAACTCCATCCCTGCCCAGTACCCCACCCATGGCTCCCAAAGCGCTTTGTGGGCTTTTGAGGTTTTAAAAAGAACCTTCAGGCTCGATGGCAAGGTGAAGGGGACTCAGGAGCAGGGGGCTCTAACTGGGCCTGAGGAGTGTGCAGCAGGGTAACAATAAAGTCGTGAACGTAGCACACAGCTTTGGCACCATATTGGTCCTTCCCACAGTGGGTCGTCTAATTAACAAGGGCATCGGGCCCTTTTCTCTTCATGCCAGGAAACCTGCCACAGATTTCAGCTTAATCAACTTTCACTCACTTGGTGCACATCCAAAGAGTATTGGGACTTCAGTAATTGCTCAATTGTTAAGGAATTGTTAAACAGATTTTGCTCAGAAATGAAGTTTCTTGAAATACATTTACATCATCAGAATCTAAGCTTATGTTGGGCAATTCTGTCTACCCCTAAGTTTCTGAGTGGCTTTTTCACCTGGTGCTGTTTTTATCCAGCATAGAGGAACAAATACATAAAAGAAATCTCAATTTGTTAAAGCCCAATATTACAGCATAATGACTGGATTTGACAATGAACCGACTTTTGAATTTTAGTGAGTGGTAAATGAACGGATTGGAAACCGCTGCTTTTAGAAATGGGCTCCTTCTGTTCCTCTATTCTAAATTTCATACTAGAAGGAAAGTTGTTTTGCAGGTATAGTCCTTTGCCTGGAGGTTGCTTTTAATTTACTTGAAATGGTGGTTTCTTTTCCCTTTTTCCATTAAAGCTTTCTTTCTGTTCAAGTCTAGAGCACTGATAAACGATAGCAAGTATTTAGATCCTTTGTGATTTACAGGTTTTATGTATATATTCAACCTGTAGTAAGCCAGCAAGTATTTCCCTTCCCAGACAAGGAGAAATATTGTCTAAAAGTAAATGAAAACTTCAGTAGGGCTTAATGAATTTCGTGGAGGCTTGGGAAAACAAGAGACCATATACGACTTTCTGTTCTCTTCTGTTCTTTTCTCTTCCCTTCCCTTCTTTCTTTTTTGAATGCAGGAAAACAGATAAACTATTAGATATATCAGAGCCTAAAAAGAAGATTCTTGTTTAATCAAAGCAACAAGGTAGACAGACAAGACTGACATGGAAGACAGATGACAAAAAAACCAAAAACAAAACCCACTTATTTTAACCTTGCTCTACAAACTGTACAGGGATGACACCTTCTCCATCGGTTTTCCTGGGGAATGAGAAGCAGAGAGGGTTAACTTCTCCAAGCCTTTTTGTAAAGAAATAACAGCCTCCCTTTGCCTTCCTGGCTGCAAATTTGTGGGATGGAAGTCCATATACCTGGAGAAGAGGAAATAGTTCACATTGATCAATTTTATTTGATTTATTAGAAAAATAAGAAAGTTCACATTCTTGTTTACATAGTATAACTATCATTCATCCTTCTGTTGAGAGGTAGTATCATTAGGGAAAAACTGACAAGAAAAGAAAGTGGTCTTGGATTTTAGCCCTTCGTTCCTAGTAGCTGTATAACCTGGTAAGATACTGAATTCCTCTGGCCTTCACTTGTCTGATCTATGTAATGGGAATAAGATTTTATGGGCCAGAAAATAGCAACTGAGAAAAGACAAGGCCTTAATGTTCCTTCCAGATATGTGTGCAGTTTTTTGTTGGACATGTACCACTAATATTCTCAGGCCTTAGCTAAGAGTTAAGATTTCTCATGTGCTATGATAAAAAGAGACTTCATGCTAGACAATGAAATAAGAGAAAAGTGGGAAAAGCCCTAATGGTTATCCAGCTTTATTTCAAAAATCACTTCAAAACTCTCAGAAAAGCAAAAATGGACTTTTTGGACAGTTGCTATATTATTGAGGGTACTGGACTAACTGCATGTTGCTGGTTTACTGGATTGGTTGCTGTTGTCCTTTTGTCTCTTTCTGGCTTCCTATAGGTGTATATGTAGAGCAACACCTCATTTATTTCTCCAGTTTTTACAACTAACTTTTAACTGTCTAAGGATGGACTTGCCACATTTTTGACATGCTAATCAATCTTACTAAGCGTTTAAAATAACTTGTTCACCTCATCTGTTGTTTCCTTTCATTTTTCCCCTACTCATGAAACCTACAATCCAGCTGGACACTTAGAAAACAACAAGATACCTAATTACCGTTCCAGTTACTAGGGCTGCATAACAAATCATCCCCAAATTTACTGGCATAAAACAGTTATTTATTAGGCTTATTGATTGTGTGGGTCAGAGATTCAGTCAGGGCACAGTGGGGACAGCTTGTCTCCCCTCCATATGTCTAGCAGTTGATGGTGACTGCAGGCTGAAACTTAGCTGGGGCTATTGACCAGAGCACCTGCAGGTGACCTCTCTGTGTGGTGTGTGTCAGATGGGCTTCCTCAAAACATGCTGAGAGAGACCTGGGCAGAAGCTGTACCCTTTTGAGTTGGGCAGTCATAACACATCACTTCCTTCCACTCTGCTGGTCTGAGCAGCCATAAGCCTCCTAAGTTCAGGGGAAGCGGAAACAGACTCCGTCTCTTCATGGGGAGCAAGAAGATTCTGAAAGAGGATGTAGGACTTCAAACATTGCTGTGGTCACTTCTGGAAAATGCAATCTGCCACAATTGCCTTTCCCTCAACATTGAGAAGTTGTGAAACATACACAGCCAAGTAAATATCCAAAGCAAAAAATAAACTCCTATTAAGCAAGTGCCTTGTTTCGTCGTATGGGGAGGGGAGGTTCCTCCTGGGAAGAAAGGAAGAAGTTATAAGCTGAGAGTCATATGGAACAGTTATGTGGCTTGTAAATTCTAAAATAAATTATTCCCAAATTCAACACAAATACCAAAACCACATTGTCACACCAAATTTAAATGTTTTTGGATGGATTGTTCTTCTAGATTATTCAGAACCTCAATTTTACTCTATTGGACTGGATATTCTAGTTGCTAATTTGTCTTCATCTAGTTAAAGACAGTCCTGGTAATGTTTTCAGAGGAAAAGAATGTGGTAACCATCTTCCATCTCTGGTTAGGCTTCTCTGCTAACTTTTGAGAGTCTTCACTGAGATTAGAAATAATCTTTGAGTTATTCACTCATTCATTCACTCTTTAATTCAACACACATTTGTTGAATACCTAGCATATGCAAGGAACGCTAATTGCTCTGTCAAATACAAAGATTGATAATAAACAGTGCTCACTTTCAGTAGTAACCATAGCTATCATTTATTAAGCACTTAGTATATGCCTCTCATTGTGCTAACACTACATACAATGTTATTCATTCTTATAACATGAATTAAGGCAGGCATAATTATCACCAGTTTTACAGTTGAGCAAACAATTTAGCAAAGCCAATTCCTTCCATAAGTTTGTACAGCTAATTGGTAAAAGATCTTGGTATCACACTCAACTTTGTTGGACTGAAAAGCCTGCTTTTTTTTTTTTTTTTTTTTTCCAGCTAGGCTAAACTGCATCTTCCAAGGACTTATCTTAGTGAGGCGGGAGAAAGGAAATAGAATATATTTATAAATAATTATAACACAAGGTGAAATTTGGTAAGTATCAAAAAAGCTACGGGAGTTAGGAGAGCCTACTTCTTTGTGGAATAATTAGGGGGAAGCATCAAGGACGTGGTGGCATTTGAATTAGGACCTGAAGAACTAGTAGGCTTTTAATATGTGGAGACAGGGATAAAGGAGAAAACCTAAGTGTTGGGAAAATGTAACTGGAATATGAAAAGCATGGAGACCCTTGGGGAATGGCAAATCATACAATTTAGAGAAACCCATGTTTGAGTATTAATGAGTTAGAAGGCTGGAAATGTAGAGTTCTCATGATGTAAGCTCATATATATATATAGCAGCTAATGGAAGTTCGACTAGGAGTTCAGTAAATAATGGTGAGCAGTTGAGTAGCGGAGTGACATGAACAGAGTGGGTAATCAGGTGGGGGAATCTGTCTGGGCTACCAAGAATGGATCAGAAGAGTTTGGAGACAGCAACACTAGGAGGTTTGCAATGATCAGGAAGGTGGTGATCAGAGCAAAGTTGGTATTGGTGATGGGAGTTAGAATGAGAGAGAGTGAAATGTGTTGGCATTTCCACAAAAAACTATCTAAAAGTCTAGAGCCAAGAGAAGAGCCATTTGTTATACCTGTATTTCGCACCAACTGACCAGTTGCTCAATTAAAGTGCATTTGCCTCTTCCCTTGATTTATCTCTTTTTATTTTGTTAATTCATAGTCCCCGGGGGAGGGCCCCACTGAGCACCTGCCTCTAGTTTGGAAATGTGTTTTCATGGCTCCTGTTGAGACTGTTGTGCATTTGGAAGTTCGTTTTCTATTCTGTTTATTTTGATTAAGTGCTTTTCTGTTAGACTTCTTACAAGTCACATGCCCTGAATACAAAGTCAGAAAATAATGTGAGCAGCCCGGTAAGCACGGAATTGCTGGTCAGTGTTGTTTGGAGAAGAGGCATGAAGGGATATCAGTGAATGTTGCAAGCAATTTTGTAGAAGAGGTTTATCCAATTTTTGCCCCTGAAAGAGTTCACGTTTTTTTTTTAAAAAAAGAAATGATGTGCCTGGTTCATTCTGTTAACGTTTCCCTGTCCCTATGCCCCTCAAGGTAGGTCTGTGCACATGGAGAGGTTAATATTAATATTGCCTTTTTACAGCTAAATTATCTGGCTCTAGAACCATTCACAGATTCTATTAAAGACCCCTATGGAGGATTGCTTCTTCAAACAGGCATTTTAATTCACCCGGGTACAATAAGGTGTTACCTTGCTTTCATTAATAAAATGGGAACTCATAAAGAAAACCAGATTATCTTGACTTTATGATCAAGTAATTTTGTTTCTCTTAGCCTGGATAATAATTGTGAAACATCATTTTCCCCTTTCTTTCCTTTTCCCTTCATATACTTTGACATTCTTAATTTCTCATGTTTATTTATCTTTTTTATTTCAATTTGACAGGGAAAGCTATCTAGGACCCCAGGAGGCAAACGCTGTGACTCAAGAATCGGTCCTTTCCATCTTCAATTTAATGAAATAATAAGCCAGTAATTGATTTATATTTATATTTACATTTGCCTTACAAATTCTGGGATTTTTGTCACCTTTATTGAAATTCCATAAGTAGTCACTAAATTACTTCCACTAAACTCTATTTCTCCTTTACCTAGACAGTGATTGAAGTCTTTTATCGTAATCTAGGGCCTTTGTTCTTCCTTTTAGTTTCTCATGTCAGCTTTTTGTTTTCATTTTAAATTGTTAATGAATTATTTTTTTGCCTCAAACCCTTTGTACCTTTGTCAAGAGATAATGTGCTGCAAACAATCTAGCTTTGTGGCTTTCTACTTTCTACATAATTGCATCTCAGGTATTGTGGGGATGATAGGCTTCTGTTATTATTAACAATTTAGGACACAATTCAGAATTGGGAAGTAGACAAGCTAGGCTTCTGAGATTTCCAGTTGGCTTTCACAAAACCTTTTCACCCAAACTATGATCTTCCTAGTCCCTTCCTTCATTCAGACACTTGTGTCTTTATCCATGCTTATGAAGGGGCATACATTATCTGGTAATAACAGAGAAAACTAGAAATAGCTTATTAGAAAGAGGATTGAGGAAAGAAGCATCTGTTAGATGCAGACAAATGACATCAGAAATGATAGCTGTTAGCCTGATATTTGGGGAAAATATAATGCTGAAAAATTCATAGCTGCATTAATATTGGTAAATATAGCCTCTGGAGCACCTACTGTGTGTCAGGTGCTTTTTCATACAGCATCTAACTTAATTCCACAATTTAGGTATCAATATTCCCATTTTATAGATGAGCAAATTCAAGCTGAGGTTGTAAATTATCAAAACCACTACAGCTCATAAGTGTCAGTACCAGAATTTTACCAGAATCTGATGTCATTCTGCTTTACCATGCCACCTCAGTTTGCTGCAGTGGATTTCCATGAGCTTGAATCTTCTAAGAAAAAAATTAAATTCAGTTCTATGGCTTCTACTTGAAGGGAAAAAATGTGCCTTGTAAGAATTCGACTGGAATTTAAAAACACTTTTGGTGTTAGGAAATGAATACTTAAGCTCTTTTGAAAAACTAGTAACCACTTATGTGAAAAACCTGATTCCATAATGAGGCGAGATAAATTATTTCAACATAATCTCGACATCACAATTTCAAGAAACTTGACTCCTGGATTAGATTTTCTTCAAATTAAAAAAAAGGAGTTCCCCATCCCCATGAATGTATGTATTCATTCATTTACTCATTCATTCATTCACTCATGACATTTAACAAACGTTGAATGACTATTACATACAGAGAAACACTATGATGGCTCTTGAGAATTCTACTAGATCAATAAAACAAAACAAAATGAAATACAAAAAGCTTTAGCTTAATTTCAGTACAGTTTGCGTCCATGCTTCACCTCATCTTACACATTGCCATCAGAGTTCCTTTTCTTTTAAAACTCTCATCTCATAGTGTCACTTCCTGGTTTCAAGCCTAGTAAGTAATTCTTGGCCCTTCAGACCCTGTTGTCACCTGCCTTTCTACCCCGCAGTGGAACTCAGCCATCCTGAACTACTCACTCTCCCCTGAAGATGCCAGGCACCTTCACTTCACCTCCCCTGTCCTCTTGCTGCTTCCTCCTGGGGCATGTCTTGCCCTTTCTCATTCACATAGTGAGTCTCCATTCATCCTCTGGATCCAACTCAAATGTCCCTCCTCTGATGCTTTTCCTGACAACCTGGTCCCCCCACCAGCAGAAAAGAAAAAGAAAGTTTATCTTCCCAGAGCACTTCATGTTGCAGCATTTTATGTAATAATAATGTAATATAAAATTATTTTGATCTGCCTCTGACTAGAGTACAAATCCTTCCAGAATACAACTATATTTTATTCATCTTCATACTTTAGTCCCAGGATTCTGGCACATGCTTGGCCATTTATAGAAATTGGATGAAGAGACTAGAATGAGAGTAGGTGAGGAGGTACGTGCAAAGAGGAACTAATTTTTCAGGAGTGGTGGGCGGAGGCTTCTCAGAGGAGTTATATTTAAGTGGGGCGTGAGGAATGAATAGGAATTCTGAAGACAGCTATGAGCAGGGCTCAGGCTAGGTGGAGAGAAGGCATCCCAGCAGAGCGAACTGGTGTGTCAGAAGGCTTGACAGGGCATAGCCTGGTTGGAAATTGCAAATAAACTAGTGTCTTTAGAGTTGAGCATGCACAAGAATGGAACAGAGCAGGTTCAGAGCATGGGATGGCTTCATATTGCCATGGGCCCGTAAGTATGGAGATTTTATTCTCCTGGGTATATCTCTGGGGAGCCACTGGAGGTGTGGCAGTCACCCCGGTGGATATGGTTGTATGGGCGATGAATGGACTCGGAAGGGCTTATTGGCAGATGCTGTCACAGTTGGGGGAAAGAGACCAAGACCTGTCTAAGGCGGGGTACAGGGATGCTCATGTATTGCTATGACTCCTGGGCTGTACCGGAAGTTATCTGGCTTAGCTTGCTCCTTACGGCCTTATTACAACTTCTTTGGATGCTAACTGTCTGTTTGGGTGTCCTATAATCTGATTTTTTGCCCTACACATTTTCCCTTTTTCTCTCAGCTCTAGCTTCCCTGGCCTATTTGCTGTTCTTTGAACAACCAAGAAAACCCCCGCTCAGGGACAATGAGCATTCTACTCCTACTGCCTGCACATACTTACTCCCTGCCAGCCTCCTTCAGTCTCTCCCCATTGACCCCATCTCACAAAGCACCCCTGGTCGCCACTCTTTCACCTCTGATCCTTTTGTACTGTATTTTCATTCTTGGTGCTTACAGTTACCCGACATTACTTGTGTGTGTTTTCACTGCCCTATTTCCTTTATTTAAAATTTAAGCTCCGTGAGATTAAGTGCTTTGTCTTGTTCTTTGTTGTATCTCAGCACCTAAAACTATGCCTGACACATAACAGGTGCTCCATAAATATGATTTAATCATTTAATAAATGAATGAATGTCACCAATCCCCCCGGTTCCTCCACTGAATTTTCCACCTTGATGAGGACTGATGAACAGCCTCGAGGCCAATGTTTTCCAAAGTTTTTCACCTCACAATATAGAAAATATAATAATATTTGCATGGTATCAGGGTATATTGAAAGGGATTTGGAGAAGTCTATACGATGCTTGGCGAATAAGAAACTAAGTACGTTTTCTTTTTTTCTTTAATTCCAGTAAGGAAAAGAAAACCAAGTATTGGGGAAAGTATTAAATATTGAATTTTCGTAAAAGTTCCAAATAAAAATTTTGTATTTTTACAAAATTTTATAGCCATTATTACCTTGTGGCACAGCTGTAACCTATTTTCCACCCACCAGTGGGTGTTGGCCCCCCATTGCCTTTCTCCATCCTGTCTGGATTTGGGAGTTTGCCTTTGGGGCAGGACTTGCTGGCACCACTGTGTCCCTGTCCCTGTCCCATACCCTCCTCTTCTACATGTGAGCTGGCCTGATCCTTGAGGGCAATGAGCAGGACTGTGGCCGTGCTATGATAATAGGACCCTGCATGTGAATTGTCTGCCTTCACCAGCATGAGAAAATAGTAAGTAATGTCTGTGAAAGCTGGGCATGTTGGAGGCCTCCTGGCTTAACCACAGCTGAGCAGCACCATCTGCTTGGGAACAGCCAATTTGTTGTTTGTTTTACACTGAGTTTATTAAAGTTGCCCAAGGGAGAGTAGGAAGGGCCTTATTTGGAAACTTGTTTCCTTGAAAACCCACATGGTTTAGTGGAAAGAACACTAGAAAAGGCCTCCCAAGGCCCAGGTTCTAGGCCTGCCCATGGTCTGAGCTGTAAGATCTTATAAACAGCTGATGCCTCTGAGCTCTGGTGATCACAACTGCAAAATGGGAATAATGCCTTTCCTGCTCATGTGTCAGAGCAGTTGTGAGAATCACATTAAATCATGTAGTGGCGAACTATAAGTGCACTGTATAACTTGGTAAGTTAGTTTTTTAAAAGTACTGTTGTTAATCTTGGCTTTAAATTGTTTAGGGGTTTCTGCACCTGCAGAGCTCTGCTGGGTGAAAATTAGATTTCCCATTGTAGACCATCCCATTGGGGTGGTGGCCAGGGCAATTCCTGTGCCTGTGAGTGTGTACCAAGAGTCAGTCCCTAAAAGCATTGGTCCAGGCTTTTGTATCCCGAAGCTTCGAAAGCCACTACATCTCTTACCCATTAAAAATGGAGACTCATGAATAAGATTCATGCTTCTATTTTAAACCTGACAACTTGTTAAGTTATATATCCCTAAAATGAACTCTTCGGCATCGACTCGTCAACAGTGTTGAAATGAGGATATAGTTCTACATACATGACCAAAATCTCATTAAAGCTTACCAATCCTTTATTAGGACTATTGACACCTGATTCTCTTTTCTTCTAAGGGTTTAGAATATATAATCCAAGTCATTTATTCTCTTGCTAAAAATTCCAGAAACAAGTGGAAACTTACTTTGTTAGTTTCTCTTCTTACACACTGGTGTTTTCCAAAGGTGATTCAATTTAGTTGGTGAAATTATCTTTAGTTCAAGTCTCATTGGCAAGGTATGGTGTTCCAGTCAATGAACACCAGTGAGAAGCCTCTGCTGTAATTCTTAGATATCCTTGTTGTTATTGTTTTGTTTTAAATATTAGGGAGCATCAATGGCATTAAAAATATACTGTATTTTCTAAACATTGTATTGCTAATGAGGGTTTTTATTGTTTTGATAATCATGTTGTTGAGAAGTTGTTTGATTATTATTATTTTTTAATGTCTCTGTGTGTTTCCTGGACATTTTTCTCCTTTTTATCTCAATCAAAACTTTCTTTCTTATATCCTCTGCAAAAGTATTGAGAGAATAAGAGTGTTTTAAAAAATTATTTAAGGGCCTCCCTGGTGGCGCAGTGGTTAAGAGTCCGCCTGCCGATGCAGGGGATACGGGTTCGTGCCCCGGTCTGGGAGGATCCCATATGCCGCGGAGTGGCTGGGCCCGTGAGCCATGGCCGCTGGGCCTGCGCATCCGGAGCCTGTGCTCCGCAACGGGAGAGGCCACAACAGTGAGAGGCCCACATACCGCAAAAAGAAAAAAAAAAAAAAAAAAAAAAAAAAAAAAATTATTTTAAACTGTTCACATTTTTGAAAAACACAGATATTTTCAACTTCATGTTTTGAGTCTCAGGTGAAGAGTATAAGAGAGACTGTAGAAAACATTACTTTTGGAGAAAGTTCCTATTTTGGTTCCACAGATTGAATATCAGATTTTCCTTAGAATTTGACAGCATATGGAAATTGACATCTCCTGAAATTTGGAGACACCAAAATAGAAAGTAAGGCCAGATTTATTTTACTTTTAGTAATCTGGCTCTATTACCTTGAATAAACCAGTCTTTAGAGGATTATTTTCTCATTCTAAGATTCAGTAAACTCATTACAGACAATATAGAAAATCTAAAAATATATAAATAAGAAAATAAATATAATGGGTAATTCTACAACCCAGATATAATGGTTGATGTTTCAATATATTTCTTTCCTATATTTTTAAAAATGCTTCTCAGATATCTCTTTCTCTCTCTCTCTCTATGTATATATATATATATATATATTTTTTTTTTTTTCTAAACTCAGGCCTTGATTTGTTTATACTTATATTTTGCTTTTTCTTTTACCATTACATTATAAGCATTTATAGAAAGAATGAACTGAAAAAAGGCATTAAATATTCAATAGTATATTAAAAGGCTGTATATTATTCTTTATTTGGGCATGATATAATTAATTTTACTGCTCTATTATCATTAGGTAGAGACACATTTTTTACTCTTATTAATAACCCTTGAATGACTATTCCCGTAAATGAATTATTTTTATTTCAGTTTCCTTGGAACCATCAAAACTTTTTGTATTCCTCTTATCAACTTGGATTTTTTTCTGTATCAAAGATGCTAACCTTTATTGAAGCAAGTTTTCACTTACTAGTTAGAATGTTAGAAACATTAGTTTCATTTAGTTAGGAACATTAATTAGAATGTTTTTCAAAATTTTCTTAGCTATTTTTCACTCCATAAATATTTATGGGGTTTCTCCTTTGGGCTAGGGCTGCTAGGCAGCAAGATAGATGTGTCTCTGCCCTCACCAGACACACAGCATAAGTCTAGAGAAGGTCTTATATTTCTTCGTAAACTGAATTCTAAAATCACTTTGGCAAGTTAGAAAAAATGCAGAGATTTTAATTGTAATAACACTAAACCCGTGAAATAGAGAAGAATTGACACCCTTACAAAATTCAGTCTTCTATACCTGAGACACAAAAGGCCTATTTGTGTATTCTTTTATGATTTTCAGTGAAGAGCTGTAGTAGTCTTCATTTGTTCCTGAGTATTTGTTTTTAATTACAGTTTTCACTGGGGAGAATTCCATGTTGTTGTTGCACTTTGAAAAACCTATCTTTTTTTTTTCTGTTTTGTTTTCTGTTATAGAAGAAAAGGACTCATTTTTGTATATTTAGTTTATATTTGGCCATTTTCTAGAACTTTCTTTTCAGTTCCTCTAAGAGACACACATAGTGCATCTTTGATTGTATGAAGCTGAGCAAGTTATGCAAGTCTTGGTCTTGGTTTCTCAGTGTGTGAGAAAGGTCATAAACCCACCTTATGGAGTTGTTAAGATCTAATGAGCTATGTAGTAAAGAACTTAGCACAATGCCTGGCACGTAGTAAGCATTTAATAAGTGATAGATTGTTAGTACCATTTCCTTAAGTTCTTTAAATCATTTACTTCTTATTTCTTATTTCAATTTAGCATAATGTCTCCCACTACAATTAATAGTTTTTCCTTTGTAAACTTAGATACTATATTATTCAAAGTATAAAACTGTATTGCTGGTGGTGGTGTTATTATAATTACATGGCAGATTTTACCTATTATGATTCTTTTCGTTTCATTTAACTGTTTAATTCTAATTCTTCTATGTCTAATATTATAGTTGTGACCCCAGCTTTGTTTTTATTGTGATTGTGTGATATTGAAGGATATCCTTTTCCTTTTAATCTTTCTTGGTCCTTTTGATTTAATGGTGTTTCTATTAGCAGCATACATCCAAAATGGTTTATCCCAATCTCAAATATTTTGTTTAAAATAGTCCTCTGTATTAATAATTGGTGTGGTAATTATATCTCACATTTGTTGGAAACATTTTTATGCTTTCTGATTCTTTTGTTTCTGTTGCTTTATAGATTGTTTCTTTTTTCTTTGTTTCCTTACATCCTTCCTCCTTTTCTTCCTTCTTTTTGCTTTTTCCCCTTGTTATTTATTAGGTATACAATTGTTTTTAACAGTAGTAACTACATTTACATTAAAAAAAAAAAAAAAAAAGAACTTCTTAAGCCTATATCTCTCTAATTACCAGCATGGAGAAAAAGCTGCTTTTGATTAATCACTATGTAAGATGAGGAAATGGCCTTTTACTACTTTCCTTTCATTAAATCACTTCTCAGTTTGTGTTACTATATCTCAGGTGTTAGATCTGGATAATAAATGTTAAATAATGACTTTTTAAAAAAAAACTATGATTTTTCTCTCACAAGAACCATTTTGAAAAATATTAATTAATCCTAATAATTACATTAAAATTTTAGATTTAGTATTGCATTTATTTACCACCATTTATTTCATATCAATACTATGCTATTTGCATTTAAAAAATTTTTGAGTATTCTCTCAGCTTAAATATACCTTTGAGTAATTTCTTTTTTAAAAAAAGACATATGGATTATATACTTTCTGAGCCCTTACGTGTCTGAGAATATCTTTTTGTTGCTTTTGTGTATGTACCACAATTGCTCGTATATAGAATTCTTGGGTCACAAACATTTCACCATAAAAGTGTGTAGACATTGTCTCATAGTCACGTACTATTTAATGAAAGCCTAACAGAAGTGTATGACCAGCTTGACTTTTTCAGTTTGTTAAGTAACCTATATTTCTTTTCAGATACAAATAGGATATTGTTATATTTTTAGAGCCCCCTTCCTCCCTTTTTTATAGGTGTCCATATGCGGGCTCTCCATTTTCTGACTTCTATAGTCTTTGTTTCCCGACTCATTGTTTTTTGTTGTTCTTTTTCTCTAGCCTCTAGAAATGTACCTTGTATTGGCTTCACTGTCAGTGACCAGTATTTTTTCCACACAGTCTATGCATTTCCTCTTTAATGAAGATTCATTCATAATAACAGAATTCTGGATTCCTTTCAGTCTTTTGTTAATTCATTCAACTCCTTTATCACCTACACATGGATCTCAACTCTTTTCAAACCAGTCTGTTTCCTGATCATTTTATCATTGATCTCTTTCTTTTGAGGACAGATTTTCTAAAGTTTTGTTGGAAACACTGAGATGATTTTTTTTCTTTAATTAAGGAAAAAGCCCTTTTTTGTGCTTTTTCTCTGTTTTTTCTGTGCTGTTGTCCTCTAAGTTTATGTTGGAGAATCTTCTGCTAAACTGTTTTGGGTTGGTTTGCTTATCCAAGAGTGAGATGTGATCATGCAGATCAGGTTTTGTGACTATACCATGCTAGGTCAGTGAATTCTTCTTGGAGCACCACAGTTTTCCTTGTTATCAGAATTCCTCTCAAATCTCAAGCTTATGGCCAACAGTCCAGTATCAAACAATCATCAATCTTGTGACATTCTTTTGAACTGGGGAGGAGTTTTCTGTTTTGGTCATCTCACTTTGAATACTTTTAAGCATCATTCAGATATTCTCATTCCAGAAGTAATACATGAAATCTGTAACATCTAAACAGCATCTCTTCTAGGGCTCTTTTTGATTCAGACACTTTTATTTAGATGCAATATGTCACTGCCTGTTGCACCCCTTTGTGTAATGTCTTACTAAAATTGAAGTCTATGAAAGAACACAGGACAGGAGGGACTGACAGGGGTTGAGAATGGGATGGCACAGTGAAAATGGATTAGCTCTGGTTATCTCATAAAGCAACTTATACTCAGTTCCTGATTCTATATGGTCAGCAGGGCCACCATGTCGCTGGAAAGAGGTATACAGTGAAGGTGAACAAAACCCCCCAACTTTTTTACCCTCTAAAAAAGGGTAAAATGTCAAAAATGTCATCATTTTTGGATGACATGAAATTTCTCCTGGAGTATGGTCATATTATTTATTAAGATATCTGGTTTCCACAGCTATAACAACTTGTGTTTTTTCCCTCTGTGTTTCAAGGGTATGAAGAGAAGGGTAAATTGGATGCCCCTGAATAACCCCTAACCTAACACAGAAACATGCATAGTATGATCCATAAAGAGAAGCACCCCAAGGGCTGAAGGTAAAACAGTGAGCAGAGAGTATACCTTCAGTATAAAGGGGTCATTAGAGGATCAGAACCAAGGCTTCTCTGAGGATCCAAGGGTGGTGGCCTCAGTATCATTCATGTGAGAATATTGGATACAATTGTTACGTTCATATTAGAGAATCTAGAGGACTTACCATGCATAATGAATAAAAGGAATGTATAAATGGGAATTGGCAGGGAGCTTTATGAAACTGAGGATCTGGGATTTTGGGTCAGCTGATGATATTTGGAAGATCTTTGCAGTTCTGTTTATTAACCTACTTATTCCCTAAATTAAATAATCTATTCATTGAAGTCTCAGCTGTGTGTTGAGAATAACATTTCAGGAGAACTGTCGTTAGATTCTCAAGTTTTGAGCATCCCAAGGGAGCCATTCTTAAAGATATCTCTCATTCATGCATGCAGCTTTTGAATTCACATTCTTGTCCCTGTTCAGAATAGAGCAGCTGTTTCTGCAACTGCAGGAGACTCTCCCACATAGACTGAGGTCCGTCACTGTCATTTTATGGCAGACTGAATGTAGTGTTGGTTGTCAGTTTCAGAAAGAATTAAATATTGCCTGCTGTTGTATGTCTTTAATCTAGAGCTCCTCTTCAAAGCACAATTGGCACCTCTCCTCTGAGTTTCCCTCCTTTATTCCTTGGGCTCCCTGATTGGGAGGAATCAAAAGGCACCTTAGTGTCTTCCAACCTTGAGATGGCCACACTTAAATGGTGGGAAACATGAAGCCAAATCTAGAATCAGGAGGAAGATTTGGGAAGTGGTATGTAGATAAGGGTTGGTGTATGGTCAGGCCACCCAAGATGGCTATTCTTTTGCTCTCTGTACATCCCCTGCTCCACCAGGGTCTGCTTCAGCCACACCCTGCTCACACGACTGATCTTCCTACATACTTGCTCCGGCCCCAGTTAGTGATCATTCTAGCCTTTAGATCAGAACATCTCCACCATGATAGTGCCCCTCTGCTAGTTTCCCTGGTAACTGATAAGGCAACCTGCCATCAATTCCCCTACTGCTAACCTTCCCCTCCCCCCAGGAGCGAGGACTTGGTGGGGTGTCACTCCAGGACCTTGCTTCAAACATGTAAGATCCTCTGAGCCATTAAACCAATGATGTCTCTCTCACTGACTCCGGGCTCTTTCTTCAGTCTTGAGGATGGGCAAGTACAGGGCATGTAGGCCTGTGGGGTGCAGCCCAACAGTTGGTAATCAGAGCCAAAGGGCCAAGGTTTATACCACCCAGTTTACCTGTCCTGCTCACGCAGGTGGCTCCCTAGACCTCAGGAGCTGACTAAGGGCCAGAAGGACTACTTAAAACTCACCCAGAAAGCTGAGCCCAGAGAGCAGGATGGATGGCCCAGGAGACTCAAGAAAAGAAATCTGGTCAAGAGAGGCAGTCTCTGTCTGTGACAGACCATTAAACCCTATGAAAAGAAGACTTATGGCTGAGCCATTTTGAAAGTTCTGTATTTGGCAGAAACACTTTGCTTTGCAGTCAATAACCTTATGATTAAAATAAGGTCTTTGTTCAGTAAGAGAGCCGGCTGAACACTTTATCTTTCCAAATGCCCTCCCATTTATTCTGAATTAGCCTGTTCACACTTTAATGGATAGAAATTTCCATTTTAGGTTTTTATATATGATTATGCATTGCAGTTAAAGCGTCCTTTTTTTGGAAAGGTTTTACAATGTGATTTTATTTGTTTGCCAGTAAAATTTATTACCGTAATACTTTTACCATCCTCATTTAATCTTTAGACTTCTCTTTAAAAAAAAGTCAATTCACCATTATGCTTGCTACTCACACTGAGGTGGCTGGGAGGTCCAGTTTCACCATGTATACACTCTTATTGGCTTTGTCTTGAATATTTTATTCTGAGGACAGTGAAATCAGATTTTACAGAAATAAATCATTTAGCCATATTAAAATCTGAAAGAGTTATAAATGGTTTATTGTCAGCCATTATTGTGAAAATAGAGAAAGAGGAAAAAAACGACCCCACACTATCATTTAAACATGTCAATTCTTCAAAATTGTGTTGAGGAAAAGCTTCTTTTTCTTATTTTGAAACAACAAGATTGGGTGAATAACTTACATCTGGTTTATTTTCTTTTCAGCTGTTCTCTCATAGTCACTTTTAATATGAATATACATTTCTGAAACAATAATTGTTATTTCTAGGGAGTATATTGGGAAATAATACCTCTTGTATATGTATAAGAAGTATAAAAGAAATATTCCTTTATATGATTTTATATATAGATTATACATATAGATGAATTTCTCTGATTTTATTATTTATTTTAAAGTTTAAAATATTTCTGTGGATCTCAGAAATAAAGCATATAGTCCAGTTCCATATTTTTTTTATAAAACCTCATATTAAGACCTAGTTAGTTGTTCGTTCTTTTGCCTATGCATGTATCTTCACTCGCATATGTATGTGGATTTATTTGTTTTAACATTTATCACATGACAATTTAAATCCTGGGAAAATCACTGAAATTTATGTGGATCGAATGTTTCACACCAAACTCAAGTGCACCTAGGAAACCCTACCTCACATCTAGGAAAAATGGGTCCATCACTATTGACTCATTGGTCATTGATTTTTTAGAAAAATTTTAATTAATTAAATTTTTCAATATTTAGAATTTTTTTCTGAAATGATTGATCAATCCGATTGTATCATAGAGTTGTCCCTAAAAAGAGAAAGAATGATAGTTTAACTAATGCTCAAGCTCTGGGCAAAGTACCTTCTTACTTCCCATCCAATAGAAGTTCTCTTTAAGTTCTTAATAGATGCTGAATTTTTATTTTCATGTTGTAAAGACACAGCAGGTATTTTAAACTCAAGTTTGTATCATTGTACTTGAAGATATAGTTAATAGGAAAGGTGCTATACAAATAAAATCAAATTCTATATTTTACTATATATCCATATATCCATATACAGATCATCAGTCCAAATTTATATTCCTCTAAAAATATTTGTAAATGTTACTCCAAATACACATTTGGTAGATTCATTATTGAATCTTTATATAAAATTCATCTTCTATAAGCTGTTCAGAATCTTTAGAATTCTTCAACATGTCTTAATAATTGTGTTTGAGTAATGTTTTACATTTATAGGAGTTTTAAAAAGGCAGGTGCAATGTGACATATCAGAAGAAGCAAATTAAACTCTTGTAAAGCACAGCTGGAATGCTAAAAATGTGTATTTGTAATTTAAATATGTGACACCATCACACTGTAAAATCAGTTCATAATTAGAAAACATCTGTTTTTTCCAATATGATGCCTAATAGTATATTTAAATAATTTAGAATGCAATAAGAAAAAAAGTCAAGGAACAATAAGTGATTCATGGACATTTCTTTCCTTTTGTTTTAATGCCCAGTAGGAGATCTTGGAGGAACCTAGCCCTTTGGCATAACTATCATTTTGCAGCTACTTTTTGGGTAGAGTATAATCATCAATGATGAAATGCATATGCCAAACATATGTGCTGTTGTGACCTTAGTGTGTTAGTCAAAAAAATAAATAAATAAATGAAACCAGGTTGTGTAGGTTGTAGTGTTAGAAAGGATTTACACACTGCTATTTTTCTCTCACTCCACTCCTTTTTTTGTTGTTTGTTTTAATTGAAAGACACTGAAACAAATACAAGTTGATTATTTTAACAGGAAATTTATGTGAATGTATTGCAAATACAGAGGAGCTGTTGAGTTGTATGAATTCTGGAAATATACTTGAACCAGGTAAAATGTTGAGTTAAAACTTATCAGGATCAATTCGAGTTTAGCTAATAAAGTTTGAACAAAACCACAGTTTCTCAAATGAAGTTAACATGGTAGATTAGCCACACATCTGTCATCAGTGTTTGCATAGGAAGGTATTTATATATGTGTGATGAAAACTCAAATGGGTATTTTTATTCTAACTGAAATGTGCACGTTGAATAGTCTCTTGGTTTATTGGCAGTAAATTGTGTAACTTTTTTTTTTTTTTAACCACAGTCCAAGTATTTGTTTCAGATATGGACAAACCAAATGTGTCTTGGGAGGTTCTGTTTTTGGTATTACCGGCTTGTGTCTGGAAAGGTTTGCAAATGCAAAAAATAAATAAATAAAAGGCAAAGAAAAAAAAAAAAAACATTTGCACCAGCTAAGAAACTGAATAAAAGCAGTCAGTAATACAGGTCAAAAGTACTTTTTAAGCTCAGTCGCCAGGCTGTGGTGAGTAAATTAAATGCAGCAAGACCTGACTTACAAGGAACTTTGCTGGAGGGAGGCGGTATATTATAATGCACAGACTCACCTTTCTATTTTAAATGCAGTTTTAGCACTTTCATTCTTGGGGGGTGGTGTGGGGGTGAAAACTCACTTTTTTGCTGGGTTAGAGTACACAAAGTTAATCTGCTACCATTTATATTCATCTACTTTGAATCGCCTTGTATCCACCTTTGCTGCCGCAGCCCACCACTCACCATTCATCAGTTTACACATTGTGCGCCAGGGCAAATAATGACAGAATATCTAGCTAAAGAAGGGGTACTTAATCAGCAATCAAGATTCAATTTGTTTTAATTTTAGCAGGTGTTTGTGAGGTACATTGATGGGAGAGATAATATGTGCTGCTTTCATTAGCTCTCTTGTTTTTGTGCTTGAACATTTAAGAGCCAGATGTTCGGAGGTGAGCTGATCAGAATATTAAGTCTCCAGAGGTTGGTTTCCATAGTGTTTTACATTCCTTTCTTTATCTCCCTCGATTCACCCTGAGCTCTGAGGTGCAAGTGCTTGCAATGACAGACACTATCTCTGCGTCCTGTTCAACTAAGGCTTTAAATTAGTGGCTAATTCTAGGCATAAAATAGTTTAATAATCTGTCATTAATTCTTGGACTCTAGGTCAGCCTCGTTTCTCATTCAAAACTCTTTCCCCTGGTAATCTATTTTAGAAATTATTTGTGTAAGCAGCTGGTATTTCATCAGGATATTTTCCTGAAGCAAAAACACAGGAACCACATAAGCTGCAAAGGTAATGACCCCATCATCTTGTTAAATCAATATCCAAACTTGATCAGTGCTCTGTCATCAACTAGTCAAAACACAACAGTGATGACAACATCATGGCATGAACAATAATAGCAGGGTCATTCGAAATTGTTAGCTTTGCTGAGTTTGAAAGTTATTACTTCTTGGGAAGAAGTGTGAATATTCCTACGTGAAATTATTTTATAATGTAATATAAGATTACTATGTTACAGTTTGCAATAAACCATTAATAGGACTTGGAGAAGATCTAATCAGTAGTTAGGCTTTGTTTTACAATTTTAACTCAATTGTAACTGAATTTAGCTTTTATTTAATAGGTTTTCTAGTTATGTTTTGATAAGCTGCACATCTTCTTTTTTTCTTTTTTTGGTTCTCCCATATGTTAGGAACATGAATTCCCTTTCTACTGAAAAACAAACCTACCAATAAAGAGTTAATTGAACTGGCATTGGCAAGATATTTTCTCCCACTATCAGTTGTTCTCTGTTTACTTTGATGCTCAAGGATTGTAGTGTTTTACAAGTGTATTTTCTTAATTGTGTCACCTTGTACTATAAGTATGTCAGAGGGGAAACATTTGCAAGTGATTAGATATGGACCTATGTGTCACCAAATGTATGAGGTACATACCCTTATAGGATATAATTGTGATCTTTTAATATGTGGCCATTGACCCAGACTTGTTATTATCTATTATAGTTTATAATAATGTATCTCTTTATGATTAAATGATGATGCCCGGCAGAACACTATGATTAGCATTTCAGTTATTTATAGATTATGTCAGAGCAGTAATAAACATAAAATGCTGTTAATGTGTGGCTAATGAAATCTGGACATGAACAAGTTTATGAATTGATATAATTCATTTGAGTGTTCTAACTGAGCTTCTGGCTCTCCTCATAATTCAAAAGCTTAGCAGGGTTCACCGATTAGGTGGTAGACTTAATTTGCTACAAAAAGTCAATGGGTTTTCATCGTCTTGGGCCATGATACCCAGCATGGCTGATTGCATAAGGACTATACAAAGTAATTCTCATAAATATATTTATTAAGCTTAACATGTTTTGTAAGGACAGGGCAGATTCAACTATTACACAACATATGTAGAACAAAAATCACAGTGTTAATTAGATATCCAAAAAGATATTTATATGGCAAAAATCATGAAAGGCTAGAGAATTATTTGATTATTAAAGGAGGAAAAGACTGGGGTGATTCAGAAACAAATGCTGATGAAGGCTGCAAAATGAGGGTGCCTTTTTCCTCCTTCAGGATACTCGTCAAGCTCACATTAAATTCCATTTGACCAGCAATGACTGGAAGCTGCAAGTTGCATTTCTCAGGCTGTTAGTACAGGCTTCATGTCTATAGCTCAATTCCAGTCTCCAAGGAAAGTTTGTGCTTTGTTGTAATGATGTTGATACATTTGTTGGAAAAGGCTCTTTTTAGACCAAATGTGAAATCATGATTTCTTCTCAGGAAACAAAATGCGAAGATGTCTCTTAGGTTCTTAGAGATCAATCTTTACGGCTAGACAGAGACCACTCACCCTTAGTTTATGGAAAACAGTTTCTGAACTCTCAGGCAGCAGGGGCTGGCTCCTTGATACCCACATTTGCATAGAATACTGCTAAATAACCATATCTGATGCATTTAAAAATAAGTCAGTTTTGAATGTTGTAATGTGAAGAGAAACAATGCATTGATTTTTCAGCTTCAGTTTGAATGTAAAATATCTGGTTTCTTCACTGTTTTAGTCTGTTTAATTTAGGCACCACTTCCATAATACCAGATCTTGCTTTTTACTAATTCATCAAGGTTAGGAGGCAAAGCTAGGACAAAGGAAAGGATGATTCAAGGTGGCAGATTTGGGGTCAGGATAATAGTAGTAATAATAACCACTATTATTATTTCAGCCAACACTACCCATAACAGTAATGATCAATAAAATAAGTTGCCTCTGATTGAGCTACCTTGGGGATATTCAAGTAGAAGCTGAATGATTAGATGAATGATAGAAATCCAGACTTGATCAGAATTTCCCCACATGTTTTCCATGGATTATCAGTACCTCAAGATGCTCTGTTTGATAAAAATGTATATTCAAATTAGTGTGGGAAAACAATCTACTCCACCATGTGTCCCCTACTCCAATAATTAATCTAAAATTAATATGACTACTTAATCCAGACAAGAAATAGTTAAGGGATATAGTAGATGTTCAATAATTTTTGTGTGTGTGGAATGAATATATCCATTAATTACAATTTCCTGGAAAGTTCTTTATTGCTGGGATTGCAGCAGTTTTAATGCAAGCCAAGCTTTTGCATATTAAGTACAGTTGATTTTGTTACTTGTCCTGCAGCTGTGGCATAAGGGTAAGTTTTTGTTTTTGTTTTTTGAAAGGAACTAGGAAAACATCCAGGAGAATGGAATCTTTCACTCCTTGTTGACAGATTTTCCCCTAAGGATATTTTGTCCTCAGAGTATACATTTAGCCTAAAATCTTCTGGGACAGGATACGTAGGCCTTCTCAGAGTTCTGTAGGTAGAGAGTGGAGATGGCTGGAGGGCTAAGAAGGAAGGGAAGGACCAGTGAGACCTGAGATTGAGAGCAGGTTATGAAGACCCAGATGAGGGATGAGGAAGCTGGTATTGGATGGGAGGCTATACTTTGCAGCTGGCCCTTACTCTTATGTTATTCCTTCTGCTTAAAATCCACTTACACCTCTTCTTCACTCTCAGCTTTTCTCCTCCTCTTCTCATCTAAGAAAATTTCCTGTTTCCCTTTAAGATTAAGCACAAAACTAGTATCACTGCCTCTATGAAGATTTCTCAGGCTTGTATTCCTATCTTGTAACATTGTGTACCTACTTCTACTACTTGACTAGCCATGTTCTATTGGAAGTATGTTTATCTGTCTATAATTATTGCTTGAGTTTATCAAGAATAGGGTCTGTGTCCTATCCTGCTTTCTGTGTGTTCCAGTGCCTAGCAAAATTACCTAGTGAGTGTGATCTACAAGGTGATGAGCTTGGAAAGAAAGCAAGACCGTAGGGAGGACAAGATGGTGTCCTTGGAGCTATGAGTCCCAATCTTTGGTATATGAGGCTAGAATCCATTCTCAGTCAATTCATTTCAACTGGGTAATGCCTATAAGCTAGTATTTGGGAAACAAACAAACAAAAAGAAAGAACATGAAACAAATATCTCCCCAGGGGATTGAGTACCCTCTTTTTGGCCCAGAAGGCATCAGACATTAACTTTATTTTTTTTAATTTTTTAATTTTTTTCAGGGAAGCCCTATTTTTGTTTTTTACTTTTTTTTTATTAGTTTCTGCTTTATAACAAAGTGAATCAGTCATACATATACATCTGTTCCCACATCCCTTCCCTCATGCATCTCCCTCCCTCCCACCCTCCCCATCCCACCCCTCCAGGCGGTCACAAAGCACCGAGCTGATCTCCCTGTGCTCTGCGGCTGCTTCCCACTATCTGTCTACCTTACGTTTGGTAGTGTATATATGTCCATGCCTCTCTTTCGCTTTGTCACAGCTTACCCTTCCCACTCCCCATATCCTTAAGTCCATTCTCAAGTAGGTCTGTGTCTTTATAACTTTAAGTCCCAGTGCCTCACCAGGAAGGATAGTCGTGAGAAGTATATGAAAACCTGAGAGGAACTGGAGTCACCCAGACTTGAGTTTTTGCTTCTATTCAGCTGTGGATGGAAGATCTTATTAAACCCTTAAAAAAGAGGTGATCAATAAAGAAATACAACTGGGAAGGATATAAATATATATACATGTATATGGTTTATGTATGTGTATGTATATGTGTATAATATATGTATATATTATATATAATGTTTATATGCAAGCATATCTTTGTTTATTGCTTGATAAAGCCATATAACGTTTACCTGTAGGGTTTTGCTATGTTAAATCAGTAAAGCTAAGTTGGAAATTTCCCTAGTGCCAAACTACAGACTTCTACAGGGCCTCAAAGGGAGTAATGGAGGTTCTTGAGTTTTTTACAGTATTTCCAGGAACTTAATTACCTGTGATAAGGCTGCCTATGCTGACTTAAATGACAAGTTTCACGCTTTTGGTTTTAATAAGATCAACTTAATGCGGTACCCCTGATTTGCTCATGGTGTTCTACACTGAAGACAGAAATATCTATACATATATGTACAATAAATGTCTTCTTACCTGACCTGGTTGGGACTGGTAGTTGTTCAAATTACTGGTAAAGTTGATAAAATTGAGAGTCATAAAAATAATATCTATATATAGGAAGCATTTTATTTTAACTCAAAACTTTGAATATGAGTCCAGTGATTGCAATTTCAGTCTTTTTTGCATAAAGTATGCTAATGATCTAGCCTTTATGATCTTCAATTCCAGTTTCTTTAAAATAGAATAAAAATTACAGATGCTTCTCAAGAAATCTGAAAGCAGAATCCTTCAGGTTTTTTTTTAATAGCTTTTTCGTTGTGGCTTTTCCCAAAGCTAATACTATAGCCTTCGTGCGCGAGCGCACGCACGTGTGTGTGTGTGTGTGTGTGTGTGTGTGTGTGTGTGTGTGTGGTGGGGGTGTAGCTCAGCTTTATCTATTTTCCCAAAGCATTGAATATAGTTTCGTTGACACAATAATTCTTTATTTTGCACTCATATCTCATTGGTTTGGTGGCCACTAAAATTGCTTTTACACATATATAAGTACACATACAAACATATATTTGATTTACAACATATTTAAAATTAATCATGTTTTAATACAACTTGTTTACTTGTTAGAATGTTTGAGAAAAAAGAAGTCTTTGGCAAAGAAAGTTAAAATTATTTTTTAATGATTTCCTTGATTCCAGAGTCATAGTTTAAAGAAACACATTCTTAGGTGGTTTAAGTGGAAATGGCTGACAAATAGGTTATGACCTAAGAGTATGGGTGAGAATAAACTCTGCTCCAACATTCAAATTTCTGCTAGGGAGACACTCTTAGTGCAGCTAATGTTACAGGAAAGGTCTTTTTCTACCTGGGATAGGCAGCAGTCCAGGTCTTGCAAAATTGTGTCTCAATGTGTGTGCTCTTATAGTAATATTTTGCATTTATAGAATAAAACGCTTCCAACTTTTTATTAGGTTCTTCATAAAATTCTTTTTTTTTCTCATAACATCTGTTAAGAAGTGGCTGAGGTCCTTTACTAAAGGTCTTTATTGAAGGCCTTTTCTCTATCCCAGAATCTATTCATGAAAATATTTCAATTCTGCATACTTTGTTTGAGGAATATCCATTTGCCATAAGTAGGGCCAAATACTGAAGTCTCAGTGGGCCAGGAGTCTCCTCACCATTGTAGTTGAGGAATTTTAAACTACAAACCTAGCAATTAGGCTGGGATGTTACACCTTTAGAGAATGCTAGTGAACAACTATTCGCTTCCTCTTCATTTCCCAGCCCCTGTCCATGTAGGTATGTTTATGTGACTCATTCTTACCCATATGTCCCTTCTAGGCTAAGGCAATTAAAAGTGGGTGGACCTTCTACTTTCTTGCTGTATCTCTTTCTTTCTGCCTTTCTTCCTCTTCTTCTCTCCCTCCCTCGCTCTTTCCATTGGTGTGTTAGACGTGAAGGACATTAGATGGAGGATTGCAAGATAGAAGTGGTCCACATCTGTGGGTCACCTAGTAGAGAATTATCCCAGTCAAAATGGGTGTGTGCTGGTGGAGGGTGGGATGGGGTGTTAAGTCACTGACATTTCAAGGTTTATTTGTTACGACAGCATATATTAGCCTGTCCTGAATCATCTAGTGGTTCACTGTAGCATGAAGTTCATTGAAGGAACCAGAAGAATTTCAGTTTAATATGTTCTCACCTAGAACATGTTTCTATAAAATACTACCAACTATACTAATGAATCAGACCCAGCAAAAACAGTTATGAATAGCTATTTTTGTATCTGTAAAGTCTGGTTGTGAGTATACAGGTAATCAAAGAAGAAATTAAAGCGGACCAGTTATAGTAGCGCCAACAAACAGCGGCAGAGGCCCTGATTTTTCCCTCCCCACCTCCTCATTCTTGATGTTTATTAGGTACTTACTAGCTTCTGGGTATTTTCTAAGAGCTTTACTAGGATAATCTAAATTAATCCTCACAATAACCCAGTGAGGTAGGCGGTATTAGTTTCCTCATTTTGCAGATCAGGAAACTGAAGGCCAAAGAGGGATATTGACCAAGGTCACGTTGCTGGTAAGTGAGAGGATGAGATATGAAACCCAGGGAGTCTGCTGCCAGAGGCTGTGAGCTTACCCCCTACATTATGTTACCTAAGCCAGAGTATTTTAAATGATGTATGCAATTGTGGATTTGTAGATTTATATCCGTAGTTCTGGGCATGGAAACAGTTCTCCAAAAAAAAGTATTGGTGAATTTCTTGATGTGGGGCTTCCAGAATTCAACTCATTCTGGTCTCTGGGTTGATAAGGTTGAAGGTGGTGAGGAGACACCTCATTCAGTACTACTGAAGTACCTCTGTTGTTTGCAGCTCACCTTCATTTGGTCTCTTCTTTCTTGCTCAGAAATTCTGGTGGCTCCTTAAACCCAAGAGACACCAAATGTTCAGAGCTCCTTTGGGAGAAGAAGGTTATGTGTAGACTGGATTTGAAAAGCCCTGTATTACAGAAATATGCTCAGCCTGGGGCATACAAATTATCTTAAAATACCCTGCAGCCATCTCCAAAGCCTGAGTAACTTCCTTTGCCCTGTTTGCAAGATTCTACCGATCTAACCTTTTTTTTCTACTCTCTTTGGGCCACAGACTCTGTAAAACAAAGGATGGTCTAAATGATGTCCAGGATGCTTTGCTTTGCCAGCCAGGCAGATCATCTCCACCATCCATATTTCTTATTGCTCCTAATATTCCTTTTCCTACGTAGTGAAGAGTGTTCAACCATTGGGGTTAGACAGACCTGAATTTAATCCAAACTATACCACTTAATAGAGGTTTGTTCCTGAGAAACTTACTACTAAATCTCTGTAAATCTCTTCCATCCCATATCTCTCAATTATGAAATGAGTATAATCACACTGACTTAGTACAGCTTGGCCCATAATTGGTTCTCAGTGAATGGTAACTTCCTTCACCTTTTAATTTCTGTCCGTCTGCACCTATATCATATTTCAAAGCCTGACTTTTACTGCATCTTTTCCTTGAAGCCTTCTCTGATGAATTCAACCCACTTTCTATTATTTCTCCTTAAATTGCTTTTGCACTTACTTTCCTATGCTCCACAAATAATCCTTCATTATACTTGACATCTGAGCTGACATCCATAATCAAATCTTGTTTAGTCCTCCTTCTTTGTGTTGATTGTCCAGTGGTGTTCAGATTGAGGGTAAGGAGGCTCTTTTCTCCTGCATTTCCCATAGAGCTGGGCACATAATAGGCAGCCAGTACATACTTATTTTAATTGTCAGCTCATTTATCTTTGCTATAAACCAGCACAAAAAGATGGGGACAACTCAATTGAACAATTGCTTAATTCATTTTTGTAAGACACTGAATATGGAAACATAGGAGAAGATTATGTGTAGACTGGGTTTGAAGAGCCCTCTACCACAGAAAAATGCTCAGCCTGGGGCATGCAAATTATCTTAAAATACCCTATGGCCATCTCCAAAGCTTGAGTATCTTCCTTTGCCCTATTTGCAACATCCTGATGATATAACCTTTTTCTCCAATGAGGAAGAAGTTGTGATGCAAAAAAAAAAAAAAAAAAAAAGAGTGCAAAATAACTACTATAATGCAACTTGAGAAATAGAAACACAGACATCCAAAAGATGGAAAAAATACATCTGGTTTGGAAAATTAGAAAGGATGGATGACATGGTTTTCATTACAATGGGCACTGTCTATTATTACATTCTATCCATCACTAGTCCAACTGCTTCATCATCAAATGTAACTGAAAAACTGCACCAAATTCATCTGGAATTGAATTATAGGGGCTCAACCTTGAGTGCATTAGGAGGGCATTCCTTCTGTCCCACTTGGAATCCAGGTACTTATTCTAATGGCCCCTAATGTCTTGGGCCTCCCCTTACCCAACATATCTCTTTAAAAGTAAATCTTCTAGTGCAAGGATATTTGCATATAAATTTGGAATTACATGTGTTTTAATTTTTTTTTTTTTTTTTTTTTTTTTTTTGCTGTACGCGGGCCTCTCACTGCTGTGGCCTCTCCCGTTGCGGAGCACAGGCTCCGGACACACAGGCTCCGTGGCCATGGCTCGTGGGCCCAGCCGCTCCGCGGCATGTGGGATCTTCCGGGACCGGGGCACGAACCCGTGTCCCCTGCATCGGCAGGCGGACTCTCAACCACTGCGCCACCAGGGAAGCCCTGTGTTTTAATTTTTAAAAAACTAAACAGATATGTAGAGTGGAAATGTAAAGTGTACACTTGTGAAAAAATCATCTGTGATCATTCCAGGACCCGTGCAGAGACTTTTAACATTCTTTCTTCCACATGTCTGTGACCCAACACATGACTCTGTGAGGATTTGCTCCCTTATCTCCCACATCAGCCTCTGTTCAGTTACCTTTCAGTATCATTCACACTACACACATTGTTTTACAGTGGAACATAAATCTTTTTCCTGCCTCAGCAAAAAAGTGCTTGGTGTAATCATACATCACCAGTTCCAGCCATATTTTGCTGATCCTTTTTTTTCTTTTTTTAAAAATTTTAAACTTCTGGGCATTATTAGTTTTTGCCATATTGTTCCCACGCATAATTTTTGCCTTCCCTTTGAAGATAAACCATACCTTCTTCCTTTTCTATATTGAGTTAAGGAGAAAAAAAGATTTGAAAAGATTTGTAATTAAACTTATTACTTGCTTCAATAAAGTAATCTATCATGAATCACTCTTTAACAAATTTGACATCTGGGGCTTCCCTGGTGGTGCAGTGGTTGAGAGTCTGTCTGCCGATGCAGGGGACGTGGGTTCATGCCCCGGCCTGGGAAGATCCCACATGCCGCAGAGAGGCTGGCCCCGTGAGCCATGGCTGCTGAGCCTGCGCGTCCGGAGCCTGTGCTCCGCAACAGGAGAGGCCACAACAGTGAGAGGCCCACGTACTGCAAAAAAAACCCAAAAAAACAAAAAACAAATTTGACATCTGTAATAAAACTTCACTTTTACATACCTCTTTATGTCAGCCCAGATCTTTTAATATTCTGAGTGAGGGAACCAAAATAATCATAAACTCTTTGTCAGTACAATTAGCATAAATGCCCTGAATAATTTGGAAACATCTATACGTTAAACTTCACTGTGGTCTACTTTGTCTTAACATTTCGAGTTTTCTTTTCAGGGGGGAATATAAGCCAGTATGTTACCCTTTTCTTGATCTTAATGTGAAATTCTCTTTCTGCATATCTAAATACATATCTGACTCAACCTCTTAGAAACCTTACCCACATCTTTATCTCCTTCCCCACTCACTAGCTGGCCCATTCTGTTAAAGTTAAAAAGAATTATGAGTGTAAGCCAAGAGAATGCTGGGCTGCGGAAGTATGTGATTTGAAGATGTTGATGATAAGCACGGAGAATTACAACTACCCTCTTTAACTAGAATGTCATGTGTTTTCCTCACCACCCCCAGAATCCCACTGGCAACTTAGAGGAACAGTATTTTGTTTGGGTCTGTATCTTACTGTTGCAATATGCTGTAATAGAGCAAGCATGTTCCATATATGAGGCAATTTAATTTTTAAAAATATTTAGCTCATGTACTTTGGAAAAAAAACAACTCACTTCAGCAATACTATAGAATTTCTGTAATCCCACTACCTAAGACAAAAGAGGACTAATTTGGAGTCTGGAGAACAAGGCTTGTTAGGAAATGGATTATCTAAAATACAGGTGAGATAAACTTCTTTAACAAAATTCAGGATACTTGGACTATAGGCAGCCTTTGTACAAATAAATATAAGTTCTGCTTTACATATAGGTAGTTATTATATTGTATAAGATCCAGTACCTAAAGATTTATGTACTATTTTTTTCAAAATAGATTTAATTATGTTCACCAATTTGAGGTTGACGCCACTGGGGACCACTACTCCCTTTCATAAAATTATCTCTCTGTCCTTCCTCCCCGAGTTTTATTGTAAGAAGGAGAGTACTGAACTGAATTGACAGTGGTTAAGTCTTGCATTTTGCTTTTTCTATTTTCAGTTAGTTATTAAAAGATTTGCTAATAATTCTTGTCCCATTTATTCTATCTTTATAGAATGTTCCTTAGAGTAAAAATAGGTACTTAATTCTTCATAAGAATCTTTGAATTCATAAACAAGATGTTTTTAAGATCTATCTACAGTTAGGATGGCTCTAAACTCTCTAATAGCTGTATGATATAAATATGGGAGCTGTAAACAAAGTCAGCCCCAGGTGCCATTTAGAGTTTGGGTTCTACAGTAAGCATGGATGATACTCAGATTTTTTTTTTTTCTTGCTTCAGGGTATAATGGAAATGGTCAGAACCATGCACCAAGCATACTGCTAGATGCTTAGGGGCATAGAAAATGGTTGGAAGACATAATTGTTCCCTGTAAGAGTTTCCAATCTGATTAGTGAGAAGACTCGGAGCACACGTAGAGGCCAATCCTGCAGTAGCTCATACATCCAAACAGAATTAGGAGGGGAGAATGTTCTGGTGTAAAGTAGTCAAAAGGATATTCTGGAGGAGACAGAATGTGAACCAAGTTTCTGGGTTCAGGGTAAGGGGGAAGGGTAAGGAGGAAGCATTGCAAGGCAGGGTAGAGGGGGGCAGGATGGAGCAGAGCTATGAACAGCATAAGGAAAAGAATGCTGGCATGAGCTCCCATGAATATGGGGACGGTGAAAAGAACCCTGGACTGAAAGCCAGAAGAAGTATGACATATTTAATGTTTCTGACATTCTGCTGCTTCTTTTATGAAGTGGAATAATTATACCTACTTGGCGTATCTTATAGAGGAGTTGATGGCTCAAAAATAGTATTTGTAGAAGTGCCTTGTAAGTTGTAAATCCAAGCTTTGTTCATCATCGTTACACTTGTGACTGTGTATGTGGGGGTCAGTGTCAGAGAGAAGCAGAAGAGGACACCTAGGAAGGTCATTGCTAGTGGAAAGGAGGTTGGACTTGCTTCAGGAGACAGAACTAGCCACAGGAAAAATTATACAGTTCAATTACATTTAAAACATATTTCCTGATATTGTCATAGGTGATAATGATGAAGAGTCAATGGCGAAGAAAACAGACATAGGCTCTGCTCCCCCTGATCTTATGATCTTTTTCTCACCAGCACTTTGACCTTATGCCAAGACTACAGAATCTTCATCATGACCACAGTATTACCCCTTTCAGAAATATTGTCTTAATTATGGCCTCTTGAAGACTTAAACACATAGGGAAAAAATGACTAAATGTTAAGTCACATAAAAATGCCAGGTGCTGCGAAAATCTTCCTAAGCTTTTTACAGAGGAAGGAACAGGATAAAAATAGTACTTGAGGAATATTACTTTGTTGTGAGTGTGAAGAGCATACCATTGAGAAGTGTAACAAAGACATTTACTGTTTCCTGAATATCTGAGTATATTCAGATATTATAAATATCTATAATAATTCTGGCCCATGGGCTATGAACAGACATTTTTCTTCTAGGCAATGCATTCAGGAGTCAGTGTGTGACCCACCAGCTCTCTTTCCCGCTGTTATGGCCATCCTGGAGGTCCCTGGTTGAGAGGGCAGAGACCCAAGACAGAAACAACTTGTATCTCTGAGTCACTTCATGTTGGGAGCTGCTTTGGAGAGGCATTGGGAACCGCAGCAGACTTCGTGTGAATGTGAAATAAACTCTTTTGGCTTAAATCACTGAGTCCTAGCCTGACTCTTACAGTGAGATGGGCTGGTGACAGTAAGACCTGCTAAATGACAGGAATATTCTAGAGATGAGATGATACAGAGTTGGGAAATGCCTTGAATGCTCTGCTTAGAGTTCCCTGTCCTTGTGTAATGTCATTTCCTTCAACCTGTCACCCATTAATAGAAGGCTGCAGATTGAAAACCAATAAAATACATTTTTTGTTAGTCTTTTCAAGGTTATATAAAAAATAAATTTTAAAAAACATAGCAAACAAACTGAGGACTAAATCCCAAGGGTGGTACTTTGGCCCATAATATTATGTTCACTGAGGGGAGACATAAATGTGGGATAATACCTGCACTGAGATATGCCTCTGCCATTTTCTCATGTCCAGATTCTCTGCTGATGACAGAACAAGCCAGAAATGACTCTAAACATCTACTGCCATGTGTTGTGGGCTTTGTTTACTATATGGGCAGTTTCTCAATGAAGAGAGGCATTTCAGTTATTGCCAGTAGCCGTGTTCCTGTTGACATCTTGATGCTGTATAGGAAAGAGTTAGTGAGCTTTAGCCTCTGGAGCTAAACACATTTTATCAGAAAAAATTTCAGCAATTGACTCTCATCTGGTCATGTTACTTATATCTTGTTATCTCTCAAGGGCCCTGTAATGAAAGCAGGTGTGTGTCCTCTTAAATTAGAGATGTGGCAACTGTAGATATTGTAGTAAGTTCTAACAAGAGACCCTAATGGCTGCTAGATTCAATAATTATAATGAAGCTGGTGGGAGTGTTTGGCCAGGGAAAGTGTCAAAATGGGCAAATATACCCCAGAGTGATGGGATTATAGGATACATCATAACTGGAACAGGAAACACTGCGAACAAAATCTCAAAGACCCTTCCTTCATCCCATCCTTCCTCCCTCCCTCCCTTCCCTCCTTCCTTCCTTTCTTCCTTTTTTCCTTCTTCCCTCCCTCCTTCTTCTTCTTCTTACGTTCTCTCTCTCCCTTTTCCTTCTTCCCTTCCCTGCCCCTTCCTCCCTATGAATAGACCAAAGCAGAATTTTTATTAGATGTTTTTCCAATATTCAGTGTAACAAGCAAGACAGACATTCTTGCTTTTATTTATTAACTAATATCTTAATAATCAAATGACCCAAAATTGCTTTAGTGGCAGTTTTGGGACTACTTTTTCTGTCTTAACTGGGTAAAGAACATGTTCCATAATTCTTGAAGACTGTGGAAAGGTAAAGACAATTGAGGAGAAAGAAAAACTATTCAGGTGAGTGAGAAGAAGGTAAGAAGAAAAATGTGACAAAGAGGACCTGAAAAGGAAAACCAGGAAAGGAGAGAGTGTGTCTTGAGGCACATGGAGGAGGGGAAAATAAAGGTCTTCCTCTGAATACATAGTGGTTTTGCAAAGGTAATGCCACGTAAATGATATTTAGTGTTAATGACTATGCTCGATGCTCTTATATTGACCTGTTAAAATTGACTTTAGTTTTTAGAGCAGTTTAGGTTCATAGCAAAGTTGAGAATGTACAGGTATACTCCCTGCCCCCCACAAAGTGAACAGCCCCTCCACCCCCCGTTATCAACATCCCTCACCAGAGTGGTGTGCTTGTTACAACTGATGAACCTACACTGACACATCATAATAACCTGAAGTCCGTAGTTTACATTACAGTTCATTCTTGGTGTTGTACATTCTGTGGGTTTGGATAAATGTATAACAACATATATCCATCATTATAATATCATACAGAATATTTTCACTGCCCTAAAGATCCTCTGTGCTCCCCCTACTCATTTTCCCTGCCCCCCATCCCTCCGTCCCCGGCAACCACTGATCTTTTTACTGTCTCTATAGTTTTGCCTTTTCCAGAACATCAGTTAGTTGGGAATCATAGAGTGTGTAGCCATTTCAGGTTGTCTTCCTTCACTTAGTAATATCCATTTAGGTTTCCTCCATGTCTTTTTTTTTTTTTTTTTTTTTTTTTTTTATTTTACAAATTTAATCAGTTATACATATACATATGTTCCCATATCCCCTCCCTTTTGCGTCTCCCTCCCACCCTCCCTATCCCACCCCTCCAGGCGGTCACAAAGCACCGAGCTGATCTCCCTGTGCTATGCGGCTGCTTCCCACTAGCTATCTACCTTACGTTTGGTAGTGTATATATGTCCATGCCGCTCTTTCACTTTGTCACAGCTTACCCTTCCCCCTCCCCATATCCTCAAGTCCTCCATGTCTTTTTATGGCTTGATAACTTAAACTTACTCTTTGAGAGGAACGTAAAATGATCTTCTCAAGTTATTCTAGAGCAAGAAATATGTAGTAGATGATACTGGTGCCCGCAGCCACGTTCCCTTGGCCCACTCAGCCCTAGTAAGCACTCCCTGTGCTTGCCGCTAGCTTCCCACCCTGCTGCCCTCTGCCTCTCTACTTCAGGGCTTTCTCTTAAGCCTTGGTTGGTTTAGCCATGAATAGGTGGAGCCTTGAAGGATGGAGACGGGGAGCTCTAGGGTCAGGGCAACTGTCAGTTGTGAACTGGACCAGAGGTTTGATGCCCCCCCTTCTGATCCTGCAGTGGAACAGTTCTGAGGTTCATTTCTTTCTGGTTCCTGAGGGGCCTCAGAGGGAATACGCCTCAGGTGTCCACAGTGATGATCAACTCAAAACTCACCCTGACTTGCTTTCTCTCCTCTTCTGACTCATTCATCCCATTCTTTCCCTCCAGCTTCCTGGACTCACATCCAAATAACCGCAGTTCACCAAGCCCTTGTCTCAGTTTTTGCTTTTGTAGGAATCCAAATTAAGATACGTTACTTCCACCATAAAATGTTTTTCAAACTCAGCTCCTCTGTTTATTTGATCTAATTTTTCAACTATTTTGAGAATAAGTTGGATTGAAATATGTTTACACAGACACAGAGCTCCTGTAAGGATGGGAAACAGAATTATGGAACAATTTCTTTCCTTCTCAAACAGTTTTTCATTGGTCAGGCTAGATGCTTACTAGTGCTTTCAGGGTTATTATTGGAAGTGCTAATTGGTTAGTATGTAACACAGCTTGTTATGGCATTACAAGGGGAAAATGCTAAAAGTAATGTATTATTTTTATTTCCTTTTCCTCAGCCCCACAACTATTGAGAACCATTTAACCTCCAAGTTATTAAGGAATTTTTTTTTTCTTTAGAGATGACAATGCCTGATGATTTCTCTGTCCTTAGGGCAAGGGTAACTCTTGGTGTGCTGCCTGAACCAAACAGATAAATATAATTATTATTTCTGTATATTTGATGATGGAAGGATTTCAGGCTCCACAGACTGATCTTTCTGTTGCCAACTGCATGCTGCCGAAACCTTGATTAAAGGCTCACTGAAGTAGTTTATCAGTATTTGTTTGGTTTCAGGAAGTAAAATATGTGAGCTCAATATGAATGACAGACTACGTCCAGCACAAGCATTTGTTTCATCAGCCAGTGAAACTCAGAATCCTTGCTGTAGATAATGTATGAGGAAGATATTTTCCTTTCCCAGATTTGCATAGAGCTCAATAGTCCTCTGATTCCAGACATAATATGTTCTGTGGTAGCTTTCCTTGCCTCCATCTTCCTCTTGCAAATGTGAATGTGCTAGAATACAGACATCATTTAAAAAAATAATTTAAACCCTTCAAATTCCCCTGTCTGGAAAATGTTTATACAATTTGTAACAGAGAAGCCCAAAGCACTGCTGAAGACAGCCAAAATATTTTGCTGACTTTTTGAAGGGATCATTTCTAGGCAAGGGGAGAAAAATACTGATCCTGATAAAAGGGGAAAGGAGTGAAAAAAGCAGGTTCTGATTTTTATGCTTTCATAAAATAGTAAGCAAATATATTAAGACATTCTTTTAAAAATCCTAAAATGGATGGAGCTAGGCTGTGAAATGCCCTTTAGTCTCTTGGGTCTAAACAAGCAAAAAAGTTAGGGACACTATAATTAATCTGATGTTTTCTCTGTGTGTCTGAGAGAAAGAGGGGGCATGGCTGAGAGATGAGGGGGTGAAGAGGGAGAGAGAGATTATAAGAGAGGGAGAGAGGGAGAGGGAGGGGGAGAGAAGGAGGCAGGAGAGAGGAGAGAGAAGAAAATAGAGAGAAAAACTTGGTGGAGGGGGTAAGAAACACACACACACACACACACACACACACGCACACACACACAAATGAAACCATCATATGAGCATTTCCAGAGTTCACTTGGTGATTGTAGAATGGTGATTTTATTTTTAGTACATACTCTCCTACCCCTAAATGGAAAACATTAATTAATACAAATAAACTTTTGATAAGTCTCAATTATTTAATCTGTATATAAAATTTGAGGTATGTATCCTAATCAAGCCTTTTAACATTAAGAATTTTGAGTCCTTTCATTTTATCATTCTCATGAACCTGAGCCTTTGTCATTCTGTATGGACACACCATGTGCAGGAGTGATTACAAAAACAAAACAAAACAGACATCAAAGAAGGATGCCTTGATTTCTTTCTGTGGAACAAAACTGAAGGAAACAAAGATATTCACCGTCTATTGTAACTTTGGTGGTTTTCCAAATTGCCTGCAGTACCGCGAGCTCTTTGTTCAGACCTTTTAAAATAACACAAACAGAAAACATGCAGAACATTTAGAGTGAAGGCTGACAGTATCTTTTCAGCTGATGGGACTTGGGGGTAAAAAAAAAAAAAGTAATAATAATAAAAACAACCTGCACAATGTGAATTAGAAAGAAATACCTGTCTTTACCTTTTACATTTTTGGGGCTTCTCTACATTTGTAATATAATCTTTATATTTTGAAATGGTGGTTTATGTCCTTCTTTTCCCCCTTTTATTTTCTTTCATTAAAAAAAAACCCTTCTATGTGTGGGATAAGCGTGCAGTGAGGTATATGATAGGTGCTACAGTAATTTTGAAAATGTATATTATTTGGCAAAATAGTTTGTAGTGATTTCATCCCATTGTGTACGTTTGTATTTGGATACTTCTTTAAAGGTGAATTTTTGATCTGATGAACCATAATGACTTCTTCCACAGCACATCCCTCTCAGATGCTGAATTATTGGGCCTCCACTGCAGTTATGGTTTATTGGGTAAATAATAGTCTGACTGTACCAAGGCAAAAGTTATGGATGGTCCCACGCACATGTTAGCTGCCTGCAAATCTTGCCATTGTTCCCCTGAAAACAGTTACCAGAGTATACGGGCCAATGGGAGGGGCAGGGGTTCCCTTTGGATAATGACAGTGCTGTGCCCTCTACACTCTTCAAGGTCTTTTGTTCTTCGTTTTTCCTTAGAACATGACAGCAGCTCTGAGGGATCAGTGTTGGGAGCCAGTGAGAAAGCTGAATCTTCGTGGGTTAATTGACTCACGCGGGGCCTTGGAACTCTTTGGATGGAGAGCTTGGCTGGGAAGGTGGGTCTCCCTCTGTGTGCTGGCCAGCTTCCTCCTCCTCCACAGATTCTATAGCAGGTGTAGAGCAAGGTGGCTGAGATTTAGCATTTCGCTTCAAGGAAAAAAAAAGATTAATATAATGCTTAAATGTCAACAGTGTTCAAGTCTGGTCACATTTTGAGACCAAAAGAGAGAAAAACCATTTTAAGAAATTAACAGGAAAAGAGTGGTAGTGCTGAAAGGAAGAATTAGTCATTTTATTTAAGAGCTGAAGTTCTAGGTTTGGAAATGTAGATGGCAAGGACCTTCACTGTCATCACAGGTGTATGGAACTAGGTGCTAGTTCAGTAATGTCACCAGGAGCGTATTTTCAACAAATGGCCAAAATTGTGTATTTCTTAAAATAAATTTCTTAAAAAACAAGACAGATTTTCAGAACTGAGTTTGTTCTAGGGACTTACACTCAGGATTTTCAAAATGTGCTCCAAGGTGGCCTTGTCAGAGTGGAAACATTAAGAATTTCCCAAATTCTCCATGCTAAAAAATACAAAGACTTCATCCTGTTTGCCTTTTACTTTGCCCATCTATTTGTTCTTGCTGATGGGATTACATCCCAAATATTTTTTATGCAATTGCAAGGTAAATATGTATTGCTGTAATCTTATATACAAGTCACTCAGCTTGGCATTGCTGGATATAATAATGTGAGTAAGATATTATCCCTGCTGTATTAGTTTTTTTATTGCTGTTTTATAAATTACCACAAATTTATCAGCTTAAATCAACACCCATTTATTAGCTTCTGTGGGGCAGAAGTTCAGCACAGTGTGGCTGGGTTCTCTGCTCAGGGTTTCACCAGGGTAAAATCAAGCTGTCAGCTGGGCTGTGTTTCTGTCTGGAGGCTCTGGGAAAGAATCAACTTCCAGGTCATTCTTGGCAGAATTCAGATCTTTGTGGTTGCAGGACTGAGGTCCCTATATTCTCTCTGGCTTTCTTACTGGAGGCTGCTTATGATTCCTAGAAGCTTCCTTGCCACGTGACCCCCTCTATCTTTAAACCAGCAATGAGCACTTCTCAGGCTTCAAATTCCCTTTGTACTTGGATACTCTGACTTTCTTTTCTGATGAAGAAAATTTTCTGCCTTTAAAGGTCTCATGTGATTAAGTCATGACCACCCAGATAATCTTTCTATCTTAATGTCAGCTGATTTGGGACCTTAATTCCATTTGTAAAATCTTCACAGCAGTACTTAGATTAATGCTTGATTGAGTAACCTAGAGGTGTATGTACACCAGCGACCAGGAATCTCGGAGGTTCATTTTATAATTTTGCCTACCACATCTGCCATAAGGGAGACTGAAGTCCTTTAAGATGGATAAAACAAGGATAAAAAGAGGATGCAGGAAGAATTATAAGAGCTGCAGGAGAGGGATCAACCAGATGTTACAGGGGTTTAAAAGTAGAAGTAACTACTTTTGCTTAAGAAAATCTAGAGAGATTTCATGTAAAGAACCTTGAAGGATAGGTAGTATTTTTATTCATGGAGATTAGGATACTCCAAGCAGAGATAACAGTACAAACAGAGGCACAGAGATGGGAAAGGGAAGCGTGTTGGAGAAATTGTTAGCAGCACTATAGAGATTGAGCATGAAATACATTTGGAATATTTGGGAAGGACTTTAAATGCCAGGCATATTAATTTGTCTCAAAATTGGTGAGAATGAGCTACCTCTAAAAGTTATTAAATATGAGAGAGTTGTGATGAGAACTATAGAAGGATTGAAAGTGGAACAGGAAAATGTTGGAGTTAGAGGGGGTATCCAGGAAGGGTCTCTGGCAATAGCTCAGAAGGTAACGAGGACCACAAATCTATTAGGGGAAGTGAGAATGGAGGGAAGAGAATGGATGAATGTGATGAGGGAGTCTGTAAACTTGAAAACAGATTGGAAATATGGAGGGAAAGGAACGGGAAGCCGACTCCATTTTGAGCCGGCTCTCATAAACAGAGACAGGGATGTTGGAGTTTCTTTGGAAAGAAAATGCAATGAGATAGGTTGTACATAGCACACAATTCAGATGGCACCATTGTTGAAAGTACTCTTGGACCTCAGCCATCGACAGGAAGGAGGGAGCCAAGGCCATACTAGACAAAGGGCTAGTGGAATGGAACTAACTGGGCTCTAAGGTTGCCATGAATGAGCAAATATATAATTAAAATGAATCCAGTCATGGCAGTAGAAGTACGCTGATCACTGGTAGTAAGGATGCTTGGGGTCTCAATCATTTTGGAGAAATCAGTGGCAATAGACATGGGGGTATAGGCTAGTCCCCAAGTGGAAGGGGTTAGTAAAAACTAGTTAGGATACAAGGGACTCAGCCGTCTCTTAGAAAACTGATGCACCCTTCAGAAGCTATTCAAACAAGGTGTCCAGCCATAGAGGTGACAGAAGTTGGGGGAGGCAACCCACAGTCCAAGGGCTTGCAGTAGACACATTGGGAGCAGAACTAATGTCAATTCCATGGACTAGATTGTATCAATGCAATGATACATATCGGCCCCCTTGGAAATGAAATGGCACAGTCTGTAAGGTGAGGATGTTATGATCAGTTTACAATCGGAAGGGACAGGCAAGGCTAAGGCTATTATTTAATATACTGATTTTCAGAAGAAAGTCAATCAAAACTTCCTGGCAGGCAGGTAGGAATGTGGTTCTGTCCCTTAGAAAAGTGACAGTGGTTCTGTCTTCCATAGAATTTCGAGGGAGGGCAGGAATGAAAATTTCGATATACAAAAAACATAGGGAGGAAATTATTATAAACTACTCTTCATTAAACTTTAAATGGAGAGAAAAGAGCTGTGCCAAAAGGAGCTGTGCTCAGGAAGGGGCAGGATTATTTGCTTATTTTAAAGAATCTGGTGGCTTTATGCTTGTTTGTAGATAGAGGAGAAGGAACCAGGGGAACTACTGAAGGTGAGGAGTGAGGAGTGATCAGGTGGTGTGAGGTCCTGGAGGAGAAAGAGAAAGGGATGAGGTCGGAGCAGGGTGAAGTTAGTGGGATCTCCTCTCTGGTGGGAGGAAAGGCTTAGGTTCTTTGTAAAAAAAAAAAAAAAATTCAGGACACATCATCCTCAATCAGTGATGTTGTCCATCTAAAAATTATTAGTATCTCCTTCCTAAAACCTGTTTTTGAAAGTACTTATGTGATAGGTCTGCTCATATTGTCCCGTGCATGTGCTTCATATTAAGACTTAGGTTTTCAAACTTTTCCTTGAAGTTTTCCATTGACTCACCCTTGTCTTCAGGAGGCTGGACAGTGAGGGTGGGAATGTCCTTAGAATTCCTACTTATAACTTCTCAACTACCCCACGGAGTACAGTAAGACAGAGGGCCCCGGCACCAAGCCAGGGAAGGAAGATCAGAATCCCAAAGAGTCAGTGGGAGTCAGTGTTAGCAGTGCCAAGCCAGGAGAGAGGAGGTGAGGTGCCACCGGAAGATGAAACAGAGGGTCAGCTGCCCAAGGAGACCACAAAGCTGGAGAATGGAGGTACTGGGAGAGTAGAGAATGAGTCGGGAGGGAAGGGCCAGAGCAAAGCCAGAGATGTGGTGAAGTAAGGCATGGCTGAAGTGTTGGATTGGTTTAAGACAGTTGTGCAATTTCAGGACATAATACCGTAAGAAAAGTTGCTGTTGTTGTTGTTTTCCTAGCAAGACATCTAAGATGTTCCTACCAAGTTGCAGAAAGTCTTAAAGTAACAGGTTCTTTGAACAATTTCCGAGCCCGTTCATGCCCCAGTCTCTCCTCCCTGGTCTTTATGGGCATCTTTGACGATTCAACCCAAAATACCAGTTTTACCTAAACTTTTCTGCCCAGCTTCCATTTTTGCCTGAAATAGCCTCCTGGTACTATCTGCCAAAAGCACTCTGTTTAGGCCGTGAGTTTCTGAAATCCCACCTCCTCCAGGCAAACATATTGGCATAATTATGGAACTTCTCCAACCAGCTCTTCCAATCCAAACAAGACACCATGGCATCCCTTCCACTTCGCATCCTCCAAGAGGCACTTCACCTGTTGTACATGATGTTAAAAGAGTCTTTGTGAATATAACTTAAAAAAAATTTGTTCCAACCTTACCCTGTCCTCCTCAAATGGTCATTTTAAATTCGAAGTGCTTCGTACGCACTTAAATCTCTTGATCTCAGGTGAACCCAGTACAATGTAATATTTTATTCATTTTATTTAACATGTATTTCTTGAGTGCTCACTGTCTTCCCTGGGCGGTGATGGTATGGTGGTGGTGCTGGTGGCGGTGTGTGTGCATGTGTAGGAGATGGAGATCCAGGTAGAAGAAATGATGTCTACAAGAGCAGAGGCATGCCTGGAAGAATTGCATTGCGTGCACTGTGGCTGGAGGACAAGATGTATGGATGCATGAGGGCATGGTGGTGTGGGTAACTCATCCGACAACCTCTGTTGAAAAGGAGCTGAGGTGTTGCTCTGAGGTGTTTGGAGTGTATTCCAAAGGCAGTGAGGGAGCCGTAGGTTTTCAAGCAGGGGAGTAAAATAACTGTGATCTCTGTGAAGAGATCTGAATCTTTTTCAGTGATGTGAGCTAATCAGTAAAAGTTTTTGCTGAATTAAATTATGTTTCATGCATGTGAAGTGAATGTAAGGCAGCGGCTGCCCTGGAGTGGGGAGAGGCTGGAATCTGTAAGAACTGATGGACCACTACACGCATTCAGATAAGACATGGTGGAGATCATAGGAATATGGATGACTTCTGGTTTTGCCTTTGGATTTCTGATTATTTTGCCGATTTCTTAAAATGAACATGAATTACATTTATCATTTTAAAAAACCTCATAGACCTTATTATGAAAGAAAATAGCAATGACCGACTTTGGGAGGGCGGGTAGAGCAAAGGACAGAGTTGAGAGACATTTTGAAAATGCTGGACTTGGATGAAGAACAGACCTCCTGCCACCGCATATGTACAAGTCCTGTGTTAGATTTATAGTGTTGGATATTGATTGCTGAGTTCTTTTGAGATTGTAAAGTAATCCCATGCCTCCATGAGTATTGGAGCCTGAGGTAGTCTCCCTAACGGACATTTGGGAAGTTGAGGCCCTCATGTAGGGAGATGAAGTTCATGGGAAGGATTACAACCAGGCTAGAAGGAGGCTAGTCTCTTTCAGATCTCTTTCTTTCAGGTCAGCCCTTTATGGGAGGCAACGGTGCTGGGGATTTTTGGTACACTTTTCAGTGATGGGGAAGACCATCTACTGCTGGCTGCAGTTTGGGAGTTAGGAAGCACCAGCCATCCCCAGAGGGCTCCACACTAAAATTGACTGAGCCGTATCTCATACATTAGACTCTTCAGTTGCTTGTTATTCTTGTATTTATTTCCTTTCTTTTATCTTTGCTTAGTGGAATCTTGTTTTCACTTTGTCTCAGCTGGGCTTTGGGGAATTGAAGAAAAAGTTGTGTATCCATGTTGGGCTAAACCATGCAATGGGGGCCTCTGTGCATGGCCTTGGTAACAGTAATTAGCATGAGTTCCCCAGGGTAAGATGAGTCTCAGGATATGAGTGGGAGGCTGTGAGTTCCAGATAGCCTTCACTAGTGGTGATTCTCTCTCTCTGTTACTGTGAAGGATTGGGATCTGATCTTTTTAAAGGTATCTGCATATAACTTGGTGCCTGTTAAGTTGAAGGTAAAATTGGGAAAGAGAGAGGGTTTGAGTATTACTTGGTGTTCTGTTTGCCAAATGAGACGACAGACGCCATGGACTGAAAGGCACTCCTGAAGGACAGGTTTTATGAGGAATAATTGTGCTTGACATAGACATGTGAGGGTGAGGTGTCTTTGGTCTCATCAGGTGCACTTATCCAGGAAGTGGCTAGATTTGTTCTTTATGTGGAGAAAGACATTACACACAAGAGCTAGAACTTAAGACGTCTTATCCAAACAGGGGTTGATAAAACTGGGTCTGCCGCCTCAGAGCATTGCCGTAAGAACAGAGTCAATGGTGACAAGGCTATGGATTGATTCTGGAAGTAGAGTGGGATAATACATGTCAAAGTACCATAATATATATTACTATTATTGTAAATAATAAGCAAGAGCTCTGTGTTTTTTTGCTATCTGTCCCCTTCACATTTCTGCAGTGTATTATTACTCTTTCTGTTCTTAGAAGCACTTTTAATTATGTTATTTTCAGACCTAAAGCTAAGATTTATTTGGAGAACTCCTTTGTCCTCTGGTAAGGAAGTTTTTAGTTTTGCCTGGAAGAGTTGTATTTAAGATGCAATGATTAAAGCTTAAATATAGCATGATCTCAATCTGACTAAAATCTGGTTCAATCTTTTAAAAAATCATTGTTCTTTAAAGTCTGGTAACTTTTGGTTTCATTCAGACAGGACTGAGAAAGCTACTCACATTTGGAATTGAAGGAAGGAAATAATTTCTTTTTAAACACCACAAAATCCCTGAGTATTACTAATACTATAAGGCTTTTTCTTCCCCCACTCAATTTATCTGGAGAAACCCTGATTTGCATATGTTTACATCTATTTGTGTGTGCAATTCGAGTGACTCCCAACTCCAAGTATGTAAGATGAAACAAATTAACTCTTTGTTTTAACCTGCTGTGATTCTTGTATAATACTATGTGGTAGGTGTGGAAATTTTAAGTGCCTTTTAAACTGGAGAAGAATTTAGGAAGTGTGGAGGTGGGCATTCAGGGTACCATCTTGGCCTCAGGAGTAAGGATGGGAAGAGGTCTGGGAGAGTGTCATTATGGGCACATATGTCCTTGACTGTGGGCTTACAGAGCACCCCTAGCTGAGCAAGGGAGATCCTAGAAGAGGGTTTTGAGACACTTCCATCTGTAATCACACACTTAGAACAAAGCTTGTGGAGGCAAAGCTTGACCATGGTCCCCTGCACCTCACCATTACTGCTGTTCTCATGTTATACCCTTGCCTTCCTTTCAAAGACCCCCAGGCATGTCTTAATTTTCTGCAAGTCTATATTATAAAAAGGTTGTGTAACATTATTATTACATGTTCACTAGTCACATTTTGGAAAAGAAAAAAATCTCCCCAAACTTTCTCCCTATAATGTGTTTTTGTTTGTTGGTTTGCTTTTCTTTGGAAGCACATCCATCCAGCCCTAAGAAAATAAAAAACTGGAGGCGATTTTCGGTTCTTCAGAAAACAGTAAACAAACAATTTTTTTCCCCGGGGGTATGGTCTTTGGAATCATACAATGAAACCTCCAAGGCAGTTGCTTCTTTGCCTACCTTTTAGGCCAGACTCGGAGACTGCATTACCCAGTGCAGTGGCCACTAACCACATGTGGTCATTGGGACACATGAAATGTGACTGAATTGAGGTGTGCTGGCATTGTAAAATACACACTGATTTTGAAGGCTTCCTCTGACAAAAAAATGTAAGACTTCTCATTAATAATTTTAAAAATATTGATTAGCTATTGAAATGATAATATTTTAGATATACTGGATTAGGTAAAATATATTACCAAAGTTAATTTTCTGCTTCTTCCTGCTGTTTTTTAAATGGAGCTACTGGAAAGTGTACAATTACACTCGTGGTTCACACAACGTTTTTATTAGTTGGGACTGCCAAGAGATGCTCGTCACTCTTCATCCTAATGGGAAACCTATAACAAGAGCTGAGATCCAGTACTGGGCTGCGGTGGGGAGCGATTGCTACCCATTACTCATGCTCTAGATTATTACTACTTGTGATTTGAATATCAAATGTCTTAAATTCATTTAATGGGGGTCTTGTTTGCCTTACCTTTTTTTCTGCCCTGCCCATGTTTCTAACATGATTCAATGAAGAGAAGGCCAATGTCCGGAGCTTCAGGCCTATGTAAGTAGATTTTAGTTGAAACATGATTTCTCCTGATGACTAGTAAAAACTAATCAGGTTTGGTCATTTATTCACTTGGAATGTTGTCTCACTGAAACCTTGATACTCTATTTAACCTACTTCTAGTTGGCAAATATCTGCTGCCATGTTAGGTTATGCTTTTTTGCTTAAATTAACTCTTAATAATATAACGTAGCAGATACAGGAGAATGGGTGGGGGAGAAAAAGTTTTCATTTTTTTTTTAAATACAAGACTGATTTTATTATATTACCAGGGAAATAAGTTAGAGTGCTCTGGCAGTCTCAATAAATCACACATGAAGTCGTCTTTTTTTTTTCCTAAATTAAATTTTTATTTAAATAAAAGTGTTCTGTTTGTATTTGAGCTGACAGCTAAATCTGATAATTAGAGTGCATGAAGTTGGCTTTGATTGGCATTGTAATTGGATTGTCATTGGGCTGAGAACCTATTATCTTTGGATCATGCCCCATGAAATCTGTTGAAGAAACTTTGCTGCCAGTCATTAGAGCCACCATCTTGGCTTACAAATTAGGTTTGAAAGGCTTCTTACCACTGGGAATGTAATTTAAACCACTGCAATTGCACTCCCATTAATTAAAATTATATTAAAATTATGGTTCATTTTCTAAATATTTTTTTCATATTTTATTAGACATACTTATTACTAAATGCTGAACAAATTACATAGCGGTGCTTAGTAAAATTATGTTTCAGAGATAATCCATCTCTTCAGCACATGCTACTCAGCACCAGTAGAATTAGTCAGTGTTAATCATGAAAAGATATACTATTTATGTTTTTCATTACAGGTTTCATAAGGAAGCATATCCATTATTTTAACATAAAATGCAAGCCCAGCAATGTCTACCGTAAATTAAGATAGGTCCTGCCGATAATGAAATATGCAGCTTCGCTATAAGGAGATGTCGTCCGTTATGGTCACAGTTCTTCCTGTAGTAATTTTTTTTCTTTTCTAAAACAATAGAAGCCTGTAAAAGAGAGAAGACTTTTTTTTTTTTTTGGAGAGAAGATTAGGCGGGGCGGGGTGGGAGAAAAGCACACACATGCCAAAAATCTATGCTGCTCTTTATTCCTATTATTGTCTGCTAAAAGCAGATCAGAGCTGATTAAGACAGAAAAGGAGCTTGTGAGGGCTGAGAATACGAATGAGACGGGAGTTGGTGGTGAGGCTGATCTGTCCGGGCTGGTAGAGAAGGGGGTATGTGTGTGCTGGGGCCCACAGTGCATCCTCCCTGGCCCTGGCCCTTCTCTCTGGCCATAAAAGCCCAGATACTCATAGGCAGATGCTGCCATCAAGTATGTGGATATGAAGGGCTCAGAGGCATACTTTCTGAGATTCAGAACTAGGCAGAAATTCTTAGGTGTGCTTCTCTTGTTTTATTTCCTTTCTTTTTGTAATTGACGTTTGAGTGTTCAGAAATATCTCCCCATTCCTCAATTTCTTTCTAACCTTGGGGGGATAGTTCGGCAACTTGAATAAAAAACTTTGATGGGATTTGAAAGGATAAAACAAAGTATTAAAATTTGTCCTAATTTTATTTAGATTGCTAAATATGTGTACCCTCCCCAGCTCTCCTGAGAAGTCCCTCTCAGCTACATTTTTACCTGGTGCCTATTTCTATCGTTTCTTTTTTTTTTTTTTCTTAACATCTTTATTGGAGTATAATTGCTTTATAATGGTGTGTTAGTTTCTGCTTTATAACAAAGTGAATCAGTTATACATGTACATATGTTCCCATATCTCTTCCCTCTTGCGTCTCCCTCCCTCCCACCCTCTGTATTCCACCCCTCTAGGTGGTCACAAACCAACGAGCTGATCTCTCTGTGCTATGTGACTGCTTCCCACTAGCTATCTGTTTTACGTTTGGTAGTGTATATATGTCCATGCCACTCTCTCGCTTTGTCATAGCTTACCCTTCCCCCTACCCATATCCTCAAGTCCATTCTCTAGTAGGTCTGTGTCTTTATTCCCGTTTTACCCCTAGGTTCATCATGATGTTTTTTTGTTGTTGTTGTTTTTGTTTTTTTTCTTAGATTCCATATATATGTGTTAGAATACAGTATTTGTTTTTCTCTTTCTGACTTACTTCACTCTGTATGACAGACTCTAGGTCCATCCACCTCACTACAAATAACTCAACTTCATTTCTTTTTTTTTTTTTTTTTTTTTTTCGGTATGCGGGCCTCTCACTGCTGCGGCCTCCCCCGTTGCGGAGCACAGGCTCCGGACGCGCAGGCTCAGCGGCCATGGCCCACGGGCCCAGCCGCTCCGTGGCACACGGGATCCTCCCAGACCGGGGCACGAACCCGCATCCCCTGCATCGGCAGGCGGACTCTCAACCACTTGCGCCACCAGGGAGGCCCCATTTCTTTTTATGGCTGAGTAATATTCCATTGTATATATGTGCCACATCTTCTTTATCCATTCATCTGTTGATGGACACTTAGGTTGCTTCTATGTCCTGGCTATTGTAAGTAGAGCTGCAATGAACATTTTGGTACATGACTCTTTTTGAATTATGGTTTTCTCAGGGTATATGCCCAGTAGTGGGATTGCTGGGTCATATGGTAGTTCTATTTGTAGTTTTTTAAGGAACCTCCATACTGTTCTCCATACAGGCTGTATCAATTTACATTCCCACCAACAGTGCAAGAGTGTTCCCTTTTCTCCACACCCTCTCTAGCATTTATTGTTTCTAGATTATTTGATGATGGCCATTCTGACCGGTATGAGATGATATCTCATTGTAGTTTTGATTTGCATTTCTCTAATAATTAATGATGTTGAACATTCTTTCATCTGTTTGTTGGCAATTTGTGTATCTTCTTTGGAGAAATGTCTGTTTAGGTCTTCTGCCCATTTTTGGATTGGGTTGTTTGTTTCTTTGTTATTGAGCTGCATGAGCTGCTTGTAAATTTTGGAGATGAATCCTTTGTCAGTTGCTTCATTTGCAAATATTTTCTCCCATTCTGAGGGTTGTCTTTTGGTCTTTCTTTTTTATTTTTTTTCACGGTACGCGGGCCTCTCACTGTTGTGGCCTCTCCCGTTGCGGACCACAGGCTCCGGATGCGCAGGCTCAGTGGCCATGGCTCATGGGCCTAGCCGCTCCGCGGCATGTGGGATCTTCCCGGACCAGGGCACAAACCTGTGTCCCCTGCATCGGCAGGTGGACTCTCAACCACTGTGCAACCAGGGAAGCCCTGTCTTTTGGTCTTCTTTATGGTTTCCTTTGCTGTGCAAAAGCTTTGAAGTTTCATTAGGTCCCATTTGTTTATTTTTGTTTTTATTTCCATTTCTCTAGGAGGTGGGTCAAAAAGGATCTTGCTGTGATTTATATCATAGAGTGTTCTGCCTATGTTTTCCTCTAAGAGTTTGATAGTGTCTGGCCTTACATTTAGGTCTTTAATCCATTTTGAGTTTATTTTTCTGTATGGTGTTAGGGAGTGTTCTAATTTCATACTTTTACATGTTCCTGTCCCGTTTTCCCAGCACCACTTATTGAAGAGGCTGTCTTTGCTCCACTGTATATTCTTGCCTCCTTTATCAAAGATAAGGTGACCATATGTGTGTGGGTTTATCTCTGGGCTTTCTATCCTGTTCCATTGATCCATATTTCTGTTCTTGTGCCAGTACCACACTGTCTTGATTACTGTAGTTTTGTAGTATAGTCTGAAGTCAGGGAGCCTGATTCCTCCAGCTCCATTTTTCGTTCTCAAGATTGCTTTGGCTATTTGGGGTCTTTTGTGTTTCCATACAAATTGTGAAAATTTTTTTTCTAGTTCTGTGAAAGATGCCAGTGGTAGTTTGATAGGGATTGCATTGAATCTCTAGATAGCTTTGGGCAGTAGAGTCATTTTCACAATGTTGATTCTTCCAATCCAAGAACATGGTATATCTCTTCATCTATTTGTATCATCTTTAACTTCTTTCATCAGTGTCTTATAATTTTCTGCATACAGGTCTTTTGTCTCCTTGGGTAGGTTTATTCCTAGATATTTTATTCTTTTTGTTGCAATGGTAAATGGGAGCGTTTTCTTGATTTCACTTTCAGATTTTTCATCATTAGTGTATAAGAATGCCAGAGATTTGTGTGCATTAATTTTGTATCCTGCTACTGTACCAAAATAATTGATTAGTTCTAGTAGTTTTCTGGTAGCATCTTTAGGATTCTCTATGTATAGTATCATGTCATCTGCAAACAGTGACAGCTTTACTTCTTCTTTTCTGATTTGGATTCCTTTTATTTTTTTTTCTTCTCTGCTGTGGCTAAAACTTCCAAAACTATGTTGAATAAGAGTGGTGAGAGTGGGCAACTTTGTCTTGTTCCTGATCTCAGTGGAAGTGGTTTCAGTTTTTCACATTGAGGATGATGTTGGCTGTGGGTTTGTCATATATGGCCTTTATTATGTTGAGGAAAGTCCCCTCTATGCCTACTTTTTGGAGGGTTTGTTTCATAAATGGGTGTTGAATTTTGTTGAAAGCTTTCTCTGCATCTACTGAGATGACCATATGGTTTTTCTCCTTCAATTTGTTAATATGGTGTATCACGTTGATTGATTTGCGTATATTGAAGAATCCTTGCATTCCTGGTATAAACCGCACTTGATCATGGTGTATGATCCTTTTAATGTGCTGTTGGATTCTGTTTGCTAGTATTTTATTGAGGGTTTTTGCATCTATGTTCATCAGTGATATTGGCCTGTAGTTTTCTTTCTTTGTGACATCTTTGTCTGGTTTTGGTATCAAGGTGATGGTGGCCTCATAGAATGAGTTTGGGAGTGTTCCTCCCTCTGCTATATTTTGGAAGAGTTTGAGAAGGATAGGTGTTAGCTCTTCTCTAAATATTTGATAGAATTCGCCTGTAAAGCCATCTGGTCCTGGGCTTTTGTTTGTTGGAAGATTTTAAATCACAGTTTCAGTTTCACTGCTTGTGATTGGTTTGTTCATATTTTCTATTTCTTCCTGGTTCATTCTCGGCAGGTTGTGCATTTCTAAGAATTTGTCCATTTCTTCCAGGTTGTCCATTTTATTGGCATACAGTTGTTTGTAGTAATCTCTCATGATCCTTTGTATTTCTGCAGTGTCAATGTTACTTCTCCTTTTTCATTTCTAATTCTATTGATTTGAGTATTCTCCCTTTTTTTCCTGATGAGTCTGGCTAATGGTTTATCAATTTTGTTTATCTTCTCAAAGAACTAGCTTTTAGTTTTATTGATCTTTGCTATCGTTTCCTTCATTTCCTTTTCATTTATTTCTGATCTGGTCTTTATGATTTCTTTCCTTCTGCTAACTTTGGGGTTTTTTTGTTCTTCTTTCTCTAATTGCTTTAGGTGTGAGTTTAGGTTGTTTATTCGAGATGTTTCCCGTTTCTTAAGGTAGGATTGTATTGCTATAAACTTCCCTCTTAGAACTGTTTTTGCTGCATCCCATAGGTTTTGGGTCATCATGTCTCCATTGTCATTTGTTTCTAGGTATTTTTTGATTTCCTCTTTGATTTCTTCAGTGTTCACTTCATTATTAAGTAGTGTATTGTTTAGCCTCCATGTGTTTGTATTTTTTACAGATCTTTTCCTGTAATTGATATCTAGTCTCATAGCGCTGTGGTCAGAATAGATACTTGATACAATTTCAATTTTCTTAAATTTACCAAGGCTTGATTTGTGACCCAAGGTATGATCTATCCTGTAGAATCTTCCATGAGCACTTGAGAAAAATGTGTATTCTGTTGTTCTTGGATGGAATGTCCTATAAATATCAATTAAGTCCATCTTGTTTAATGTATCATTTAAAGCTTGTTTCCTTATTTATTTTCATTTTGGATGATCTGTCCATTGATGAAAATGGGGTGTTAAAATCCCCTACTATGATTGTGTTACTGTCAATTTCCCCTTTTATGGCTGTTAGCATTTGCCTTATGTATTGAGGTGCTACTATGTTGGTTGCATAAATATTTACAATTGTTATATCTTCTTCTTGGATCGATCCCTTGATCATTTTGTAGTGTCCTTCTTTGTCTCTTGTAATAGTCTTTATTTTAAAGTCTATTTTGTCTGATATGAGAATTGCTACTCCAGCTTTCTTCTGAGTTCCATTTGCATGGAATATCTTTTTCCATCCCCTCACTTTCAGTCTGTATGTGTCCCTAGGTCTGAAGTGGATCTCTTGTAGACAGCATATATACGGGTCTTGTTTTTGTATCCATTCAGCCATTCTGTGTCTTTTAGTGGGAGCATTTAATGCATTTACATTTAAGGTAATGATCAATATGTATGTTCCTATTCCCATTTTCTTAATTGTTTTGGGTTTGTTATTATAGGTCTTTTCCTTCTCTTGTGTTTCTTGCCTAGAGAAGATCCTTTAGCATTTGTTGTAAAGCTGGTTTGGTGGTGCTGAACTCTCTCAGCTTTTGCTTGTCTGTAAAGGTTTTAATTTCTCCATCAAATCTGAATGAGATCCTTGCTGGGTAGAGTAATCTTGGTTGTAGGTTTTTCTGCTTCATCACTTCAAATATGTCCTGCCAGTCCCTTCTGGCTTGCAGAGTTTCTGCTGAAATATCAGCTGTTAACCTTATGGGGATTCCCTCGTGTGTTATTTGTTGTTTTTCCCTTGCTGCTTTTAATATTTTTATTTGTATTTAATTTTTGATAGTTTGATTAATATGTGTCTTGGTGTGTTCCTCCTTGGATTTATCCTGTATGGGACTCTCTGTGCTTCCTGGACTTGATTAACTATTTCCTTTCCCATATTAGGGAAGTTTTGAACTATAATCTCTTCAAATATTTTCTCAGTCCCTTTCTTTATCTCTTCTTCTTCTTGGACCCCTACAATTCGAATGTTGGTGCATTTAATGTTGTCCCAGAGGTCTCTGAGTCTGTCCTCCATTCTTTTCATTCTTTTGTCTTTATTCTGCTCTGCAGTAGTTATTTCCACTATTTTTTCTTCCAGGTCACTTATCCGTTTTCTGCCTCAGTTAGTCTACTATTGATCCCTTGTAGAGTATTTTTAATTTCATTTATTGTGTTGTTCATCATTGCTTGTTTCCTGTTTAGTTCTTCTAGGTCCTTGTTAAATGCTTCTTGCATTTTCTCTATTCTATTTCCAAGATTTTGGATCATCTTTACTGTCATTATTCTGAATTCTGTTTTAAGTAGACTGCCTATTTCCTCTTCATTTGTTTGGTCTGGTGGGTTTTTACCTTGCTTCTTCATCTGCTGTGTGTTTTTCTGTCTTTTCATTTTGTTTATGTTACTGTGTTTGGGGTCTCCTTTTTGAAGTCTGCAGGTTTGTAGTTCCCGTTGTTTTTGGTGTCTGTCCCCAGTGGCTAAGGTTGGTTCAGTGGGTTGTGTAGGTTTCCTGGTGGAGGGGACTAGTGCCTGTGTTGTGGTGGATGAGGCTGGATCTTGTCTTTCTGGTGGGCAGGTCCACGTCTGGGTGTTTGTTTTGGGATTTCTGTGGCTTTATTATGATCTTAGGCAGCCTCTCTGCTAATGGATATGGCTGTGTTCCTGTCTTGCTAAGTGTTTGGCACAGGGTGTCCTGCACTGTAGCTTGCTGGTCGTTGAGTGAAGCTGGGTGTTGGGGTTGAGATGGAGATCTCTGGGAGATTTTCGCCGTTTGATATTACGTGGAGCGGGGAGGTCTCTGGTGGACCAGTGTCCTGAAGTTGCCTCTCCCACCTCAGTGGCACAGCCCTGACGCCTGGCTGGAGCACAAGAACCTGTCCTCCACACGGGTCAGAATAAAAGGGAGAAAAAATAGAAAGAAAGAAAGAAAGAGGATAAAATAAAATAAAGTTATTAAAATAAAAAATAAGTATTAAGAAAAAAATTTTTTAAGTAAAAAAAAAAAAAAAAAAAAAAAAAAAAAACCGGATGGCCAGAACCCTAGACAAATGGTGAAAGCAAAGCTATACAGACAAAATCTCACACAGAAGCATACACATACACACTCACAAAAAGAGGAAAAGGGGAAAAATAATCTATCTTGCTCCAAAAGTCCACCTCCTCAATTTGGGATGATTCGTTGTCTATCAGGTATTCCACAGGTGCAGGGTATATCAAATTGATTGTGGAGATTTACTCCGCTGCTTCTGAGGCTGCTGGGAGAGATTTCCCTTTCTCTTCGTTTGCACAGCTCCCGGGGTTCAGCTTTGGATTAGGCCCCGCTTCTGCGTGTTGATCGCCTGAGGGCGTCTGTTCCCGCCCATAGAGGACGGGGTTAAAGGAGCAGCTGATGGGCGGGCTCTCGCTCACTCAGGCCGGGGAGAGGGAGGGGTACGGAGTGCGGGGCGAGCCTGCGGCGGCAGAGGCCGACATAACGTTGCACCAGCCTGAGGCGCGCCGTGCGTTCTCCTGGGTAAGTTGTCCCTGGATCACGGGACCCTGGCAGTGGCGGGCTGCAGAAGTTCCCGGGAGGGGAGGTGTGGATATTGAGCTGTGCTCGCACACAGGCTTCTTGGTGGCGGCAGCAGCAGCCTTAGCGTCTCATGGCCGTCTCTGGGGTCCGCGGCTCGCACCCGTCTCTGGAGCTCCTTTAAGCGGCACTCTTAATCCCTTCTCCTCGTGCAGCAGGAAACAAAGAGGCAAGAAAAAGTCTCTTGTCTCTTCGGCAGCTCCAGACTTTTTCCCGGACTCCCTCCCCGCTAGCTGTGGTGCACTAACCCCTTCAGGCTGTGTTCACGCTGCCATTCCTCTCCCTGCGCTCCGACCGAAGCCGACCCTCAGCTCCCAACCCCGCCCGCCCCCGGCGGCCGAGCAGGCAAGCCTCTCCGGCTGGTGAGTGCTGGTCGGCACTGATCCTCTGAGCGGGAATCCCTTCGCTTTGCCCTCCGCACCCCTGTGGCTGCTCTCTCTTCCGCGGCTCTGAAGCTTCCCGTCTCCGCCACCCGCAGTCTCCGCCCGCGAAGGGGCTTCTAGTATGTGGAAACCTTTCCTCCCTCACGGCTCCCTCCCACTGGTGCAGGTACCGTCCCTATTCTTTTGTCTCTTTTCTTTTGCCCTACCCAGGTACGTGGGGAGTTTCTTGCCTTTTGGGAGGTCTGAGGTCTTCTGCCAGCGTTCAGTAGGTGTTCTGTAGGTGTTGTTCCACGTGTAGATGTATTTCTGGTGTATCTGTGGGGAGGAAGGTGATCTCTGCGTCTTACTCTTCCGCCATCTTTTCAAATTCCCTATTTCTAGTGTTTCTGTCTCTGGCTTCAGTGTTCTGCTCAGTATCTGACACATAATAGGTGTTCAAAAAATGTTAAATTGAATTGAATTTGAAGTCTACTTTCTAAAGATTCTAGGTTTAGCTTAGAGCCAGATCCCAGGTAAGCTGAAGTGCTTCACATGGGGATGACTAGAAATAGTTGATAAAGTACTTTCATAAGTTATTTACTGACTGTAATTTTATGGCCTTTTGGGGGTGAATACTGCTACCTGCTTTCTTACCCCCTTTTCTTAATAGATGAAGACACTGAGGGTCAGAGAGCTGAGAGTTAAAGGTCACATGGTTACCGAATAAGTAGCAAAGCTGGGACTACACCTCAGAGTTTTTGTCTCCAAGCTTAGGGCCCTTTCCATTCCCCCATGCTGCCTTCTGTGAAAAAGGACCACGTGCCAAAGAGAGGGAGGCAGGCTCTCCCTTCCACTCTTACTCACTGGTGGGAGAGGAGCTTAGAAGACAATTAGCAATATGGATAAAAATCCTCGAGAATGTTTGGGCCCTGTGACCCTTTGATTCCCTTTCTAGAAATATGTTCTAAAGAAGTAATCATATGATGAGTTATTTAATCACAGCCAACTTTTATTGGCTGCTCAAAATGAGGCAGGCACAGTGCTCAGCACTTTACATATATTTTCTCGCTTAAGGCTCAGAACAGGCCAACGAGCTATGTTCTTACAATTACTCTCCCCTGAAACAGATGGCGAAATGAGGCATGAGAGGATTTTATAAAATAGGTCCAAGTGTCCAAGTTACACAGCTATTTAGGATTTGGAGCCACTCTGAACCTAAAGCTCTTCCTCTCCACTAATCTGCTCATGGCTCAAGTCACTGCAGTGATGCTTAAAGCAGAGAAATCTCAGAAGCAATCTGAAAGCTTGGCAACAGGGAATTCTTTTAGGAAAAACATCCCACAAACTCTACGCATGATGCTTGAGATGTATATAATGGATATTGAAAGATGATTATGGTAGAATTGAAATCTGTAAAATACTATTCTCCCACTTTGTAAGCGTATGTCATGGAAAAAAACCTGGAGGGATTATAGCTCATTTTATTTTCTTGTTCTTCATCTATTCTCTATTTTTTCTTACAATGAACATACCTAATTGTGTAATTTTTTTTAAGCTAAAGTACATAATTGGGGAGTAGTTTAGAACTTTTGAAGCATTCAAATAGCATCAATGCATTGTCGAAGAGGTGTGTCCGCAAGCAAAGAATGAGTTTCCTTTCCAAAGAAGTATTGTCTTCTATTACTCCCCAACAGGACCCATCTGGTTTCCTCCTCACGTGCCCTTGCAGTGGGCCTTTAAGCTCAAAAGGGCGTCAGGGAGGAGCTGGCTTGTTGTGGGCCAGGCTCAATCTTCACTGCTGCCCATGCAGTGGAACCTATATGAGAGTCGAACCCTTTTTTAGCAGGAGTGTGGTCTTTGGAAAAGAAGCATGACAGCCACATTTTGGGTAGCTCCACATGAGGCTGAGCTGAAACAGCTTGAAGGAGCAGCAGGAATATCAGAAAGGAAGCTAAGGGGCTAAGCTCAGAGAAATGACCAGCAAGAGAAGAAGTCCTCCTTCCTGCTGAGGAGCGGAGAGTCCTTATTGTCCTCACTTGGCTCACTTGGTGGGTAAACTGTTTGTGAAAACAAAAGGCCCAGCTGAGGGCTTCCCTGGTGGCGCAGTGGTTGAGAGTCCGCCTGCTGATGCAGGGTACACGGGTTTGCGCCCCGGTCCGGGAAGATCCCACATGCCGCGGAGCGGCTGGGCCTGTGAGCCATGGCCACTGAGCCTTAGCATCCGGAGCCTGTGGTCCGCAACGGGAGAGGCCACAACAGTGAGAGGCCCGCGAACCACAACAACAACAACAACAACAACAACAAAAAGGCCTAGCTGAGGGGCCAGGAGAACGGTGCTAAGGCAGGATTGAACTTTCTGGGTTGGAGTCAACCATGAGCAGGCTGTTTTCGGGTACATGCCTCAAATAACCATGCATGTGCCATGGTCTAATCTCCAACCCCAACCTGGGCGTTTGCTTGGGTCTAAGCAGTGGCTTAGGATCTATTCAGTGTCTCAGTCACCTTGGGGGATTGAGGGGGAAAAAGCTCAGCAAAGAGGTGCCAGGTCCTTCATATTTCTGTTCATACATTTGAGATTTGAAGTGTCCAGTTAAATCTCATTTGAAAAAAGTGTTCCAGAGCTAAAATGTCATCTATAAAAGTTCCCAGTGTTTGGGGAATGGGACACAGGATGTGTACATTTCCTTGAGCCGTAGAATTGAAGAAAAAGAGTGCTGCCCCTAGAATGCAGGCCGGAATGGGACAGCTGGGTGTGGGAAGGGCAGAAGAGTTGGATCCTGAAAGAAAAGGCAAGAAGGGGACAAAAGAAACAGCATATTTCCACAACTTTATCCTCAACTGGTTATGTATTTGCAGTTGAGAGATGTCTAGAAATGTTGCCAAATAATTTAGTGGCCAAATAGATTCTAAAGATTTGAAGAATTAAATTTTGTCGGGGACATCAGTCATTTAAATCTAACTGTTACTATAATATAGTCTCCATAAAGTGTTATATATATATATATATATATATATATATATATATATAATATTATATATATATATAATATTTTATGTATGTATATATATGTGTATATATATATATATATATATATATATATAAAATCACCATAAACTCCAGTGTGTGTGTGTGTGTGTGTGTGTAATTTTTTGCTATTCCTAGAGTTTAGGTATGATATTTCATGTTTTTTTTTCTGCCTTACGTGGTCCTCTCACTGTTGTGGCCTCTCCCGTTGCAGAGCACAGGCTCCGGACACACAGGCTCAGCAGCCATGGCTCACGGGCCTAGCCACTCCGTAGCATGTGGGGTCTTCCCGGACCGGGGCACGAACTCACGTCCCCTGCATCGGCAGGCAGACTCCCAACCACTGCGCCACCAGGGAAGCCCATGATTTTTCGTGTTTTAATACACTCCCATTTCCAGTATGAGACAATAGAGTTCCACTCCTTAATAAAATCGTCCATTCTGTTCAGGAATTGTTATGTGGAATAAGAGACAATTTAGCATAGAAGTTATGTGATTGAGCTCTGAAACCAGACCCCCTGAATATGAATCCCTTTTTCCATTGATTAGCTGTGTGACATTGGTCAAGTATCATAAACTCTCCATGTCTCAGTTTCCTCATTTGTAAAATGGGGATGATGATAGTAGCCCATGACAGGATTGTTTTGAGGATGACATGAATTGAAACCCGTAAAGAGCTTTTAGAACTGTACCTGGCACAGAGGAAGCCCCATAAATGTCGGCTGTCATTGTTACTGTTATTCTTCGACACTTACCAAATATCAGATACTGGGGGAGATGAAAGGATGAAAAAGATGTATTTCCCTTCTTCAAAAATCTTAAATCATAGATTACTATTTTTCTCTATTTTATCCATTGTATTAGGTTATATTACTGCTGCTGCTAGTATGTTTCTTTCAGAATTTCTGAGTTTCAAAGTTGTGTTATTGAAAACAATAAGGAATTCTCCTTAGGGATTTTTTTATTCCCTGGAAGAGGTAGTTACCTCCTTCCTAAGCAAGTCAAGGCCTAGCAAGTCACTGCCTCCAAGGTGAAGCAGCTCCAGCCTAGGTGACCACAATGGGATTCTGGAGAAATCCTCTGAGTATAGTGGCAGCCCCATGCTCTCCTTCAGGTAAATGAAATCATTGATCTGTTTTTAAAACTAACTTATTTAGGAATTATCTATATCAACATTCATACTGCGATAAGTAAGCATGTATAGCTAAAGGTATCTGCAGTATACAGTACATGCACATGCTTACAGAATCCCTCCCATAGCTGGGACCTCACATTCACATTTGAATGGTTTTTACTGAAGTAATGTACTCTTTCCTGAAACCAAGAAAGAACATGGAATCTTTGCATTTTTTTTTTCTTTTCAATTTGTGTTAATATAGACATGAGCCTATTGGGAAAAGTAGAGAGCAATGTGTATGGAACTTG